>NW_024429200.1:23751305-24101305 GCF_017639785.1 Mesocricetus auratus
CACTTTCATTGCCATTTAAGAGGTTACCCCGAGGACAGCTCTCCTCAGTCTGGGGGAGATGCGGTGTCTATTGTGGGCAGTTGTTCCTATTTTGTGTTTGTTTCTCCTTTAATGAGGACACAACTTTCATCCAGGGAGCTGTGCGGGTCACTTGTTAGTGTGCCGCAATGCACCGAGACGCTCCACCAGCTGGAGATTGTGACTGGTAGTTGAATTATTTTTGCACAGCGAATGGTTTTCCTTTTGACATATTTTAATGTACTTGCACACAGAGAGCAAGGGTGGGTGAACAGAAAACAGACTGTTTTATTAACCCAGCAGTCACCTTTGAGGCTTGTGCCTGTCCACTTTTTTCCTTGCCTTTGTACATAATCCCAAGAGCCTGGTACCTGGCTTTGCTCAGAATAACAAAGTCAGGCACAAATCTCCAAACACAATTGTTAGCCGAATGCCAACTGTTTCTTCTCATCTTTTTTTTTTAACTTGAGCATTAAGAATTGTGTCTTCATGAGCAAACCATAGCCACTAACGAACGAGTTTGTTTTTCTATCTCAGATGCCTTCCTATTATTTCTGGCAAGTAATCTGAGGTGCTAAAAGATAATAATTTATTTGCATGTGCTTTGCAGAGCATCCCCCCCCACCCTGATTCTACTAACAGTGAGAGGAAAAGAAGAGAACTATGCTTAGAATCTGCTTTAAATGTTCTGTAATTTTAGCTGGAAACACAATTAAGAAAAAAGTGAGCTGAGACTTCAGCCTGGTTAGGAATCCGGGACCAAGCAAACTAAGTTTCACATGTCGTTTTTACACAAATCCATGTTTCACAGTCTTTTCCCTGAGAGACCTGAAATTTCTTCATGTCAATTACCTACATTTTCCAAGGTACATATCTCTCTACTTCTAGAGCTATGCTTTCTAAACAAGCATTGTAGGTCAGTACCTCTGAAATTCCACGTATCTTAACTGTCTTCAATAGTTGAATAATAATAGGAATAAAAATCCAGGGCCTTCTCTTGGTTTCTTGTAGCTGACTGCACGCCACAATAAGCAGCTCCCTGAGTAGCACAGAGATGCGAGGGTGAGGACACACCCATGGAGTGTTATTTCTTCTTTCTGTTCCCATCATCTTCTGCAATCTCAGCTCAATAATAACACTACATGTTACTATCTGATGCCTTGAACCCTTTTATATTTTACTAACGAGTCCCACATAATCTTGCTTAATTCTCCAAATCTATTAATGGTGTATTGTACAACTGGGAAGATTATTGACCACAAGAATTTTTAAAAAGCTCTCTATAATGAAATAAGTGATATCATATTTAGAAGGCATGTGTTCTTTAGACTTCATAGTCTATGTATACTGGGCCATGTCAAGCACTTTTTTTTGTTGAGTTATTTAATGTGAGAGATTATGCCAAAAAACAGTTAAGTTTGGTGGTTATTTTTTGTAGTTTCTGTGTTTGCAGGCAGCAAGCATATTGGAAGTGAAATGTTTTGTACTAGAGTGGGAGTTCAGTGGGGCTACCTTGGGGATGACTGCAGGATTAGTGACTTGGATGGATCACCTACCAGGCAGCAGAAGCTAGTTTGCAGCTCATGATATCTTCTGCTCTTAGTAGGATATCTAGAATTCATGTTAATTTACCTACCATATTTTGAGCATAAGATTTTGACCAATTTTTTATATACATTTTATTTAAATTAGAAACAATCTTATTTTACATAGCAATTCTAGTTCCCTCTTCCTCCCATCCTCCCATGCTCCCCACCGACCCCACCATCCCATCTCCCATCCACTCCTCAGGGAGGGTGAGGCCTTCCATGAGGGATCATCAAATCTGTCACATCATTTGGGGCAGGGCCTAGGCCCTCCCCTGTGTATCTAGGCTAGCAGAGTATCCCTCCATGGGAAATGGGCTCCCAAAGTCCATTCATGCCCTAGGGATACATCCTGGTTCCCTGTAGATTGCCCAGTGCTCCTAGCTGACACCCACATTCTGGGGGCCTGATTTGGTCCTATGTTGGTTCCCTGGCTGCCTAACTGGGGTCCATGAGTTCCCACACTCTCAGGTCAGCTGTTTCTGCAGGTTTTCCTAGCGTGGTCTTGTCCCCTTTGCTGGTCACTCCTCTGAAGCTGGATTCCAGGAGTGTGGCTCAGTGCTTAGCTGTGGATCTCTGCTTCTGCTTCCATCAGCTACTGGATGAAGGCTCTAGGATGGCATTTAAGGTAGTCATCATTCTCATATAGGGGAAGGGCATTTAAGGTAGCCTCTCTACTATTGCATAGGTTCCTAGTTTGGGTCATCCTTGTGGATCTCTGTAAATTCCCTAGTTCCAGATTTCTCTTTCAACTTATAGTGGCTCCCTCTATTGATGTGTCTCTTTTCTTGTTCTCCTCCATTTCTCGCCCCACTCAATCTTTCTGATCCCTCATGTTCTCCCATCTTCGTTTCTCCCCTCCTCTTTCTCATACCTCCCCCCACACTCCCAATTTGTTGAGGGGCTCTTGTCTTTTCCGCTTCACTAGGGGTATCATGTATGTCTCTCTTACAGTCCTCCTTGTTTCTCCAGAGGTGTGGATTGTAGGCTGGTAATCCTTTGTTCAATGTCTAATATCTATATATGAGCAATCTATCTCATATATATCTTTCTGTGACTGGGTTATCTCACTTAGGATGGTTTCTTCAAGTTCCATCTATTTGCCTGCAAACTTCAAGATTCCATTGGTTTTTTTTTTCTGCTGAGTAGTACTCCATTGTGTAAATGTACCACATTTCTATATTCATTCTTTGGTGGAGGGGCATCTAGGTTGCTTCCAGGTTCTGGTTATTAGAAATAATGCTGCTATGAGCATAGTGGAACAGATGTCCTTGTTGTATGAATGTGCATGCTTTAGGTATATGCCTAAGAGTGGAATTGCCGGATATTGAGATAGACTGGTTCCCGTTTTCTGGAGAAACTACCATACTATTTTACCAAAGTGGCTCTACTCCCACCAGCAATGGAGAAGTGTTCCCCTTTCTCCACATCCTCTCCAGCATAAACTGTTGTTGGTGTTTTTGATTTTAGTCATTCTAATGGGTGTAAGATGGTATCTCAGAGGTTTTTTGTTCATGGCGATAGATAAGGATCTATCTGCAATCTTATACATGTCACATCCAGTTATTCCAGCACTATTTGGTGAAGATGCTTTCATTTTTCAGCATCTGTTGAGATGATCATGTGGTTTTTTTCCCTTCAGATTGTTTATGTGGCTGATTACATTGATGGGTTTTTGTTTTTTGAAACATCCCTGCATCTGTGGCATGAAGCCTACTTGATCATGGTGCATGCTTTTTTCTGATGTGTTCCTGGATTCAATTTTCCAGTATTTTATTGAGTATTTTTGCATCAATGTTCATGAGTGAGATTGGTCTGTAGTTCCCTATCTTAGTTGTGTCTTTGTGTCATTTGGCTACTAAGGTAATTGTAGCCTCATAAAAAGAGTTTGGTAATGATCCTTCTGCTTCCATTGTGTGGAACAATTTGAGGGGTGTTGATATTAGTTCTTCTTTGCATTCTGATAGAATTCTACATTGAAACCATATGGTCCTGGGCTTTTTTTTGATTGGGAGACTTTTGATGCCTGTTTCTATTTCATTAGGGATTATAGGTCTATTTAAATTGATTATCTGTTCTTGATTTTATTTTGGTAAGTGATATCCATTGAGAAAATTGTTCATTTCCTTTAAATTTTTGAATTTTTTGGAGTACAGGTTTTCAAAGAATGACCTGATGATTCTCTGGATTTCCCTAGTGTCTGTTGTTATGTCCCTTTTTTATTTCTGATTTTGTAAATTTGCATGTTCTCTCTTTGCATTTTGTTTAGGTTGGATAAAGGTTTATATATTTTGTTGATTTTTTCAAAGAACCAACTATTTGTTTCATTGATTCTTTGTATTCATTGTTTTCTTTGTTTCTACTTAATTGATTTCAGCTCTCAATTTGATTATTTTCTGGCATCTACTCCTCCTGGGTGAGTTTGCTTCTTTTTTTCCTAGAGCTTTCAGGTATTTTGTTAATTATCTAGTGTGATTTTTCTCCAGTTTCTTCATGTGGGCACTTAGTGCTATGAACTTTCCTCTTAGCACTGCTTTCAGACTGTCCCATAGGTTGGATATGCTTTGCCTTCATTTTCATCCTAGGAAGTTTTGATTGCTCTCTTTATTTCTTTCTTTATTCAGGAGTGATTCAGTTGAGCATTGTTCAATTTCATAAATTTCATAAGTTTGTAGGGTTTCTGCAATTTGTGTTGTTGCTGAATTGTAATTGTAAGCTCTGGTGGTCTGATAAGATACAGGGGGTTATTCCATTTTTTTTGTATCTGTTGAGGTTTGCTTTATTGCTGAGCATGTGGTCAATTTTAGAGAAGGTTCCATGTGGTGCTGAGAGGAAAGTATACTCTTTTGTGTTTGGATGGAATGTTCTATAGATGTCTGTTAAACCCAATTGGACCATAACTTCTGTTAGTTCCTTGTTTTCTTTGGTAAGCTTCTGTCTGGTAGTCCTGTCCAGTGGTGCGAGTGGGGTGTTGAAGCCTCCCACTATACGTATGTGGGGTTTAATGTGTGATTTGAGTTTTAGTAATGTTTCTTTAAAGAATGTGGGTGCCTTTGTATTTGGTGCATACATGTTGAGAATTGAGACTTCATCTTGATGGATTTTTCCTGTGATGAGTATGAAATGACCTTCTTCAACTCTTTTGATTAATTTTAGTTTGAAGTCTAATTTGTTAGATATTAAGATAGCTACAACAGCTTGCTTCTTAGGGCCATCTGCTTAGAAAATCTTTTCCCAACTGCTAAATCTGTCTTTGAAAGTGAGGTGTGTTTCTTACATGTTGCAGAAGGATGGATTTTTGTCTTTATATCCATTCTCTTAGCCTGTGTCATTTCACAGGTGAGTTAATAACATTGATATTGAGGAATATTAATGACCATTGATTGTTGATTCTTGTTTGTTTTGAATTAGTTTTTGGTGGTGGTATATTGTGTGAGTTTTTCCCCTATTTCTGGCTTTTGGTAAAGTGTGATTATCTATTGCCTTTGTTCTTGTGAGTGTAGTTAACCTCCTTGGGTTGGAGTTTTCCTTCTAGAACTTTCTATAGGATTGGATTTGTGAATATGTATTATGTATATCTGGTTTTGTCATGGAATATCTTGTTTTCTCCATTTATAGTGACTGAGTGTTTTGCTGGGTATAGTAGTTTGGGCTGGTATCCATTATATGTTACTTGGCCTTTTTTCTTCACTGCTCTTAATATTCTTTCTTTATTCTGTTTGTTGTTTTGTTTATTATGTGGCAAGGGGACTCTTTTATGATCCAGTCTGTTGTTCGGGTTAAGTTCCTTGTACTTTCATAAGCATGTCCTTCTCTAATTTTGTTGAATATGTTTTCTCTGCCTTTGAGCAGGACTTCTTCGCTTTCTTCTGTACCTATTATTCTTAGGTTTGGTCTTTTTACAATGTCTCATATTTCTTGGATATTTTGTTTTAACGATTTGTTGGATTTAAGATTTTCTTTGGTCAATGAATCTATTTCCTCCAGCTTATCTTCAGTGCCTGAGAGTCTCTCTTCCATCTCTTGTATTCTGTTGGCTGTTTGCACCTGTAGTTCCTGATTGTTTACCCAGTTTTTCTATTTCCAGAAATCTCTCAGTGTGTGTTTTCTTTATTGTCTCAATTTGAGTGTTCAAGTCTGGAACTGTTTGAATTGTTTCCTTTGCCTGTTTGATTGTTTTTTTCTTGGCTTTCCTTAAGAGATTTTTAAATTTCTTCTTTTTTTTTTAGTTTGTTTTTTCTTCCATTTCTTTAAGGGATTTTCTCATATCCTCTTTGAGGGCCTCTATCATTTTCATGGAGTTGTTTTTAAGGTCATACTCTTCTGCTTCATCTGTGTTGGGAGGCTCAGGTCTTGTTGGTGTAGAATCCCTAGACTCTTGTGTCATATAAGTCTTTGTGTTGTTGGATGTGTTCTTATACTGTTGTCTTCCCATCTCTTCTTCCAGTAGGTACAGTTGGGGTACTTCCCTCCTCTCCCCCCTCCTCTCTCTTTTTCTCCCAGGGGGTGGAAGGGAAAGACAGGAAGAGCGGCCTGCCTATGAAACTGACTACTTTGTACTTCCTCTAGGTCCCTCTAGGGGGTTTAGTGGCAGGAAGGATCTGGTGGCTGCAGGTAAGGGGATGGGAATAGGGAAAGGTGGCCTGTGAGAGCCCTTGGTACTCACCTCTCTACCTGTAATTGTAAGATAAAAGTATGAAAAGAGACCTTGCAATGTACAAGGAAATAATTAGAATAAAAGGATGATGGTGCATGGTGGTTATACTTCTGAGTTCTGAACATGGATTGGGTTGGTTTAACAGATCCACTTTCAGAAAATACCCTCTTCAATTATCTCTGAGTCCATTTTCATGTTACTTTATATTTATTCTTGAAGTTACTCTATATCATTTACTTGTAGTACATTTTGAATGAAATTTATTTACTTTAATCAAACATTCATTGCTTAGAAGGCAGCCAATTTATTTTGTCATTTTTTTCCGAGCTTCTTCAGTTTTTTGCTTAGTTCTTGTGATTTCCTTGCAAAGATGTATTTGAAGCAGGCAGACTTGTAATGGAAAAAGCACATACAGTCCTTAAGTCTATAATACCATTTTCCTAAGAAATTCATTATTATCCCCGTGTCCTTACTATGAAAAGAATCTTCCTTTTTAAGCACTGATTAAGCAAGCACTATGAAATGGCATTATGTTAAGAGTTTTACATCCATTGTTCAACAAGTCCAATATCCAGGTAAAGTAACTGTTGTTAATTCGTTTAAAGTTACCGGTAATGAGACACGAACAGTGAGTCAACAGTCCCATGTGGAAATTATTGGTAGAGAGGAAAAGAAAGGGGTGAGAAGGGACGGACCCGGGTGGAGCAGAGAGACAGCAAGGGAGATGGTGGCGGAACTTAAAAAGGGGGAATTGCACATGCGCACTGCGTCTTGTAATGAGTGAAGTGGTGATAATGTAGCCTCCTCACTGTGCATGCCCCGCCCTTCGTCAGGGAGGCGGGGTCAGTATAATGCCGGAGTTCCTACAGTCCGAAGTCCCAATTTTTAGATAATGAACTGAGGCTCAGAGATATTAAAAACTGCATGACTATCAAAAAGTGTCACTATTCCGTGCCCATTGGCGATGCTGACTGAGCATAAAATTACTCCAGTTTGCTTGGTCTTACCTTTTCTTCGCTGGCTTTATTAGTGAGGTCTACAATGATTTGTAAAACGGCTATCCTAACCTGAAGTAGATTAAGTCAAAGATATCTTTTTTTTTTTTTTTTTTTTTTTTTTTTTGGCTCCTATAACCAGGAAGGAAAGCTAACATCAGGCAAGGAGTGGAACCAGAAATTCTCTTTCTCATCTCTGTATGCTGTCTTTGTTCCTAGGCCAGTTCCTCAAGGTTCACGTTCTCACAGTTTGTGGCAAAAGGAATGAAGGGTGTAGTTAGCTCAGCTCCACTGTTTAAAGTTCTAACTAGGACTTTCTGAGATCACATACGTAGCCCTCGACCTGGTTGTTGTGACCAAGACAGTAAGTGCTATGTACACTCAGCTCTTATTGGCCAGACATTCTCTGTCGTGGCTATAAGCAGAGTCACCACAAAGGGTCACATCTGGAGGGGATATGGAGTTTGCAGCTGTTTTTATTGCTTTAGTTACTATTCTGTCAGGTCACAGTTGGGGAGATGAGCCCTACCTCTGTAGGATGGAGGGATTTAGGCTACTTTTGTTCATTAACCTAACTTTGTCAAGTTTGGTATGAACATATGAAGTTGATTTGATTCAGATACAGTCTCCATCTGTGACATTTTGTTACTTACCGAAAATGGAAAATCCTGATTGAGGTACAGACCAGAATCAGGTTTTAAAACAGATGGAATTGAAGTTAGCATTGAGCCTAAAGGTTGCACAATGTGAGCCTGAGATGTGTGGATGGACGCTGTATGTGCATTTGGTTGACTCTCTTTTGCTACAATTTGCCAGTATTTCCAGAGGCCTGACTAAAAACCTGCGACATGATGAGAACTGGATTTCTGTATTTAAAAAGCCGTGGCCCAGATATTCATCTGTGGTGACTGTACAAATGCGTTTCCCACTATGAAGCTGCATTTGAAGTCATCAGCCAGCTTAGACTATTGACTTTTAAGCCTTCAGTTACATTGCTATAAACGAATCTGACCCTGAGAGACTGATCCTATTACAGCCAATTAAAAGGAAATTAGGAAGATTTCAGGTAAATGAGCAGACATGCAAAAACTGTACTGAATGAGAGAAAAACCCAGCCCTCCTAAGAAGTGTAGGGATTATTAGCCAAAAATCTTTCTAAGTCAATGTTATAAATTAGCCTAGTGCTGGATGTGAATAGAGGGACCCATGCTGATGAACCCTTCTTATAGAACCTGACTTAATTTTGTTGATTATGTGTAGAAAGATAAAACTTAGAAGAAAAAGCATAGTAACTCTCTTTAATTCTCTTTTCTACAATAACTCCAGTGTTCATGTATTTCCCAGTCTCTTCCCAGTGCTCATAAACCTTACTGGGAGTGGCATGAAGTAAGAGATCTGGAGGAGGCAGCTACCTGGAGACAGAATGGAGTAGAGCTACTCTTCACTAAAAAGTGCTGTAGTTTTTAGTTGCAGCTAGGACGTGTGCTGCGTGTTTGGTTTTACTCTTGAATACGCAGCACAAGAGAGTGAATCGGGATCTTGCTGCTTATTTCCAAAGTAGTTGATGTCATTGGCCTACAACCTTGAAACCAGACAGAGAGCAGTGATGTGCTGGAAAAGGAAGTCAGATTGCCATCTGCCAGCCCATCAAAGACCTTGGAAGATACTTTCAAAGATGGGGAAAGAGCACCCTTTAGCTGAATGTTTCTCTTACTGTCTAGCCTCAGGTCTGAAGAATGACTAACATTTCCCTGGCACTCACAGTCCCTTATGTTCCACCCTTCTAAATGTCATCCATTCAAAGGGCTGGGGGTTCCTCAGCTAGACCACATTCCGACACAGAAAAGGCTTGAGGGAGATCAGCAACCACGAACAAATTATGTGCACCCGCGCATGCATGCGAAAAGGTGCATTCTGGGAAGAAGCATTTCTTCCTCTTTTCGTTAAAAAATGTATTTCTTTATTCGTTGACAGTTTTATACAATATGGTGTTCATTTTCACCCCCTATCACTCTCTCTTCCTACTCCAGGGGATCCCTTTGTTCTAAACAATACCTCCCCTTGACGCTATGTTCATATGTTCTTGTTCTGTTTGTTTTCTCTGTGAACATTTGGATGGTGGTATTCACCGACATGTGGACAATGTACCACAGGTTTTACCCCTGAAGAATAGAACTCTTCTTGCCAAACCTACTGATAACTGCCAATAGCTCCCCAGGGAAGGACAGGGAGGGCTCAGGAGTCCCCCCTCCACCTGTGATAGACAGGCCCATCTTGGGCAGGTCTTATGTAGGTAACCGAAGCTGCTGTGAGATCACGGTGCATTTCACAGCCCTGTCTCTGTCATCTAGGCAGCAGTAGTTGACTGCTTCTAGATTTGCCTGTGTGCCGATTGCTTTGACTTCCTCTTGTCTCCATTGAATCAGTAGCTCTAGACCAGTGGTTCTCAACCTTCCTAATGCTGTGACCCTTTAATACAGTTCCTCCTGATGTGGTGACCCCTATCCATTAAATTATCTTGTTGCAAAAAAAAAAAGTGCTGTAGTTTGTCTTCTGGGTACTCTCAGAGAGTTGGATGGCTATGAAGAAAGCATCTGTGTCCCCAGTGGCTCTCTCTGAATGTCCCTTTCTCTGCTTGGCTCTCCCACTCTGGAGAATATGGCTCATAGCTTTTTAACAACAATAACAACAACAACAACAACAACAAAAGTTTTATTAGCATAAGAATATTTGTCATTTTAGAAAGCAAAATTTATTTTTGTTATGTTTCTTCCACCTATTCAAATTCCCTTTCCTTTTTGGAGGGTCCTCTCTTGGGGTCTTTTATCCAGCTTCATATTCCCTCGAACATCCCTTATTTACATACATAAACACATGAAAGCTTCTTCCCTTTCCTCGTCATGACCTGTTTTAACAGCAATGGCAGCACTGATGTTTATTATCAAGGGACTAGGGATTTTAACTGCAGACCCACATGAGACTCTCTTTGGCAACAGAGGCCTGCAGAACCATTTGCAAACTACTGCTTATCATATTCTGATGTGCACAGGGCTGGCAGAACTCTACATGGGAAAGAGACAAAAGCCCCTCTTGCTTATGTCCTTTCTCTTGTCATTTCCAGGCTTTTGCAAAGTGACTACTACATTCAGATTATGTGATTAGCGGCTTTGTCTCAGGAAACGGAACCAGGACCTGCTGGTGTGTCTCATTTTGTTTTTCTTTCCTCATGTCTATCTGTGTGTCTTTCTGCTGTCTATTTATCTATTTATGTGTGCTTTTTCTTTTTGAGAAAACACTTATTTTTGCTTGGTCTGCTAGGAACTTCTTCACATTCTTTATTTTCAGTGTTGGTGTATGTCTTACTTTTCTTGTTGCCCTGTGCTAAGAGAGCCTCTGGGAATGGAGTAGATGAAGAAAAAGAAAAACACTGAAAGCTGTTTATTAAAGATGTTAATCCGGATACACAGGTGAAACTTAAAAACAAGAGCAGACAATGAAAACCTTGAATCACAGGATTAGCTGTTAAGTCTTCCATGCTTAGATCCCATTATTCATTTGTCCTTTGAATGTTCTAAAGTTGTTAAATAGCCTGTAAGATCTAGACATATCCTTAGATATGAATCTCATTTAAATTTATGTTGGACATCCTTTAGAAGTTATATATTTCAAAGAATCCTTCAAGCCACACTTAAAATAAAGCTCAGACTGAGAGAGAGAGAGATTATGCTAAGTTGGCCTATATATTATACACTAAACTTTACATGCTTTAAAAGTTTGTCTGCCTTTAGTGTTGATAAAAGAGACGGAAATTACAGAAGGTGAAATCTGGAACACAAAATGGCAACAACAATTGTCTATAGATTTTGATCATAACAGACATGTTTTGTTTTGTTTTTTCTGGAAGTTCTTTGACTGGGAGGATGGGGATTACACAATTCATACTCAAGCCAGTGTAGCTGCTGACATCTGATGGTGAGCAACGCATGAACTGAGGGGGCAGCTGTGTTGTTACATTCAACTTCAGGTCAACTCCTCATCCAAGAAGTCTGGAGAACTCTTCCATTTTCATGGCATTGTCTACATAAAATGTATCATGCACCCAGGACCTTGTGAAACACTATTATAGCCCTAATGTGGGGATCAGAGGAAGCCCTTAGGAAATGAAGTCCTGAGTGAAGTGTGTGGTTGACGTGGACATGGCTGTGTCTAGCATCAAGGTGTCTGCCTCCCGGTGCTGCAGCAGGTGGCTGAGGTGGACTGAGGGAGAGGTGCATAGCCAAAAGGGAAAATGTTGGCAGCTTTCGACGCTAGAGGGTTTGTGTCTGGTAACTCTATCCATTTGTAGTCATGCAAGTGAGACTGCTCAGGAAGAGAAGCCTGCAGGGCTTCTGCTTTTTCATCCAGGGGCTTGGTCACATCGTCGGGTATCTGTTTACACTAATGAGTCCCTCCATTTGGGGTTACTGCTCTAACCTTCTGGCTTCATTGACCTCGGTTAACTATTTGAGATGGGTTACAGCTCTGCGACACAGGATATTTGGGGCTAAATAGGGAGGCCCCTCCCTGGTGTTTGGGCCCACAATAATGATAGTGTAATGTCAGCACATCCTAGAACAGATTGCATCGGCTTCACCTGCTAATATGGCGATGCAACCCTTAAGGAGCGCCAAGGCTTCCAGCTCTAACTCGTCAGTCTTCTTTCTGTTTCTGTTGGGCAAGCAACTGCGTTGTTCGTCCTTTTTCTCATCTCTACAGTCGAGCATCCAGTGAACTGCCCCCGGACTAAGCCTGAAAATCGTTTCTCAACATCCAAGAAATAAGGAGGGTGGAGATGAGGGAGCAGAGGAAGCCTTGAGGGACTGAATTCCTGAGGGAATGTGTACTGTTGATATAGGCAGGGGGCATGAAGAATTCCAACACCTCATCCCTATGGGAGTGAGATCCACATGCAGATTTATGGGTGGAAACTACCCACCATACCATTCTCCCCCTTGGATGCTGATGGCCTAAATACCGTTCCCCTACAGAAACTGTTCTTACCTGGGTTAGCTGAACATGACACCTTGACCCAGTCACGTGACATAAACCCCAGCTCTTTAGTTATCTGCGCGCCATGTCCAGCTAAAAGCAGTACTGCTTCTGTGTTCAGCTCTATGTAAGACCCGTGCCTACCTGCTCAACTGTATATAAGAAAGACACTGAGCTTCCAGAGTGCTGTGGTTTCTCCATCAGAAAGAGTAGCCCACTGATGCCTGCTTTTCTCTGTGTATATGTGTTTGTCTTTCCTTCATTACCCCGCCACCCCAGTCGGATCTGTTCTTGGAGCTTCACTGGCAGCCAAGAGCTTACTAATGGAGCAAATGGTTCATCGAACCTGGGACTAGTTAGTGTAGGAGTCACCTGTTCTCTTAGAGTCCTCGAGTACAGACAGACTATTGTGATTCCTACTGATCAATACCAACGTCGAGGGTTTTAGCTAATTTTAGCCAGTGATGCAGAGGGAATTACACAGACCTTCTTTCCATGGCACTGCAGTATCCAGAGGACTTAGACCATCGAGTTTCCCGTCCATATCATTGCCCTGCGACTTTAACCTAACTACCTTTCATTCACTTTGACCTATGGCAGATTCTTCATCATTGGCTTTGAAATCACCTCTCTATAAGCAACAATTGCTGCCCATTTTCAACTTTTCCTTGACTGACTGCTTGTTTAGCTGTTAATTTATTATGATAACTCCTCACCTATTTAATTGGCTCTAAAAAATGGATCTGGTGTCCAACAAAATAAGTTTTTGTTAGACTAAGATAATACACAAAGAGCATACAATGGATTTGCTCATTTCCAGTTGTGAAATAGCTCTCCTCATTTCTGATTATTTTATTCCTATGTATTACTTATGTTTATTCTCTGTGTCAGTGTGTGTGAATATCTGTTACGTTTTGATTGGCACATGTGTTGCTGGCTCCATTGATTCTTTCAGTGACAAAACTTCAAGAAATTTCCAGTTTATAATAATCAAACAAAGGTTATAATAATCCCTATTAAAAATCCTTAACCCAGAGAATGAAGTTTCAAGGAAAAATAACTAAGAAAAAGGGAAACGGTATTATTTTCTTTCCAAGTTACAAAAATTACAATTAACATACAATCACATGCACTGTACTAGGGGTGCAAGATTTAAGGAACTATCACTCATTGGTTGTTTGTTAATTGTCTTTAATTACCGAATTTCAAGTGTTCTTACTTCTTCAGCTCCCCTTTGAACTTTCTGAGTTTAGATACGAGGCATTTATGTTCTGCAAGTCTTTTGAGATACCCATACTGACTATCTGTTCTCTGTGCCAGCAGTAGCTTTGGCAGAATCAGTTTTCACTTTCTTGATATCTTAGTTGGGTGGTGGTGGCACAATTTTTTTTCTCAGGAAGCAGAGACAAGGGGATCTCTCTGAATTCAAGGCCAGCCTGCTGAACAAACTGAGTTCCGGGATAGCCAGGTCTCTTACACAGAGAAACCTTGTCTTGGAAAGACAACAAAACCCCCAAACCTAATACACACACACACACACACACACACACACACACACACACACACAGACACACACTCAGACACACATAGACATATACATACACACAGACACACAGATACACACGTATGCACATGAGCACATACACACACACACTCCTTCCATTTTCTGTCTTTTCATTGGCTCCAAGTTACAGTAGCCCTCTTTGTGGGTCAGGGGAAGACCTTCTCACTCCCTGCTCTGTTTCCAGGAAGCTCTTTGTACTTCCTCCCACTGAGCTGCTGGTGTTTTCCAGTAATTCATTCTCATGTCATACTATTTCCCATGTAGTTTTTTTTTTTTGGTTTGTATTTACGAGACAGGGTTTCTCTGTATAGTTTTGGAGGCTGTCGGTCCAGCCTGGCCTCGAACTCACAGAGATCCGCCTGCCTCTGCCTCCCGAGTGCTGGGATTAAAGGCGTGCGCCACCACCGCCTGGCTCCCATGTAGTTTTTTAAAGTATCTGGAAATAACTAAACTATTATACTGTGGATCCTGCTGCTGTCTGTGGCTTCCTAGCTAAAAGGAATACATCCCCTTTGACAAACCCACTGAAAATGGAAGTTGCATGGGAAAGAAAGCCCTTGTCTGTCCTTTTTATGGTGTGGCCCTTATGAATTGAACCCAGTGGATGTCTGTGAACTTCTCAATTAGCAAATGATTTTCCTGGCCATCCTATTCTTGAGACTCTCTGTTTTTGGCTTGGGAAGAGTGAGTAAGTCACGTGTCTGCTCCTTAGGCAATCTCTTCTACATTCTACTTTTCTCAGCTGGGTAATAGCTGCGATCCAGACAGCAAAACTTGAGAGAGTCTCCACAAGTACCCCACATACTGCTTTTCTGATTAAAAATTAAGCGTGGATTCTGAGCATTTTCTTAAACAGATGTACAACTGTAGGATTAATATGATAAAAATGGGAGAAGTGGCTCTTTGAACATCCACACCAGTGGAGAGTAGGCAGCCAAGCCCAGAGTTTCCCATAAAGAGTCATCTCTGGATGTGCTCTAGAGCCTGAGCAGTGCTCAGTGGAATCGCAGTTCTCAGACATTGCCCAATGCTACAATCATGTTTTTCTAGAAAACTTTCAAAGCAGTTATTACATTACATATATCTTCTTATGGTCAAAGATGTGCATTGATAATATCCTTGAGCTTTTTTTTTTTGCTAGTTCTGATACAGAACTTAACTCTTTTCAAAAAGTGATTTAAAATATATTCATTATTGTCTTCCCCCATTCTCTTGCAATCAGGACTATTTCTAAAAGGAACCCTCCCTTGCTGATTGTTGTGATTAAAAACATCTTTCCTCTTTTTTCTAAGTAACTACTTACTAGTTGCATAAAGGGATATTTAGTGATCAAGAGCCTGTAACAGAGCAAAGAGTTTGAGCATTTAAAAAAACTGATCTAGGAAATGAATAAAAAGTAATAGTAAAATAGATGTTAAACTTATTAAAAATTGTTACTTTCGGATCCCACCTTTATCTTCTTTTCTTCCCTTGCAGTGGGAGCAGATTGCCTTCTCTTTCTTCACTGTTATTAACTTTTCCCCTTTTATCAGAAAAAGGATCTCGCCTTCTTTGATTCTCTTACTGATATTTTAAAAGCACATTTTCTCCTCTCTTGCTGTCTATCTCAGGCAAGTCCCCTCTCAATTGTCCTTTGTCATTCATTGTCTGTCTTTGTACCCATCCTGTTATCCCAACCTAGGGTTTTTTTCCTCTTTCATTTTTCTTTTTCTCCAGGGGTGTGATGGTGGTAGTTTGTGGGAAGGAGAAGCATGGGTGTCGAGAGTCTCAGGTCAGTTTTAGTCATTAAGTAAAATGCAATCATGTTCAGGGAGGAATTGCTGCAAACGAGAGAGAGAGAGAGAGAGAGAGAGAGAGAGAGAGAGAGAGAGAGAGAGAGAGAGAGAGAGAGAGAGAGAGAGAGAAGGTTTCTTTATTTGAATGAATTGAACCCTACAAAACATTTAAATGAAATCTGCCACATAACTTCTCCTGGCTGGTAACAGGGGCGTCTGACTCGGGGCTTTCTTCACTGACAGAAGCTGAGGACACATCTGCTTCAGTACTCCCACCTGGCTTTCACACATGTGCTGCGGGCTCCGTGTGCCTGCCTTCTCTCTTTCTCTGTGCCCATCTGCCTGTATGGTGTGTTCTCACCATGACACATTTTCAGACCCTTGCCATAGGGCAGAAGTGCCAAGCAATTATTTGTTGAGATAGATAGCCCGCATAATACAGCAAGTGACATCTGTTCATCGGAAATCCTTCCCTGGTGGCAGGAGTGTCATCCTGGCAGCTCACAGGAATATGAAAATTGACACACAAGGACAGTCGCCTGTTTCATCTTACCCTGAATTCTCACTCCAAAAGCATCCAATACCAGATGCTTCAGAGGGTCGTGTAACCCCCCGACTCACTCTCCTGCTCTCTCTGTACCTATAGTAATTGGCAATACTGCACTACAGGGAAAATTTCTTCCTGACCCCAGCTGGTACCCAAATTACGCCCTAAAGCATGAACATTGACATACTTTATATTAAATTATAGCTAAGATGGTAAAAAGAAAATGTTTTTCATGATAGTGTGCTTATTAGATTGTTTGACCTAAATAATAGCTCAGATAGTAAATTTCACAAACTATGTTTAATAACTTGATGTTTGTTGAAATTATGATAGTCACACATCTTATTCCTTTTAGAGTTATGATCCTTGTGTTTTGTAATTTGTTTTCTTTTAAAGTATTATGAAAAGATGAGACGACAAATAGCCCAGAGTCAATAATGATAAGGACTGATGCTTTGCATAAAGGCATATTTACTGAAAATGGTTCTGAGAAAAAATGAATTGCTTGATTCTAGAAATTTGATGTTAAGAAGGTGTGAAGAATTTGGAGCCATAATCTTTATTGGTGAGTGAAAATTCCAGTATTAATTACATCTTGTGTAAGTTTACAATTAATTCTACTTTTCATGTCTACAAAGATACTGGTAATTTCTCCAGTGATTCTATCACTGTATGAAACTAAGATTTAAAATGAAATTAGAATGGTAAAATTATGAAATAGTTAGAAAATTAAGAACCAAGGGATACAGACATGTAACTTACGTGACAGTGTGCTTGTCTGGAATGTGCAAAGCGCTGGGTTTGAGACCCAGATGATATAAACCAGGCATAGTTGCCTATGCTACTAATCCCAGCACAGGGGAATTAAAGAAGAGAGGATCAAAAATTCAAGATCATTTTTAGCTACATAGAAAGTTTCAGACTAGCCTGAATTGGATAAGGCCCAGTCTCAAATGAAGGAAGGAAGGATTAAAAAGAAAAGAATCAACTAGCTAATCAGATCCACCTGTTTAGTTTGCATTTAGGCGAATTTTGAACTCCTGATTATCTTAAAGAAAATCAGAGATCCTTTCAGAGAATTCTTTTGCCTCCTTAGGGTTCTGGATCTCTGTGAGTTTGAGGTCAGCCTCTCTACAGAGCTAGTTTCAGGACAGCCAAGGCTACATAGGCTAACCCTGTCTTGGAAAACTGAAACAAAACAAAATGCTAATAATACTTCTGTGGGCTCACAATATGGGTCTTTTGCTGTCTATTCCATATCTTGTTGGATTATTGTCTCAGGGACTGCTAGTTTCATTCTCATTTGAAATCTGGTCTAAATGTTGGATAGTCTAGGTATCTCTAGCAGATAGCTTGTCTTTATCGTATGTAGCATGGATTTGAAAGCAAGAAATAAGCTCTAATATAGACATTACTATAAACTTACACTTGAATATTATCCTATAGGCCAAATGAACATGGATTAACACAGAATTAATGTAGATATTGTAAGGTGCTATTTATTAATTTATTAGGCACTGTGGTAGTTTGAATGAGAATGGCCCCTATGGGCTCATTATATTTGAATATTTGTTCCCACATTAGTGGAACTCTTTGGTGGGGAGGATTAGGAAGTGTGGCTCTGTTGGACTAGGTATGGTATTGTTTCAGAAGGTGTGTCACTAGGATTAAGTTTTGAGGTTTCCAAAGCCCATTTCCAGTCTTCTCTTCTCTTCTACTTTCCTTCTTCCTCCCCTCCCCTCTCCTCCTTTCTCCCCTTTCCTCCCTTCTCCTCCTCTCTCCTCCCCTCCCCCTCCTCTCCTCTCTTCTCCTCTCTTCTCCTCTCTTCTTCTTTTCCTTCCTCCCCCTTTCCCATCCCCTCTCCTTTCCTCCCTTCTCCTCCCCTTCACCCTTCTTCTTTCTTTCCCTATTTCTCCCTCTGGTTTGTCTGATGTTTGAAGATCAGTATATAAAGATCTCATCTACTGCTCTAGCACTATGCCTGTGTGTTTCCTACCATGATGGTATTTAAGCTTCCAATTAAATGCTTCATTTTTGAAGGGTTACCTTTGTCAGCATGTTTCTTCACAGCAATAGAACATCAACTAAGGCAGAAGTTGGTACCAGGGACTGCGGTGTTGCTGCCATGAGCCTGACCATGCTGTTATTTGGAGAAATATGGAAGACTTTGGATTAGAAAAGCAGTTGAATGCTGTATGTAGGGCTTAAAAGGTCATCTTAGTAGGAGCATGGAAGGCAGAAGTTCTGAGAGCTATGTTGACTAAAGAGGCCCAGCTCAAGAGGTTTCAAAGGGAAGGAATACTAGCAGATATTCTTGTGATATTTTGTCAGAGAAAAAGGTTAACTTTTCTCCTTTGTCCTTAAAAATCTGCCAAAGGCATGTTTGAGTAGTATCATTGGCACAGGAGATTTCAAAATGGCCTGCTATTGACTGTGTCCAATGTTTATTAGTGATAACTCTTACACAGATCTACAATGAAAAGCAAGGCAGGCAAAGAAAAATACAACATGTATAGTGTAAGGAGAAAAGAAATCCTAGAAAATGTAATGATGGAGACAAGCCTTGTTTAAGAAAAGTTTAAAGCCAATCCTGGTGCTAATTGGAATAAAGGAAGTGGCAACCTCACTCTCCCAGAAAAACCTCATCCATATAATTCTGCAACCTTTGAAAAGAAAACTCTAAGGTAACTTTCTCTTTCCACACCCACAAATGGTGTCTTTCTGATATTATAGCTTCAACAGGCATTCCATATTAAACATAAAAATCTAAAAAGTCCTTGCTAGGATCTATAGAAATGAATCTGGGTGACTCATTATACTCATCTATAAAATTCAAAAGGACAAAATGAAAACTTGCCATTAAAAAGAGCTGAGTAGTATTATTTCAGCTCTAGTTTTTGTAAGAAATTACATAAAGCTGGTATCAATTTTTAATATTTTGTAGCTTTTACTGTTTGAAAACCACCTAGGTCTGGAGATGCTACTTTGAATTACAGCTTCATTTGCTTTAACAGACTTACATTATTGAAATTCTAATCTAAGGAGAAGATTTACCTACTTTTCCTTTCAGTTCTGTAACCCTTCACAAATTTTGATGACATTCATTTGGGTGCATATACATGTAGAATTATGATTTCATCAGGGGAGTCATACTTTGGCTACTATATGACTCCTTTTTAATTTTTCTTGAAAGTTTACTTCGTGTGTCACAAATGTATCTACTTAAAAACAATAAACTCTCAATATAACAGTTGCATGAATAAGACCAACATAAAAACAATTATCAGTTGACATGCTAATGCAGACATGAGAAATTTCGCATGCTCCCACTAATAAACAAAGATCTAGAAGTGATGATCAATGCCTATTGTTAGAGAGAATTAGTTTTCCTCAGGGTCAAGCTCCCACACTGTTTGTCCAATTCCAACTGGTCAACTCTGTATATATGTATATAGGAACAAAGTTAAATTTATGAGATCATAAATTTTGGAGTGGTGACATGAAAGGAGTTGAAGTGTGGAAAGAGAGGTGTAGGAGTGATGTGGATGCTCGTACGAAATTCTTAAAAAGTTGTTTAGAAAATGATTGCACAGTATTTCACCTATTCAATTTCCTGTCATTATTATGTTCAAGTTAAATTTCTTGTGGACAGAGTATTTTGGTAATATTTTGTTCATTTAATCTCTGTATTGTAACTAATATATTTAGAACAGTCACAACTAATGTTACATATAGTATTTTAGGGCTAAGTCAGGCAAATTATCCTTTGTTTTTTTGTTTGTTCATGTTCTCATTTTTCAGTTTTCCTTTTCTTTCTGTGAATTACTAGAGTTTCATTTGGGTGTTTTTATGTTGTTTTATGTGTTAAAATACACATTCATCTGTTACTATGTAGTCTTTAACTAAAGTATAGAAAATTAACTTCTGTTTAGATTCCTTTATATTTTCCATTTTATGAATAAAATTTTCCTCCACACATCAGAAAGTATAATTTTTTCAAAATATCAAACACTACTTAAAAATGTTGTAATAAGTAACAATGAAAACTCAATGATAAAAAAATGATTCAATTTCAAAAATGAGAATGTTTGTTAAAGTACATGCAGAAATGGAAAGTTGGCAAGTTGTTAGGAGGCTTCAAAAACAAAACAAGAATGAAATATCCTTATATGTGTATTAGAATAGCGAAAATATAAAATGTTGAAAATATCTACTGCTGTAAACTATTCAGAACAAGAGGCTTTCTCATTAGTGTACAAGCAATATGGAACAATGGCTTTTCTGAAGAAAGTCTGAGTGATTTTTCACAAGATAAAATACAGTCATATCAAATACTTATATGGCCACATTTCTTTGACTTTATGTTAATGAGCTGAAAACAATACCTACATTGAAAGATCTATGTCATTTCAAAGTTGCCTCAAATTAGGTGCATCAAGAAATTAGGTAAATTTTCAGATTGTGTTATAACCATACAAGAACATAATATTTATCATAAAAATTATCTGTCAAATCACATAAGGATATAAAAAGATCACAGGTCTGAAAGGCCAAATACTTTATGATTCCAACTATAGGACATACTTGAAAGTCATTACTCTGAAGAGAGAGAAGAGTTAGTGGTTGTTATAGAGAATCCAAGATAAATGTGAGAGAATGAATGAATTGGTGGGTCCAAGACTATTATTGAAACATTGAAATCAATATATATCTTGGCAAATAACTGAAATTATGCATTGCCTGAATCCATACATGACGTGGCATAATATTTCTGAACACTGTGAAAATGTGTGACTCTCATTGTTAATAAAAAGCTGGTTGGCCAATAGCTGGACAGAGTTTTGGGGGCAGAGAGAATGTTGGGAAGAAGAAAAGGGCAGAATTAGAGGAGTCGAGGGCCTAATGTGGAAGAAGCAACATGGAAATTACATAGATGAAAGAAACGAACCTCAGGGCAGCACACAGATTAATAAAAATGGGCTAATTTAAGTTGTAATTGCTGGCTGGACACAAGTCTAAGTTATCAGCTGACCATTCATAACTAATAATAAGTCTCTGTGCTGGTTATTTGGGGAGAGACTGAAACTTAATGTAAAATAGGAATCTTGATTAACAGTGCCACAGAAACATTGTTTCATCAGTTATCACAAGCGGACCACACAATTGCATGATATCGATACAACGAAACTGTGAGAGCATGGGAAGGAAGAAGTGTGTGAGAACTCTAAATTTTCTTGGTAATTGTTTTTGCAACCCTAAAATGTTTTTAAAGTTATTAACCACTTTTTAAACACTGAAGAGTAGCCTGGCTATATACTCCTCTTTATATACTTTTTGTTTTTTGCAATTATAATTACATTATTTCACCTCTCCTATTTACTCCCTTTAAATCCCCCCATACACCTCTTTGTTATCTCTCAAACTCATGACTTTTCATTTTTACACACACACACACACTCATACACACATTTCTTAATACATAAATACAACATGCTCCGATTGTATAATTTTGGTAATGTGTACACAATCGCAGGGCTGACCACTTGGTATTGGTTAATCATCTGTGGGGTTTCTTCCCTGAGGATGGCATTTCTTCCATTCTCAACATTCCCTTGTTGATCTGTAAGCTTTCTCCCTTCCATATTAGCTTGTCTATTAACATCATCATTATTCAGGTATTTTTAAAACTAAATAATTAATTTTTTTACATCTCAACCTCTCTTCTCTCCCCCTAGCTCATCCCCAGAACCTCCCCTCTGTCCCCCACGCCCCCATCCATTTTCCTCAACATGGATAGTAATAATACATATATCAAATTGCAGTAAGACTAAGCAACCCTCCCCCATTAAGGCTGAACAAGGTGACCCACTATGACCCAAAGTCCAGCAAAAAGGCCAGAGATAGCCCTGGCTTCCACTGCTAGAAGTCCCACAAGCAGACCAAGTTATACAACTGTACCATATATGCAGACGTTCTAGGTCAGTCCCATGCAGGCTCCCTGGTTGTCAGTTCAGTCTCAGTGAGCCCCTATGATGCAGGTTAATTGATTCTGTGGATTTTCTTGTGGTGTCCTTGACTCTCTGTTTCCTACAGTACTTCCTCCTCCTCCTCCGCCTCTTCTGCACAGTTCTCTGAGCTCTACCTAATGTTTGACTATGGGTCTTTGCATCTGTTCCCATCAATTGTTGGAGGAAGCCTCTCTGAGGACAGTTGTGGAGGCATCAATCTATGAGTATAACAGAATATTATTAGATATCATTACATTGACCTTTGCTTGCTAGTTGAGTTTGAATCTATGCTGAGTCTCTGAACCATTCAGCCTCTGGATCCTGGCTCTCCAGGCAATGTCAGGGGTGGGCTAACCTACTGGCATGGGTCTGAGGTTGGATCAGTCATTTGGTTAGCCACTCTCACAATCTCTGCACCACTCTAATGCCAGTACATCCCATAGGCAAGACGACTGTAGGTTGAAGGTTATATGGCTGGGTTGGTGTCTCAATCCCTCCACTGGAAGTCTTGTCTGGTCACAGGAGACGGCCAGTTCAGGCTCCATATACCCTATTGCTGGCAATCTTAGCTGTAGCTAACCTTGTAGATTCCTGGAGTTTTCCCTGGTTGTAGGTTTCTGTCTCACCCAGAAATACCATCCTCCAGTTATCTCCATCAGTATTTTCCTCTCCACCCCCAATGTGATCCTTCATCTTCCTATCTCCACCTGCCCCCAATCTACCTACAAAATCTATTGTATTTTCTCTTCACAGAGAGATTCAAGAGTCCTCCCTTGATCCCTCCTTGTTACCTAGTCGCTCTGGGTCCGTGGATTGTAGCATGATTATCTCTTACTTTATAGCTAATATGCACTCATAAGTGTGTACATATCATGTTTGTCTTTCTGGACCTGGGTTGCCTTACCCAGGATGATTTTTTTCTATTTTCACCCACTTCCCTGCAAATTTCACAGTATCATTGTTTTTAACAGCTGTTATATATACTCCATTGTAAACGTAGCACATTTTCTTTATTCATTATTCTGTTGAGGGTCATGTAGGTTGTTTCCAGGTTCTGGCTATTTTGAGTAAAACTGTTATGAATATAGTTGAACAAGTATCCTTGTAGTGTGACTGGACATCATTTGGATATATACCCAGGAATGATATAGCTAGTTCTTGAGGTAGATTAATTTCCAACTCCAGTGTCTCCATATCTATTTGATATAGTACATGAAGTTCTAGCTAAGGAGATCAAGGGGATACATATTGGAAAGGGAGAAATCAAATTATTGATATTTTCAGAATATATGATAGTATACATAAATAATCCCAAAAATTCTATCAGAGAATTCCCACAGTTGAAAAACACTTTCAGCAAAGTGGCTGGATACAAGGTTAACTAAAAAAAACTCAGCCTTCCTAAATATCAATGATAAGTAGGTGGAGAAAGAAATCAGGGAAACAACACCCTTTACAATAGCCACAAATAACACAAAATATCTTGGGGTAACTCTAATCAAGCAAGTGAAAGACCTATATAACAAGATCTCAAAGCCTTTGAAGAAAGAAATCAGAGAAGATATCAGAAGATTTCCAATGCTCATGGATCAATAAGATAGTAAAAATAGCCATCTTATGAAAAGCAATCTAGAGATTCAATGTAATCCCAATCAAAATTCCAACACATTTTTTTTAAAGACCAGTAGTATTTGGTTTTTACCCAAGGTCCCTAGGCTATTTAGTCTCAGTTTCTTGGTCACCCAAACAGTGTTGAATATGGCTTCTGTGGTAATCTGAATGTAAATGGTCCCCCAGAACCTCATGAGGAATGGTACTATTAGCACATGTGAACCTGTTGAAGTAGGTTTGACCTTGTTGGAGGAAGTGTGTTACTGTGGGGGAAGGCTTTTTGTTTTCAAGGTATATGGTAAAAATTCCTTGCTTTCTGAGCAGGTGGTTACTGGCAAGTACTAGGCCAGCTCTCTCTAGTTTTGGTTTCTGACAGTTTCTATTTACTTTTGTTGTTTTAAATTTCAATTGCAGTGTTGATTTGGTCATATTTCTCAGGCCTTTTCTGATACCTTAGATTCTTGAACATGTGAATATATGCCTTTAAACAGTTTGGGGATATTTTGGCCATTACGTACTTAATTTTTTTAAAAATGTAGTTCCACACATTTTAATTCTGAAATTCTGACACAGAAGTCAGATGAGTTGTTATTATTCTACTTGCCTCTGAAGTTCAATTATTTTACAAATCAAATTTTCTTGTTGTTCAGAACAAATTCTTTTTTGATCTGTCCTTAAGTTTATTGACTGTTATTTTATGTTATCTCTTCATCTCTACTTACTATTGTGATCATCTAGTACATTAAAATCAATTTATGCATTTTTAATTCCATAATTCTCACTTGGCCCTTTTTAGCACCTATTTTCCAATTTTTCTTTAGTTTTAAAGGAGACTTGTACTACTAATTAAATATTTTCTATGGTTCTGCTTTGGATTTTTGTCAAGTCACATCAGTGATAGAATTTATTGACTGTCTTTTCTCATTAAATTAATACTTTTCTTGATTCAATATATGATGAATAGTTTGTAATTGCATTCCCAGCATTTTGGATTTTAGAGTAGAAACTCTGGATCTTATTTAAAAATTCTATTTTATCAGAGTTTTAGTATTTAGGTTTGGTATAAAATAATAGCAATGCAAATAAGAGAAGGAACACTGAGAGACATTTGACTATTTATGACTGTTTATGGGGATCTGTGTCAGGAGGGGGTGGGTGCTGACTGACCTCACAGGAGCAGATACTTTGGTCAAAATCACTGGAAAATAGATGTTCTGTGTGAATCAAAGGGTCTTAGTTCTTGGAGGGGTGTATGTCTATTCTGAGTCCAGGTTAGCATTTAGATTAGATTTTATTTGTCAGTGAATTGTAGAAACAATATGTAAATTGAAAAGGAAAGTATATGATGGAGAGAATCTTGGCATATAGTCACAATTAAGAGTCCAGGATAAAGAAGAGGAAAACATGAGTACAGGTTCCTCCTTTCTCCACATCCTCTCCAGCATAAACTGTCCTTGGTGTTTTTGATTTTAGCCATTCGGAAAGTAAGATGGTATCTCAGAGTTGTTTTGATTTGTATTTCCCTAATGGCTAAGGATGCTGAGCACTTTCTTAAGCATCTATCAGCCATTTTAGACTCCTCTATTGAGAATTCTCTGTTTAGTTCTGTACCCACTTTTAAACTGGATCCTTACGTGCTTTGGAGTCTTGCTTCTTGAGTTTTTTGTTTATTTTGGAGATCAGCCCTCTGTCTGTTGTTCGGTTGGTGAAAATCTTTTCCCATTCTGTGGGCTGCCATTTAGTCTTGCTGACTGTGTCTTTTGGCTTACAGAAGCTTCTCGGTTTATTAATTGTCAATCTCAGTGTCTGTGCTACTGGTGTTATCTTCAGGAAGCGGTCTCTTGTACCAATTTGTTCAAGGGTACCTCCCACGTTCTCTTCTAAGAGGTTCAGTGAGGCTGGATTTATGTTGAGGTCCTTGATCCATTTGGACTTACGTTTTGTGCATGTTCATAGACATGGATCTATTTGCAGTCTTCTACATGCCAGCATCCAGTTATGCCAGCACCATTAGCTGAAGATGCTTTCTTTGTTTCTATTGTATAATTTTAGTTTCTTTGTTAAAAACCAAGTGTTTGTAGATGTGTGGGTTAATATCAGGGTTTTCAATTCTATTACATTGGTGTACCTGTCTATTTTTGGGCCAATACCATGCTGTTTTCAGGACTATATCTCTATAATAGAATTTGAAGTCAGGGATGGTGATGCCTCCTGAAGTTCCTTTATTGTACAGGGTTGCTTTGACTATCCTGGGTCTTTTATTTTTCCATATAAAGTTGATTATTGTTCTTTCAAGGTCTGTGAAGAATTGTGCCAGTATTTTGAAGGGGATTGCATTGAATCTATAGATTTCATTTGCTAAAATTGCCATTTTACTACATTGATCCTACCTATCCAAGAGCATGGGAGATCTTTCCATTTTCTGGTGTCTTCTTTAAGTTCTGTCTTTAAAGACTTAAAGTTCTTGCTATACAGGCCTTTCACTTGTTTGGCTAGGATTATCCCAATATATTTTATGTTGATTGTGGCTACTGTAAAGGGTGATGTTTCTCTGATTTCTTTCTCAGCCTGTTTATTGTCTGTAAATAATAGGGCTACTCCTCCAGTGCTGGTGGAACTGCCAACTCGTAAAGCCACTTTGGAAATCAGTATGGAGAATCCTCAGGAAAATGGAAATCAGCCTACCACAAGATGGAGCAATTCCACTCTTAGGCATATACCCAAAAGATGTGCATTCATACAACAAGGATGTCTGTTCCACTATGTTCATAGCAGCATTATTTGTAATAGCCAGAACCTGGAAGCAACCTATGTGCCTCTCAACTGGAGTGGATAGAGAAAATGTAGTACATTTACACAATGGAGTGCTACTCAGTAGAAAAAAACCATTGGGATCTTGAAATTTCAGGCAAATAAATGGCACTAGAAGAAACCATCCTGAGTGAGGTAACCCAGTCACAAAAAGAGAAACATGATATATATTCACTCATATATGGATTTTAGACATGGATCAGGGGGGTGCCAGACTACAGTGCCACCACCAGAGAGTCTGGGAAATAGGGAGGACCATAAGATAGATATGCATGGTACCCCAGTGATGGGGCAGGATCTCCTGAGTGGACTGGGAGCATGGTGTGAGGGGAGAGGGAGCTGGGGAAAAGTGAGGGGGAGAAGAGAAGGGGAGAGGACAACATGGGGAAGTAGGAAGGCTGAGTCGGGGGAAGAATACCGGAGAGCAGGATGAAAGATTCCATAATAGAGGGAGTCATTAGAGGTTTCAGGAGAGATCTGCCACTAGTGTGATTTCCAGAGATCTACAAGGATGACACCAGCTGGCAAACTAAGCAATAGTGGAGAGGTTACCTTAAATGCCCTTTCCGGATAATGAGATTGATAACTACCTTGTATGTCATCCAGTGTCTGATGGAAGCAGAGGCAAGCCACAGCTAAACACTGAACTGAATTCCTGGAACCCAGCTGCAGAGAGGGAGGAGTGATGAGAAAAAGGGTCAAGACTGGGCAGGTGAAACCCACAGAAACAGTTGACCTGAACAAGGGGACTCTCTTGGACCTCAGACTGATGGCTGAGTGGACAACATGGGACTGATCCAGAACCCTGAACATGGGTGTCATTGAGGAAGCCTCTGCAATCTTTGGAGCCTTGGGTACTAGATCAATATTTATCCCTAGCATCCAAATAGACTTTGGAAGCCCATTCCACATGGAGGGATGCTCTCTCAGCCTGGACACATGGGGGAGGGCCCAGGCCCTGCCCCGGATGATATGACTGACTTGAGGGCCTCACTCTCCCTGGAGAGTGGAGTGGGGATTGGGTGGGAGATTTGGGAGGTTGGTAGGGGGGCAGAGGAGGAGGGGGAGCGAGAGGGAGCTGAGATTGACATGTGAAGCAAACTTGTTTCTAATTTAAATTAAAAAAATACTTAATGTCTTTGCTTTCCTTATACTTGACTGATCACAAACCAATCTGTAGCCTTCTGAGCAATCAATATAACTTTTCTGATTTCTTCCTTGAAACAAACAAAGAAACAAACAAAAGAGTACAGGTTCAAATGGGACAAGATTCCCGCACAAAGATGAGAAGCGAACACAAAAGTCCCTCCTGTAACTAGGAAACTGCTTGCAACTGGTAGCTGCTGGGATGGGGAAAATCAATTTTCTTCAGCTGAGTGTCACTGAGTAATCAGCCACAACTGAAGGCAGGTCCCTGGGCTAACATCAAACAGACTCGGTTATTTACTTTTTCTGGCATGTATGCATGTTTTGTTTTTGTCTCCCCTTCCTTAGTTTTCTATTTTTTTTTTAGTTTGTTTTTATTTTCTTTTTGGGAGAGAGAGAGAGAGAGAGAGAGAGAGAGAGAGAGAGAGAGAGAGAGAGAGAGAGAGAGAGAGAGAGAGAGAGAGAGAGAGAGCTAGAAAGAGCTAGAGAGAGAGCGTGAACATGCCAGTTGGTGAATAGGGAATTGGAGAGAATCTTGAAGTAGTTGGGAAGTAAAAGAACTTGATAAAAAGTATTTTATGAAAAAAATTTTTAATGAGAATAAGTTCAGTGAAAAGATTGAGAGACAAGAGGAGAAAAGAAAAAGCAGAGTGGCAGCTAGGAAAAATGACTGTGCAATGTGTTGGAGGGGGGGCAGCTCAAGCAAGAGCTCACCCAAGTGTGCTGAAAAGAAAACAAGGGAGGTATGGGACTGACAGTGGCTTGGCTGAGTTGAGCATGAATGGCCTTGAAAATGTCCAGTGTGACATGTAAGAACAGGAGGCATATGTAAAAACACTGTTGAGTGATTTGATGGAGTCAGACTTGGCTAGCAATGACACAGGGAAGGGCAGCTGATGTCACATTACAATGTTAGACTACATTACGGGCCAGCTTCACAATTGGGGGCACAGTTTGTAAGATTTTCATGAGTCACGTATTCGGTCTCACTAGGTATTATTTATACGTCTCAGGGTTTAATGTGTGTTTGTGTGTACATGTATGTGTCCCCATGTGTACTCTTTCCTATTGTGTCAGCTTTCTATCCATGTCTGTTTTTAACTCCCAAACCCTTTGGTTTTATAGTTGAGATCATGAAAGTGTGATTTAATTTTCAGTGAGACAGAAAACATGCAGTGAAAAATAGGCATTAGCTTGAGTTAAGGCAACAAAGTTTTGAAAATTCAGTGGTTTTATGACCAAATATTAGAGTACAATTTGAAAAGGTCAGACTCTGAAAGGGATATTAAGTAACCAACTCTGTATTATAATTTCTGTAAATCTTGGATACTGTTTTAATGATGCCTTTGCAAGTGAGTATTACACCTGTTAATTAAGAGTTGAAAAAATAACCAACATCCTCATTATTAGTATCTATAAGTAGCAATTCACCTGCTGGATATCCCAGGCATATATTTTTAAAACACAATGTGCTACATGAAATCAGTGATCCTACATTTAATTACCTTCTGATGGGAGTCAGCAATTTAACTTCAATTTATAGAGTAAAGGTTAGGTATGGGGAACTCATTCTCCTAGGCTCGTGCTAGTATAATAATGAACACTAAATTGACCACTGAATAAAAAAATAATAGTTGAGGAAATCTATCCATAAGCTGGGTAATATGTAAGGATTCTACATCCCAAAAAAGAAATGTACTCTTATTTTAAACTTTTAAATACATTTGTCATTACATGGTAGCGCTTATGGGACACTAAAACCTGAATTCTAGTCTAGACCTAGGCATAATGAGAAAAAAAGCAATCAGATTAGCAGCAGTTGGTCTTATCCCTATGATTTCAAACCAGTTCTGACACTTAAAACAACCATTCAGGTTACCAGCTGTTGGGGGCAAATTCTCTGTAGTGCTTATGGTCTCACACTCAGGAATCAAGGATTGTTTATGTCCATTCTTCATCCTTAAAATACTTAAAACTACCCTATAAAATATATTTTGGCAGTCCAACCTCTGTGTTGTTTCTGTTTCTTTTATACACTTCCAGAGTTTTTTGATAGCTTTTATTTTTGTAAGCTCACCCAACTTGCTTTTAAAATAAATTGTCAAGTTTGGATAACCTGGGGACAAATGAAAAGTGAAACAACAAAAAAATTTCTGAATAAATGTTTTGTGTTGATTTCAATTGTGTGGGTTGATTTATGCCTATGCAACATTTAGAACTCACATTTAACATAAGAAATAACTGTCAATATATATTCTAACACAAACAAACATTTCTTTTCCTAACAGAGCTTTGCAAGTCTATTTTAGTTTAAAAATAATAAAGATATTTTTCTTTGAAAATGAGAAATTATATTAGGCATAGCAGGTTTAAGATAAAAAGTACAGAATTTAGGGCTGGAAAGAGATAATGTAGTTGATAAAGAGTATGGTTAAAAATGATGTTTAAACAAAGAAAGAAAAAATGCAAACTCACTCTAGAATCAATTAATGGAACCAGTTATGAAACTTTTCATCAGGTAAATAACATTTTTCAGGACTCAACGAGATGATGGGACAGATTTAGTAGACTTCCTAGGAGAGGCCTTACCCTCTCCAAGGAGCAGATGGGAGGTGGGGTAGGGAGGGAGGTTGGGGGAGTAGGAGGAGAGGAGAAAGGGGGAACTGAATTTGGAATGTAAACAATAAACCAATAAAAATGTTTAAAAAGCAAGCAAGCAAGCAAGCAAACAAACAAACAAAAAATCCTGCAGGATTCAAAGTTGCAAATTCTGCATTTTTTTAACTTTCATTTTTGCTGTCCATTTTTGCCCATTTTATTGACTTAGGTTTTTGAATCTCTCTTTTCTCATGTGCCCCCTGGGAGGGCTTGCTCAAGGGTGTGTGTGTGTGTGGGGGTACATGGGAAATACCAGAGGAAAGAGAGAGAAAATGATGTAACTATACTTTAATTTCAAAAAATAAGAAAGATAAAATAGTTCAGAAAGACTAATATTAAAATCCTATTATTGGGGAAAAAATGAAAACCTTTAGCATGAACTGGCTCCCTAAAGACTTTTAACTGAGTTAGAGGTTTTGTGTTTATTTGTTTGTTTGTTTTGTCCTCATATTCTATAAATTCCACCATAGAGCTCATGTGTTATCTTACTATGGTTTTGTCAATGTCATGTCTTGCGCCTCATAAGGAAATTTTCCCTTACGGGCAAAGTTAGCATACTCACTGAGACTTCTAAGTATTGTGTTAGGAGTTCACTCTGTAGGTACCCAAACTTTAGTTGGTTGAATGAATATGCAAATTTTTTCACCTTTTCAAAGGATGAGAGATTATTTCTTAGGACTGCTTTAAATGACCACAAGGGCATTTATTTGGGCTCCCACTTAACTTTATGTGCATTCTGTTGTTGAGCCTATGGAAAGTGTGGTGACTTTTTTTTTTTTGCAATGATCACACTCATTTTTTAAGTATACTTTTGGATATAGTATTAAAAATCTAATTTGGCTAATGGTCAAATGACTATTAAGGTGACATGTATTTTTTTTTGTTTACACAATATAGATAAAAGGAGAGAGGTAGGGAACTTTATAGAAATCTGCCTTGTAAACGTGTTGGGTTTGCCTTTTTCTAACCTGGTAAGCTGCTTATTTAGCACTGCCTTTGGCTTTGAATCATGTTTGAAGATTGATGCTAGAGGACATGATGGGTTAATTTTAATTCCTATACATATGTATCAATTCTTCTTTTCAAATTTTACTTGGAAAATACTTTATAAGCCATCCTAGAGCCTTCATCCAGTAGCTGATGGAAGCAGAAACAGATACCCACAGCTAAACACTGAACTGAACTCCTGGAATTCAGTTGCAGAGAGGGAGGACTGATGAACAAAGGGGTCAAGATTAGGCTGGAGAGATCCACAGAAACAGTTTGTCTGAACAAGGGGAAGCTTATGAATCCCAGACTAATAACTGAGACAGCAGCATAGGACTGACCCAGACCCCCTGAAAGTGGGTGTCAGTTAGGAGGCCTTGGCAGTCTATGGGTCCTCTGGTAGTGGATCAGTATGTATCCTGAGTACACGAATGGACTTTGGGAGCCCACTCTACATAGAGGGATACTCTCTCAGCCTAGACACGTGGGGGAGGGTCTAGACCCTGCTCCAAATGATATGACAGACTTTGAAGATCCCCAATGGAAGGCCTCACCTTACTTGGGGAGCAGAAGGGATGGGATAGGGGGCTGGTGGGGGGCGGGGGAGAAGGAGAGGGAGAGGGAACTGGAATTGACATGCAAAACAAGTTTGTTTCTAATTTAAATTAAAAAAGGGAAAATACTTTAAAGGCAAAATACTGAGATATCTGATCTCACTTGTCTTGCCATAGGTAACATACTTATTTTAAAATTAATAGGATACATGAAAGACATATTTGCCAAGATTTTTGTCTGTTTAAGCCTGCAGTTCCAAAGCAATGATTTAATCCTATTAAAGGCAATTGAGTGGATCATCTATAGGCTTTGTCAGGTGAAGTTCACACTAGTATTACAAGAATAGAAACCTATCAATTGCATCTAACTGGTGTCATGAAAGGAGTGATTATTGAGCTCACAGGGCAATTCGTAGGAGAAATTGGCAGAAGAGTTGATTTGTGGAAGAAAAACTGGTAGGACTTTTAAAAAAGATTGTATGTTTACAAGTATTTATGTGTGATAGTATCTTTACTACTCAAACACAGAACTGGTCTGTTTGTCTTAAACTTTGCAGGGAAACCACTATGAAGCTCTCAGTTAAAACTGGCATCAAGGCACTAGTATGGAAACTACTTTGTTTTAGAGATTCAGATTGGTCTTAACTTAGTGGTTTTTGCTTAAAAAACAGCTGAAGGGGGTAAAGAATATGTTATATGATACTTTCTGTGATGTTATTACATTGCTATTTCTGAATGGCATTAATTGTTTCCCTATGCATTTGAATAAAAATAAAGTTATAAGGAAAAGATTTTGGAACCACAGACAGACTTTTTGTTGCAAATTGGATGAATACATTTGATTAATATTTATTTTTTAAATGGATATTCATATTGAAGATGTTTTGTTTAGTGAGAGTACAATTACTCAACTTTTTCATCCACTGGGAAGCCAAGTGTCTCTGTTCATACAGGATGATGAGGCTTTCTTTCATTCTACCCATTATCTTTTATAATGTGATATATTACATTCTTAAAGTAGATCTACAATTATGCCATCCATTCTCTAAAACCTTCCATTGTTTTCCCTTTAAAACAACCCTGCTTTTTCCACTTTATTTCAGGATGTTAACTAATCTAGTTCTTTATGGCTTTTCTAATATTACTCCTTTACTAGTTTTTAAAAAGCACAATCTCAATTGAAAATCCAATAGTATCAACTGATTACTTATGTTCAGGCTTCTTTGGATACAGATGGCTTCTAGCTTCAATAGACCTAAACAATGTAAGGCTACAGATTTATATTTGTGTTCACACATGTGTTCTAGAGACTTAACAGAAGGGAATAGATTGCTTACCTTGGTTTCCATAATTGTTAAGTGTACAACTTGAGACCTGGATCTAGGCTGGACATGTCTAAAGTGGTTGAACTTAACTAGTAAATTTTCTTCTCTATCTTATTTTGCCTGCACTACCCCATCTCTGTGGGAGTGTGCATATGCATATATAATATATAATACATATATCATGCATGTTATATATAGCATGTTATATATCACATATGTATATGCACACATCTATGCCTAACTTGGATAATGAAACTGAGAAATACAGGTTATTGCCGTTTTGTCTTATCATCTTGTTTTCCAAGAGTTCTACAAATACCTACCTGCTTTCTCCTAAGTTTTGGATGTATCAGTGATTAAGAAACAGTTCTATTGCAACATGGAGAGTGGAGACAGAGTTTGAGGAGGTTAGTGACTGCATTCTCCATGAAGTTTTCGCAACATTCTGTTCTGGAGAATGCAGACCAGAGCAGAATAGCATGAAGGGAAACAAAATAATTCCAGGCAGAGGGAGAACCAAGAATCACAATTCTGATGTGAGTACATGACAGAAAATTCATGTAAAAAAGTAGAGAAGTAGTCAGTAATACATTTATCTGAGAGACAAACAAGGGAATTTTGATAATGTTTCTAAAGGATATGTTATTGTTTTATGTTTAGAATAAATCCACCCCTTATTATTCCAGAAGGAAGAATGACTTACAAGATTAAGATGTCAGAGGTAGAAAGTAGTTCCTTTTTAAATTTTCAGTTAAAAAACAGAGGCCCTTCAGCAGTTGTCCTCATCCAATAACAGAATGGGTATAAGGTCTTTGCTTTTGGATGTATTAAGTTACCAGTTGAGCCATTTTCCTTCCATTGGGAAGACATTTTAGTTGTTCCAAAGATACTTTGCATCTCATGTACTCCTGAAATCATTACTAGACCAGTAAAGATGTAAAGAAATGGCTAACGTAGTAAGCCACACTTTAATCTACTTTGTAGATTCTGTAGGAAAGCCTGCTAATGTTTATAGTTAAGATTGCTCACAATCTTAAAGCCCATTCTGTTAATTGATTTCTTTTATTTATTAACCCTTTTTCATTTATTTTACATATAAACCACAGTTTCCCCTCCTTCGCCTCTTCCCATCTCCTCCCTGAACCTTTGTCTACCCACCCCTCCATCCACTCCTCCTTGCTTCAGAAGGGAAAAGGCCTCCCACAGAAGCTGGATTCATCATGGTCCAATTATTTGTGTAAAACAACCCAAATCAAACCAAGGTTAAGTTGATATCTAACAAACAATGATTTAGTGGATGCCTTTAGATTTTATTTAGAATCAATCAATGTACTCATGGATCAAGACCTGTATATTTGAAGAAATGATAAATGTAAATAAATCCATTGTCTTTCATTTACTTATTTATCTGTCTATGTATTTATGCATTTGGTTTTTCATATGTATTTATTTTTATTTTGTACATGTTTGTGTGTACCTACATATGTGTATGGGCACTTCATGTGTAATAGTGCCCACAGAGGAAGAAAGAGGACATCAGATCCCTGGAACTGCAGTTAGAAGCAGTTGTGAATTACTGTGTGGGTACTGGGAACTGAATCTCAGTGCTCAGTAAGAGTAGTGTATCTCTTAACCACCGAGCCATCACCCAAGTCACTTTCCATTGTCCGTTATTAAACACAATTTCAGATCAGGTATGTATAGCAGGAAAAACACATGACAGGTACTTTAAGACATTGCTTCTCAGTAGCCTAAACATTCTGTTTTGAGAGGTTACCACTTTAGGAGGGCCCAACAATTACATGTGTTTTTATTTACTGATACTCACTTGACACAGTTCCTTAAAAGTGAAATGCTCTAACAAAAATATTTATCACATACTTTGCAGCTTATTTTGAATAAATGTAATATAAGTGTGTGCAGTTTCACTGAGGTATAACCCTGGGTTAAGGATCTGATTTGGTGGCATCTGTGGTTAGCTTTAAGTTATCCTTTAGCAGGATTTCTGAGTATCCAGGCTTGTTTAGAACTTGTGATCCTCTGGCACCTTCCTCCATCCACTTTAATCAATGGTTGAGGAATCTTTCCTTCACTGACTTTAAACTGATTTAAGGTCACTTATCAAATGATTTTACCATGGCATTTCCAGTCATGGCTCAAACAATTAAAGATCAATCCAGAGAAGTTACTAATTACTACAAATATGATGGCTTAATGACAAGTGCTATTGTAATAGCATATGTGCTGGCTAGTTTTTGTCAACTGGACACAAGCTTGAGCTATCTAGAAAAAGGGAACCTCAGTTGAGGAATTTCATCCATCACACTGGCCCGTGCTCATGTCTGTGGAGGATTTTCTTCATTAATGTTTGCTCGGGGAAGGCCCAGACTACTGTGGGAGGTCCTAGGTTTGATAAGAAAATAAGAAACTGCTCTTTTGTGGTCTCTGCTTAATTTCCTCTCTCCAGGTTCCTGTCTGGAGTTCTTGCCTTAGCTTCCCTCAATGACGACTGTAACCCACAATATGAGATAAAGCCTTTCCTTTTCAAGTTAGTTTGGGCCAGTATTTATTAAAGCAAGAGGGAGGCAAACCAGGAAAGGCTATTACTTCATTTTTAGATTTTTAATCTCAGAACTACCTTACCTATAGATCCAGGAGGGAATATGTTGGAAGAATCTTTAGAGATTTGTGATCCCAGATGTAGGACCAGAAATCCCTTAATTACATAATTTCCATTCTGTTTTAAGGAAGAAGTTTACTGACAGACTAGTGATAGTAGAAAGGGTCTACAATATCATGATCTGGCAGAACTTTCCAGTCTCTGTTTTTGTTAAGCACTGAGGTACCATTTTTTTTAGTAGACCCAATGTCCATCCCCATTCTCTCCTAGTATTGACATTGTCCATTTGCATTTGTTACTTGGGGAGAATATGATGCATTTGAGTACTGATGTTTAGAAAATAGCTGGACATGTATTATAAGGAAGCACTCAAAAGCTAAGAAATTGCAGACAAGAGCTCTCAAGTAGTTATTTGAAGTTGAGCTTTCTCAAATTTCCTTGTCTGAAATGTAGTGCCATCATTTTAGGGAAATTTCCATTGTGTGAGTAACCAGAAATAGAGGGATGTGAATATTTAGTGTGACAAACTATCCATGGATAGAGGGATTGGGAAAGAATGGATTCATAGGGGCTGAGAATCAGTCTAGATCACTCCTCTCTGTTTCGTGTATTTCCATGTTAGGAAAGAAAGGAAAATACTTTTAAAAATTATCATTTACCTTTGACTTTCATTTGGAAAAGTAGCTTAATATCTTAATAAATCAAGTTTGAAAGAAGTTAATTTCAAAAGAGAATAATTGTCATTCTAAAAATGAGAACTAGGCAAGCCACGGGCTTTGAAAGATGTATTTTGCAGTGGTTACATAAGATTCAATTAATTCAGGGAACTATTTTTGCCGTCCTAATGCTAAGAGTATCTTATGAAGGAGAAGTTAAAAGGATATATTTAATAACTTTGGAATCATAGCTGGTTATTTTATCATAGTGGTTTAGCTTTATCAAAAGGTCAATCTGAAAAGTTCTGTCATTGATAATACTGTGAGTGAACTAACCAAATACAAGTGCGTGGTTCCATCTAAAGGTGAAATCTATGTAACTTTGAATGAATGATTGGTCTGATCTCACTGGATCTAATAATCTCATTTTAGCTTCGTCTTGGACTTATTTCATCCTTGTGACATTTCGTGAAATCTACAAACAAACTTTAAAAGAATCTTATTCAACTGTTTTATACGTAGGCTTTTAAGTATATTTCCACATGGCCATGAAATGAGCCTGCTCTCCTAGGAGAGATACTTGGTGAAGGATGGGATTTGATCATCATTTTGAGGAAATTAGCAAAATGTAATCATTTGGTCAAATACTTCCGTAAATTAGAATTAAAAAAAAAGTTTCATGGGATTATTCAGTGCTTTCTCTATCATAAGGGAAAATGATAAGCTTTATGGGATTTCTATTTAAAAACCGATCCCGTGCTTCATTTCTTTCTTGCTCTTTGAATTCTGATGTATTCTTCTCAGCTGTACAAAAATCAATCACACTACAGCCATTGTTCATTAAATAAAATATAATTCCCTTTTCTAGTCTTAAACACCCTACATGATGTGGTTGCTATCTGTCTTCTTAATCTAGTCCCAAGCCATCCTTTCCTTTTCCACTGTGTGCAAGCTGGCCCCAGTTCAGCTCTGCAAACACAGCACACTGACATCTAAGTCCTTGCATATGCTGTCCACCCTGCCCAGTTCTATGCATGACTGCTTCTCTTTTGTCCTTGAAGATGGTAGTCGGCTTTCTCTCTTGCCAGTTTAGCCTTGGTGTATATTTACTTATATTTGGTGTTTATCTGGCGATCTTCTGATTAGCATAAACCTGACTAGCTTAATCTTTATCCACAGTATCTGGTTGACGTGTAGAGGCTGCTCAGCAATTGCTGACTGATGCAATGAGTAAAAATGAATGGGGAGATTTAGGTGTGCACAGCTCTGAAATAGCTGCCTTAAAAAAATCACTAGGAGCCCAGTGAAACGGAAACAAAGTAGACAGTGGAGTTTTGAACATTGTGAAAACTATACATAAATATAAGCCATAGTCTGAAACTTCCCAGGAAAGTTGTGTAATTTTTATGAACTTGAACTTGGAATTTATAGAAGCAAAAAGTATTGGAGAATTTTCAGAAGCTATGTAGATTTACAATTGACCCCTTTAAATAAGTTGATAATTTGGAGGTTAGTAAGAACAGTATGGGAATTTGACAAGTATGCCACATTAAAAAAAAAAAAGAATTTTCTCATTTGGATATTGACAGGCAATAATGCAAAAGGAATTTTTATTACACAAAAGAGCAGGTCAATGTTGCAGGGTAGAACAAATCGTTTACTATTGCTAAGAATATCAAGTTAGCAAAGCATTTTTATTTATCATGACAACATGCTTGAGACATGAGCATAGAGCAGATTTCATGTTAACATCAGAGTTAGCAAAGATTGCATCCTGACACAAGGGTGAGTCAAACCTTAAGTTGCTTTGGCTTATTCTCTAGGCAACCCAGAGTAAATATTTTAGGCAAAGCTTGAAAAGATGCTGGAAGGCCCAGCAAACATTTCAAGAATTAAGTAATTGGCACAATGCAAGGTGACTGGGCACAGTTGGGGAAAGTGTCAGAGACGGGGAATCCCTACCAAGAAGGACGGTTTGTGCAATTAGCTCTCTGAACTTTAACCCCTACAGAATAATTAATGAGTAACAGAGGGATCAAGACAAAGACACAAAGTGATATGGTGGATGCTGGCGAGTAATACATCAAAGAATGCTTATAATTGGCCCTGTGGCTTTCATGCTTTGCCCTATTTCTTTCAATTCATTGACTCAAAATAATGGCTTCAGGTTCATTATCAACAGGTTTTAGCTGTAAGAGCACAACATTGCAACAAAGCTTGGATTGTGGCAGTCTTAAGGCTAAGGACGAAGTTGCAGCTGATCACCACTGTTTGAAGAAGAAAAATTGTAGAGTCCTAAATGAATCAACAGCTGTTCCGCTCATATTTTCAATCTTGAAAACTTTGTATTCTCCAACTCTGCAATGCTGGAATATGGTTGGTGTGGGCAGGTATGTACATTTCCAATTCAGTCATATTTGAGGTCATCGTGAGGGTGTTTACACACTGTTATTTTCAATGAAGTTGACTTACGGACATACCATACATTAAAAACATTGAGTGTCCCTTCAAGCATACAGCTCTATGCTCTTTTTATGTTTTTGAATGATATAGCTCAGAGACATTTTGACTCACTTTAATTACTCATTTTTTTAATGATTCTAATAGAGACAAGTGGGAAGTTTCCTCAGAAATTTCTAAAGCAAGAGTTCTGGATTTCAGTTAAGACAGATTTGTTTTCTATATAGCTCATATTTTAATAATCATTTATACTGTCCAAAATATGTAATTTATTTTAATATTTATGCTTTAATATCTAATTTTATGTGTTAATTGGTTATGAAAGACAGTATCAGTTTTAATTTTCATTTGGCAGCAGAAAATTTCTTTTAGAGATTTCTTAAATCTTGAGAAATTATCTTTGTAATCATTAATTTTTATTTTCATACTCTTTCATCTATTTTTAATTTTAGAGGCTAAAATACTATCTTGAAATTCCAAAGATCATTTTAAAAATAACTAACTTAGTTTTTTGTCACTTAAAGTTGTCAAGTTTTAGTAATGTGAAATATTGCCATTTTCCAAATATATACACATCTAAACATCTTATTAAATATATTTTTAGCTATTATATTAGCCTTCAAAATTTTACAATATTCCATTAAGATGTAATTATTATTAATATTTCATTAAACTTTTGTAGGAATTTGAGGACGAATTTGAATAAAATACCAAAGAAGAGGACGAGTTACATGGTTTAGTTGTATAATTCCTGGTAAATAAAGCATCTACTAAGATGCTTTGAAGATGAGACATTGAAATAGATTCATGGTGTGAAGGTTATAGTTGTGTATATGCATAATAATGCAATCTATATTAACTGCATAAAATTGCATTTGATACTTGCTAGCTAATATTTGGTGGCATCATTCTAGTTGTTATACACACATGTTTAGAAAATAATTGATTAAACAGCTTAGCTTTTGCATTTCCTGGCACACAGTTCACCATGGCCTATTTTCTCTGCAGTGTATGAAAATACACATTCCTTTTAAAGGGAAGACGTGATTTCATTTGGGGTCAGAGTGAAAAGCACACAATACCTCTGCTACAATTTTTTCCCAAAGTTTAGTTCTAAAGCTTTGGAAAGAATTTTGGAAAGTGCTGTAGGAAGACAGATATGTAGACTGTGTGTAGCTAGAGTGGAAAGATTATGATCTAGTGGCAACAGCAAGAACTACAGGGAAGCTATTACAAGTCTTTTCAACAATGAATCAAGTTTAACTGAGTTTTGAGTCTTGTGTGTGCGTGTATATTCCTTTACCTTCTTAATTGACCACCATGCATAGAAAAATTAGATGTATATATACAGATCTATCTTTCCTTTTAGGGTTTTGCAGTTTTAGTGCTCATGTTTAGGTCTATCATCTATTTGATATCAGTTTGCACATTGGTATGAAGGGATCCTTCAACTCCATTTCACTAATTCACATTTTTTTCTTGACCATTTCAACCAAGTTCTCATTATTGTGGCTTTATTAAAATTCTTTTTCATTTTGCAACTTGGGAATTTTGTGCATGCATATGATATACTTTGATTATTTTGATCAAATTCTGCCAGTAATCTTTCTCCACCAGCTCTTGCCCCCTACTCCTAACCTTTTTTCATCCTAACTTTATATTCTCTTTTACTTTAAAACCACTGAGTCCTCACAGAGCTGCCCATATGCGGATAGGTGTGGGAGCATAGGGAGTCACACAGAGATCACATCCCTGAAGAAAATTGACTCCCATTCTTAGCAGCCATAATTGCTAATACCTCTTCATTTATGGATGGGACTTCATGACTCCCTTCCACATCCACACTGGGATGTTGTCTTGCATTATCTTGCACATGTCTTCTGCATGTAAGCACAGCCACTGTCACTTCATGTGTGCAAAGGTATGGTCATGTCTGGTAAATACTGTTTCACTGAATATGTCTCTATAAATTATCTCATCTTCTGTGATGATCTCTGAGTCTCAGGGAGGGTGGTGGTATGTATGTATGTATGTATGTATGCACACACACACACACATATATATATATATAATCTGAATACTTTATATTCTCGTATTCTCTGCATATTGAGCAGTTGTGGGCTTATTAGTCACCATCTACTATAAAAAGAAACTTTTCTGGGATTGGGAGAGGCACCAACATGTATATATAAAGATAAGAAGTTTGGTGGCAGTTTATTATGGTGCCCATTCACCAGATTAATAGTACAAGAGCCTGTGATGCAGTCAGTTGTGGTTTTGGGGTCCACTTAATGGCACCAGGCAAGTGTTCTCTCTGTGTAATGGGCTTTAAAAATCTTAAAGTGGCTGGTTACTCCCATAACTTGCCACTAATTGCACCAGCATATACATCTAGTTGCTGTTGTAACTCACAGGGTCCATGACTGGGTAAGAATGCTATTACATTTCTTCTCTGCAAGTGTGCATGGAACCTACAGAATTCTGACAGCTATCTAGCAGTGATAAAGCTTCCAGGTTGGTCACAGCTTGTTTTCTGCATGTCTGTGAGTAAATTATGGTGTGTCTTCAGAGATGCAGGCTTACTATCAAGTTCTAGAAAGCAATCAATAACAAGGATAACAGCCTGTAAGGCTTGGGGGCATTTATGGGATCCTATCAGCTAATAACTCAAAAAATTAGATTGACTCTAGAAAAAATTGAAATCAGTATAAAATACATCTCCTTATTAAAATATCAAGGTACTGTTTTGCATTTTTTATATTTTTTACGTTTAGAACCAATGTGTCAGTTTTTAGAGAAAAAAATGCCAAAATTTTAGACGTCATTGTACTAAATATACCAAAAAACCATAAGAATTGCTGTAAAGATGGAAAACTTATAAAGTTTATGTATCTGTCCATTTTGACATATTTTAATTTCTTTAACCAAAGTTAACCATTGTAAAATACATGTATAAAATGTGTGTAAAACACCATGCTCTACAAAAACAGAAAACACAACAAAACCAAACCAAACCAAGCAACAACAAAAAACAAACCCATGTCCAGCAATGGGCTTTTTATATGGTAGTTGGCAGTGTCTTGGAGAGTCATTGTCCCCACCCTATTGTAGATTAATTCCAATAAACTCATACATATATGATGTAAATTATGAATGTATTTTAGGGAGCTTTTACACTAGTATGATTCCATGTGACATTTTCAAATGTCTCTAGTGTTTGTTACTTCTTCCCATACACCCTCCTTTACACCATCCTCGCATCCCATACCCTTCCTATTTTATCATTCCCCATTCTTCCATTGTGTCACTGGTTTTCTACCTACCCTCTCTTGAGATGCCCCCACGGGTCTCTTACTAGATTTTTAACTTCTATCTTCTAACCAACTTCTTTGTCATTTCATCTTTATAAATGCTTAATCTTTCTGTATTCTATGTAGTTTTTTTTTATATCATTTCTTTTTAGCACTTCTGACTATTCTGGGCTCATTGGATTTCCAGGATCATCTTGTATGGTTCTATAAACTATGGGAGTTTAGACTTTTATAACGATCTCATTGAACTTACAGATCAATTGAGGGAATGTTGTAATCTCAACAGAATATCTTCCTATGTGGACCTATCAACTATCTTGCCATTGTTTAGATCTTTTGGAATTTTACGACACAACTTTTGCATGCTTTTATCCTGGACATATTATTTGATGCATTGTAAATGGGATTGTTTTTTTACTGTAATTTTTGGACTGTTTGTCTATAGAAATACTCCTTTGTTTATCAAATATCTTGCAACCTTTCTGAACTTATTTATTTACTCTAATAGTTTTATAGTTTTAAAGATTTTCTTCATGCAAATCATGCCAGTTGGAAAACAGAGACTGTTCTGTTTCTTCTTTTCCAGTATGTACGTATTTTTAAAAATTATTACTGCATAGTTGGCCTGTCTTGACTATTTGAAAAATGTTGAACAGATGTGGCAAGAACAGACAACCATGTCTTCTTCCTGGTCTTGGAGTACAAGCATGTTGTCCTCCATCATTAAAAGCAATACTAGCTGTGTAGTCAGGTTCATCACTTCTAACTCTGATTTGTTGCGTTTATCATTTTAATATTAAAATATGTTAGATTTGTCTGATGAGTTTTCTGCCTTTAGGGATAATGATGTATTTTATACAAGATGAAATTTAGTTTTTCATTTAATAGTCCTTAAGTAAATAAATACAATATCCAAAGGGTATTTTGACATCCCTATAATACTGTTGTTTTTGACAATGTTTTTGTAAGAAAAATGGGCCCAAATTCAAGAATATTATGTGCATCCCAATATACCAGTCTTTCATGCCAACTATATCATTTTATAAGATTTAAATAGATGTTTACTCATAAACAAGTATGTAGCTGTGAAGTGCAATTGTTATATATGTTCATTGGAAACAAGTTAGCCTTTATCTTTGGGAAAATATGTATATCTTTTTTGTCGGGTATGTGTTTCTGTTAGGAGTAACACACATTTCCTAGTTTAAATAATATACATTTTCACAAATTTACGACAACCACAGCATAACTGAAGATGAATTTGTTTTGTTATTTAATCTTGGGAAATGTCCAAACACGTCTTTATAGATAATAAGACATTCTGATAACAACCAATGTTTAGATCCAGAAAGGCATTAATATTCATAAGAGAATTATTTAGAATGAGATTTATGCTTTATGTGGTCATTCCAGAATTTATGCACTGTATGCTTTACATAAGGTTAGCAATGATTAGAAGTGACTGAAGAGATGTCTTTCGATATAGTCAAGCATTCAATTTTTAGAAAGAGAAAACAGGGATAGTTTTCAAATTTGGTATTTCTAAAATAATAAGTCATTTCTTTAAAGTAGCTTTGTTTATACAGAATATTAAAATGTCGGTCAGGATAAATATTCTGTATTGCTATGTACCTGAGTTGCCCTTTAAACACCTAATACCTTGATCCATATTCAGCTTTTTTTCACTTTAGTCTGCCTGCTGTGATGAAAGAGTCATCTCATCTTGTATTAATTTCATTTGATATATAGAATATCATTATGTGGGAGCTGTTGCGGTATGCTTGAATTCACAGAATCTCTAAACTTTAAAAGTCAGACTTAAAACTTCTTTTGCATCAGAAATATTTTCCTTCTCATTTAGGGATCTACTTTTCCGTAGAATACAAATAGTAAAAGTGTTAGCTGCTTTGTTGTTGACTCTTAGTATGTTAAACACGTCATTAAAAGATCATTTTCTTACATAAAAATCAAATAAAGCAGATTAAAATGCTGTGTGAATATATTTTGTTGCTGAAATTTTGCCCATCTTTCCTTTAAGCATTTTGCAAAGAGGACACAGACTGTCCCATGTTTATAATTTAGTGGCATATATTTAGCAAATTTTATTGTTCATTACTTGAATGTTAGCCTGTGTGAGTGGTGCTTTGGAGTCTCTACTGTATTTGACCTTTTATTAGACTTTTTTTCAGACACATTTAGAAGAGATTTTTTTCCTCCCTTACTTTCCTGATAAAAGTCAAATACCCAGTAACGTGACCAAATTTGATACAGTTATTGAAGGGTGTTCCGTACTTGGCTGCCGAAGAGCCTTATTGCTTTAAAGGTTTTTCTTTTTTAATTTTCTTTTGACATTGAAACTTAATCTAGTCCATATATTTTTTTGTCAAGTTGACCCAAGGTAGAGGTATCGTGGAAGTGGATCCTCTCTATTGAAGAATTGGCTCCATTGGATTGGCCTGTAGCTAAGACTGTGGGGTGTTTTCTTAACTAATGATTGATGTAGGAAGGCCCAGCCTACCGGTCCTGGGTTGTGTAAAAAAAAAAAAAAAACAGACTGAGTAAGACATGAAAAGTAGCCAATAGGCAGAATTCCTTCATCATTCTCACTTCAGTTCCTATTTAAATCCTATCCCATAGTTCCCTCAATGGTGGATTTCGATAGTGGTATAAGCCAAAATAAATCCCTTCCTCCCCAAGTTGGTTTTATCATAGTGTTTACCACAATAGCAAGCCAACTAGGACATGTTCCCATTACTCAACTTTTCTCATTTATATCACTTACCCATTTAGATCATCTTTTCCACTCCTCACCAGTTGATCCTCTCTGGTTTCCTGTATTTACGAGTATGCCAAGATAAACGGACATCTAAAGTTTGATGTTACAGTCCACATGTGACTAAGACCTTGCAATGTTTGTCCTTATGGTTTCCTCACTTAGTGTACTATCACCCACATGCATTTTCACTTTATTTCATTTTTATTTATAATGAAATGAGCATCCATCATACAACATTTTTAGTATGCACTCATCAGTTGATGGACAACTAGGCTAATTTCATGTACTAGATACTGAGAATATTTCATATACCAACATAGATGACATTGTACTCCTGTATTAGGAAATACTCCTTTGGGAATATGCCCTAGAGTATACAATTGGGTCACATGATAGATCTAGTTCTAGTTTTCTTAAGAATCTGCTACACTGATTCCCATAGTGATTACCCAGTTTGCACTTCCATCAGCACTGCTGGAGGGATCCAATTTCTTGCATCTTCAGTAGGAATTGTGCTTTCTTATCTTAAGGTTAGTCATTTTGTCTGGAGTAAGGCAGGATCTCTCAGTAGTTTTAATTTGCATATCTCTGTTGACTAAAGATGGTGAACATTTCAAAAAACTATTTCTTAGCTGTTTGTGCTTCTTATTATTCTTAGAATTCTGTAGTTCAGTTCCATAACCCACTTCTTTGTTAGGCTGTTGGTTGCCTGGTGTCTTGTTGCCTGAGTTCTGTGGATACACTAGACATGGATCCTCTGTCAGATGTATAGCTGGAGCGTTTTTCCCATTCTGTAGGCTGCTTTGTCAAATCATCAAGTTTCCTTTGCAGTATAGACCACTGAGATATCATGAAGTCTCACCTGGTGCTTGTTGGTTGTATTTCTTGGGTGCCTGAAGTCCTGTTTAGAAAGTACTTACCTGAACCTGTATTTTGAAGCGCTCTTCCCACCCTTTCTTCTACAAGTTCAAGTTTCAGCTCAAACACTAAGATCTTTGATTCTCTTGAAATTTATGTGTGTTCAGGATTAGAAATGTCAGGTTTCATTCTTCTATGTGTAGATACCCAGTTTTCCCAACACCTTTGGTTAACGGTGCTGTCTTTAATGCATATTTTTGGCATGTGTGTCAAAAATAACATAGCTTTAGGTTTAAATTAATTTTACCTTCTGGTTTATCTGTGTCCAAAAAGTAATGAATGAATATATTTTAAATTTTAATTCAAGAAAAGATGTTGCATTAAGTATGTTTCATTGAGAATGCAATTGGATTTATTTGGACATTTTAAAATGTTTGCATATTTATTTACATATAAATATGTGTTTATATTGTTTCAAATCATATTATTCATTTCATGTGTTTATGTATTTATATATGAAATAATTGTGTACATGAATTTGTCTTATTTTTACATTTTAGAAATGAGTTTGTTCCATTGTATAAATACAGTTCTCAACCTGTGGATCATGACCCCTTCATGGTTCAAACAACCTTTTCATGGGGTTCCTATAAGGTCATTGGAAAACACAGATATTTACATTACAATTCATAATAGTAACAAAATTACAGTTATGAAGTAGCAATAAAATAATTTTATGGTTGGAGGTCACAACACGAAGAACTGTATTAAAGGGTCAGAGCATCAGCAAGGTTGAGAACTACTGGTATAAATGAATATGTTAGTATTTTTATATGTTTAAACTTTTAAATAAGAAGTAGATATAAAAGAATTATCACAAATTCCTAGATGCTAAAAGTGGTCAAATATCTTGATATATTAAAGTTATGCTAGACCAGTATTTTGAGGAGAACATCTGAAATTGTTTTAAAACTAGTTAGTAGAAAGATGGATTAATTGTGGCTGTATAAGAGAGCTTAAACAGTTGTTGTCTGGCTTCAGTCAAGAACTCAAAAGTCTAACAGCTAAGACAGGGACAGTGGGAAAAGTAAAGTAGAAGATTTTCAAAGTATTGACACATTTCCCAGAGTAAGATTAAGCTGGTGATGAAGGTGACAAAAAATGTTAAATCAACATCCACCTAAACCTACAGTTTATGTGTCACAGCAGAGGGTTTTTAAACTTCTGATGAATAGTTTCTGTCAATCCAGGGGTAAGGTTCCCCAGAGCTTCAGAAGATGGATTCTTCAGTGTCTCCCATGTCTTTATCATCAGCGTGTTAAAGAATGTGTATCAAGTGTATTGCATGCCTGGAGCTCTTCGTTTATTATAATCAGTTCTGAGGAGACAAGTTCAGAATTTGTAAATGTTGTTGTTTACACAGTGTGACAATGTGGATATTACCAGCACTCTCTTAGCTTTTTTTATCTTTATTTGTAGTCATCCTCTTAATTTGTCATACTGTTTGTGGATTTTCTGCCTTTTAATCAAATTTCCCAAAAGATTTACTCATTTTATTGGTTCTCCTCACATAAAGAATCAATTTGAGCATCGTTGCTTTGTGTGTGTGTGTGTATGTGTGTGCGTGCGTGTGTGTGTCTGTGTGTGTGTGTGTGTATGTGGGTGTGCATGTGCATGTGTGTGTGTGTCTGTGTGTGCATGTGTGCGTGTGTGTGTGTATGTGTGATGCTTGGGTTTGAAACCAGGGCTTTGCACATGCTGGGAAGCTGGGCAGATACTCTACTACTGAGCTACAGTCTCAACTGTTTTCTTCCTCTTTATGCTTTTATGTTTCTATTTCCCTTAATTTGGGAGATATGTTTGTATGTGAGAGCTCAGGGCACTGCTAAAAAAATCAAGGTACGAAAAATTTAAAACACAAGCCTCGTTAGCAAGCTTGAAGAATTACATATTTTCCTTATTCTTAAAGTTGCAGTTGCATTTGTATTATCTCATTACATTCATGGCTAGCATTCATTTGCAGTATTTATTTATTTATTCATTGCAATGGTCTGACTCAATATATCTTTTTTTCCCCAGAAAGTATGATTGTGTATGAAAACTGAGTGTGCCTTCACAATAAAGAAGTGGAAGTGGCTCCATCAAGTGAGATTGTGCATGCTTAGGGTGGTATGCTCACACACAAGAACTGAATGTATCTGCTAGGCCACCAACAGTCTTCTTCTCACTTAGTTGTGTGGTTTTTGCTGTTTAAGACTTAGGGGGATAAAGCATTTTGATAGTATTGCTAAAATCATCATTCGCAGATAGTCTACTTATATATATGTAAATGAACTTTTTTTTCTCTCATACTTCAAAAAATTCCAGCAGGGCAGTGGTGGTACATGCTTATGATCCCAGCACTTGGGAGACAGAGGCAGGAGGATCTCTGTAAGTTCGAGGCCAACCTGGTCTATAAAGTAAGTTCCAGGACAACCAAGGCTGTTACAGAGAAACCCTGCCTCAGAAAAGAAAACAAAACAACAACAAAATCCCAATTTAGCCATTAAAGTAGGACTAAAATACATTGCATATATAATTTAGAGTATTAGAACTCTTTATAACCAGGAACATAGCTTGATTATTCAGACACAAGTAAGCATTTAAGTTTTATCTTCTCACCTACTTGCATTCCCACAACACATGCATGCTTTCATATTGTTGCAGGCTTTTAAAGCCAGATTATCTGAATACTTATTTTAGGTTGCACTTATGTGCAAATTAACCAGACTATACAGTCACAGAATTAGTAACACTGATATAATTTGTCTAGCTCTAGTGAGATTGGGGCTAGACTTACAGCAAAAAGGAACAATTTTCCGTTTACTCAATTTAAGGGAAGCAAGTTGTTCCCACTCTCCACATCTGTCTTCAAAGCCCAGACATGAAATTGCTTCAGTCTTGTTTGAAATCCTCATTTCATTTTAGGACAATTCACAAAATTAGGCATTCATTTGAGATACAGATATTAACCTCCTTCAAAGCAAACAAGAAAAAAGACCCCCATGGTGCACATCTGAATTGATAGATTCTTTTTAAAGTCTCTTTGGTTCTTTGCACAGACAGAGTAGGACTTTTGAAGGAGAAAATTGTGAGAAAACTTAGGGACAAGATTATGAGTGAAGGGACAGTATAGGTGACACAAGGAAACCTAAGTTACAATGAAATTGCCTCATCTCCCTTTCCGTGCTTTATCAGGGCACTGAATATATCAATGAACAAATTGCAAGTTGAATGCTGTATCTTAAGATGAAAATGCTTTATTAGTCAATGAAGAGTAAATGAAGACTTAGTCAAGGAAAAGGTTCATTTTGACTAAAGTAAATTAGGTAAAGTGAGTTTAGCAATAATTGCAATTGCTACGTAGTAGATTTCAAAACTAATTGATAATTTGACAATGAATGCATGCTGATGGAGAGCCGACATGTGTCAATATCCAAAGCAGTTTCACCGGGTAATGCACAGCAGATCAATCTGTATGATGGAAACTTACCCTGTATACGTGGTCTGAGCAACGGAATGTAAAATTCATTGAGTGAAAATGCTTGTAGTCATGGATATCCAGGAATCTTGGCTGAGTAACTGTAGCATGTTTTATATTTATCTTCTGGTATTCATTTTTGGTTCATCTTTTGTTTTATAAAGCAGAGTTAAGAGTGGTTGATTGTTCATTGAGATGGGTAACATTGGGTTATGCTGAAATAAGAAACTTAAGCTTTGCTGATCTTCTCAAATCGTCACTTGATATCACTGATTCCTTCCTGCTGGAGACAGAAACATCCAGGGAAACTGGGTCATGTTTAACCATCTGAAATGAGTAAGACAAAATTCGTGGGAAACGAGAGAGTCTTGAGAAACTTAAACTGTGAAAGACAAGTTCCTTTGCCCTTGCCCCAACTCTGATGGCCTCTTGCTTCTGGCCTGGCAGGTTGTCCCTGGGATTTTTCTTATCATGCTTTGTAAGACTCTACATGTGCATATTAAAATCTAGAACATGTTAGTAAATGAACAAGAGTTTAAATGTCCATTGAAATTCATTTTCACACCTTATATTTTTCCTATTGTTAATACATGTGTACATGTAGTGTATGTATGAGCAAGGGATCGCATGTTCCTCAGCATTCATGTAGACTCAGAGGTGGTTCTCTCCTGCCACCCTGGGTTCCAGACATCAAACTCTTGTCTTCAATCCTGTATGGCAAGTGCTTCACCCTTGCTCAACTATCTTCCTGGATGCATTTTTACCACTCATAACATTTTACCTGATAACATATTCTGCCTCCTTAAATACAAATAATTTTTGGAGTGGATGTTAAAGATTTCACTGAAAATTCTACTTGGTCATCAAGATATGATATGACTGTTAAATAACTGCTGTCTTACTTATTGAATTATATATTGTCTGTGTGTAAACTGTCCCTAGGGAATAACCTAAACCTTGGCAATTGTCCTTTCAAAACCACCAGGATACCCTTCCCATCGTGGATGTGACTGTGTTCACATAGATATAATCCATGCTCCACATTGAAATCTAGAGTTAAAAAAGTTTAAAGTCATAAGTGCATCAAAAATGCACAAAACAATTACAATTTTGTTAAATTGCTTCATCTGGACTAGTTTGTACTTCCCCAGTGAAGTTCAAAGCCCTAAAGCATTTTACACTTGTCCCCAGGCTTATTACAACTCAGAGAAAGGAAGTTTTCATTCCCAGATGTACTTTGACATTTAAAAATTAGGGGAAATATTGCTCTCTAGATTTATCTCCTGTGTGTGTGTGTGTATTACCTGGCAGTTTTGAAAACACAATATACTGTTTCATCTTCACTAACCAATAATTGCAAACTAAAAAACACTTATTTTCTATCATATTAAATGTTGTTTAATCTCTCAGGGATAGGCTTACATTAACCTAGATCAAAAGAAACTTGTAAATTGCATTAATTTCCAATGAGAAATTTAACAATCGCAGGTACTATCCAAGGGACACACTTGATCTTTATAGACCAGCTTTGTGATGGACCTAGGATTAGAGTGAGGGGGTGCCGGCTAAGTGCTTCTAAAGTTCACTAGACTTGAGTGAGTTCAGTCTTCATGAAGCATAGAATGCCCCAGGATCATAGAGTGATATGAACAGGAGGCTTTTTTTTCTTCACCAGTTTTAGAACAGACATCAACAACACAATTCATGCACCACCCTTTCCTCCCCATGTAGTCTCTTTCTCTTTGATTTATTTTCTGTTGGGTAAGCTATTAGTTTCATTAAGGTTGCCTTACTTTTATATTTTATATGAAATTACCTGTTTATTTGAAATGAAATAGAGTTACATCACTTCCCTTTTTTCCCCTTCTTCCTCCAGCCCATCTGATTTATCATCCTTCTACCCCTCCAAAGCCCTCTCCCACTCCAAAGTTGACAGCCTGTTTTTCTTTGATTACTATTGTTACATATATGTATATATACATGTATATATATTTAATTTTTTAATTTGAATTAGAAACAAGCTTGCTTCCCATGTCAATCCCAGCTCCCTGTCCCTCCCCCCTTCCCCTGCTTCCCAACCAGTTTCCCCAGTCCCTCCACCCACCCAATCCCCACTCCATTCCCCAGGGAGGGTGAGGCCCTCCATGGAGGATCTCCAGAGTCTGTCATTTCATTCAGGGAAGGGCCTTGGACCTCCCACAAGAGTCCAGGCTGAAAGAGCATCCCTCATTGTGGGATGGACACCCAAAGTCCATTTGTATGCCAGGGATAAATACTGATCTACTTCCCAAGGCCCCATAGATTGCCTAGGCCTCCTCACTGACTCCCACATTCAGGGATCTGGGTCAGTCCCATGCTGGATTCCCAGCCATCAGTCTGTGGTTCAAGAGCTCCCCCTTGTTCAGGTCAGCTGTTTCTGTGGGTTCCACCAGCCCAATCTTGATCCCTTTGCTCATCAGTCCTCCCACTCTGTCATTGGGTTCCAGGAACTCAGTTCACTGTTTAGCTGTGGGTATCTGCCTCTGCTTTCATCAGTCACTGGGTGAAGGTTCTAGGATGGCATACAAGGTAGACGTTAAGCTTATTATCATGGAGGGGCATTTAAGGTAGTCTCTCCACTATTGCTTAGTTTGCCAATTGGTATCATCCATGTAGATCTCTGGAAATCTCACTAGTGCCAGATCTCTCCTCAAACCTATAATGACTCCTTCTATTATGTTATCTCTTATCCTGCTCTCTGCTATTCTTTCCCCAACTCAACCTTCCTGCTCCCCCATGTCCCCCTCTCCCCTCTATACTGAGTATACATATTCACCAGTTGAATTTGTATTTGTTTTGTGACAAGTGGTTTTTTCCCCCCTTTTAAAGGATGCTAATGCTAGTGGAAACTGTTGTGTTTCTATTCTACTGCAGAGGGCAGTATGATTCTCTGTAGGGTCATCAGGAGATCACTGTTCTTTTGTACTCCTCACAGTAAATCCATGCACAAATATGTACACACTCTTTGATACCTTACATTATCTATTCATACAGAATAGAATGAAGACCAGGGCATCCAGAATGTGATGTATTCTTTATGAAGTTACTTTCTGGGCTGGAGAGATGGCTCAGCCGTTAAAAGCTAGGCTCACGAAGTTACTTTCTAATTCATGCCTTTCTGTGTGAATATGCAGTATTTAAACATTGGTAATAGAGAGAAATATGGTTCTGGTTGCCATTTTCATAAAACCAACAGGAGTTCACGAAGGCTAGGAAATCAAGCAGTCTACTCTACCTTCCCTCTTCTCCACCTCAGGCAAATATATATATATATATATATATATATATATATATATATATGTTTTTATGAGACAGGGTTTCTCTGTATTGTTTTGGAGGCTGTCAGTCCAGCCTGGCCTCGAACTCACAGAGATCTGCCTGCCTCTGCCTCCCAAGTGCTGGGATTAAAGGCGTGTGCCACCACAGCCCGGCTGCCTCAGGCAATTATATTAACGTAACTTTAGCTTATTTGTTAGGTACAAATAAAGTCTTAATAGTGTGGAGTTTGTCAATTTTAGCTATTATCAGTTGATTTACAAGTCTAAAGGATTGAATGTGACTTTTTTACTCACCCCCACAATGCAGTTTCCCTAGTATAATTGTGTTGTTATTTGGTTAATTCAAGGCCTGTGTCTCGTGGAGTTACAAATTATTCTTATTGTCTATTTAAATCCATTTTCTATTGATTAGCAATTGATTCAGAGGCCAAGTCTTTCTAGGACTGTCTGCAGTTTTTCCACAGATTTAAAATTACACCAGTTTAATGTAATTTCATGTTGCAACAAGGGTTGGGAGAAATGCCACTTTACAATACAGACTGGTTACACTTGACAGCTGGGACAGAGTTGTCACACAGGATCTCTCCACCTGTAGCCTCAGAGCACAGCTTCTTCCTCATATCTGAGATTCCTTGCCCCGCCTCACACATGTTTTGGCCCATTTCCTTGTCTGTATGGTAGAAACTTTTCTTTCAGAGGTTTTAAATGATAGATATGAAAAAGTAAAAAAGTCACCGTAGCTTTAGCTTTTTGTCTCTCCTTCCCCAGACTTGTAGGATTCATTTTTTATACCACCCATTTTTATGTCTTATCCTTACTGGGTCATTTTAGGATTTTAATTCATATCCTTAAATTCTCAGAATTTTCCATAAGTTTTATTTATCATTCTTCACATCACAGTCTGTCTCACCTCTTTGTGTGTGGGTGGTTGAAGGGGGTTGGAGGAGTGTGTCTATGTGAGTACCTGAAGATGCCAGAAGAGGGAGTCAGACCCATAGGAGCAGGAGTTACAGACAGCTGTAAATCATCCCAGGAGGATGCTGGCACCTGAACCCAGGTCCTCTGAAAGAGCAGTATATACTATTGGCTTGTGAGTAATTTCTCAAGCCCCCACTCCCGATGGCATTTTAATTATCTTGCATATGAGCATTTCATTTGTAATCTCCAGACGTATCTGGGAAAAATCTAGAGCTTTGGGTACAACACTAAGACCTTCTTGACTGTCCTTGATCCTAGCTGTTATTTTACTTTTATTTTTTTTCGGTGCCATTTAGTCAGTTGCTTTTAACTTTTCATAACTTTTCTTTTTCTTTTCTTTCCTATGTGATCTTCTGGGTTCTGCTCATTAGAGGTTTATTGAAGTTTTATTCACATAGAGCAAACTACATACCTGGAAAGGGTACATTTTTAATTAGTAATTTTGTTGGCAAATAAAAATTATATGTATTTCTTAAGCATAATATATTTTAAAACTTAATATATGACTTTAACTATAAAAATATTCAGATTTTAAAAATAAGAACACAAAGTCTATTTTTCTGGCAGTTTTCAAGAATAGTTGTCAGGATGCACAACATGTCTGTTGAATTCATTCCTCTGTCTAACTCAACTTTTGTGTCCTTTGATCAACATCTCTCTATGTTCTCACCAGTGTTCCACAATCTACATTCTATTCTTTTGTCTTCTGAGGCCATTTTTGGATTGCATGTATCAGTGAGGTCATTCAGTGTTTGTCTTTTTGTGCATCTTTTATTTCACTGGGGAACATGCCAAAAGAAAACAGTTATGTTAATGAGATACCTTGTGTTCATTTTAGCATTAGTCAAAGTAACCAAAGACATGGAATAAGTTTTAATATCCATTAACAAAATAATACATAAAGAAAATGTAGTGTATACACCCAAGAGGGTATTATTCAGTCTTTACAAACAAGGAAATGATAGTATTTGCAGCTAACACTATTCACCTAACAGAGGCAAAATCTTTCCTGCCTCAGACCCCAAGACGGGAAGATTTTCAGGATGGATTGTGGGAAGTGACAATATTCTTGGTTCAGTGTAAGACCTGGACACTTAGCTCTAGCAGGCAGCTGCCTTCTTTTCTAGTATTTTCCTTGCATTGCCCTTTTAATCAGAATGTAGCTAACTACTTTCAGGAGGATAGCTTCACCTCCTCTCTCTAGGGCACTTTGCCTTTGATATTCTGACCTGTTTGGTCTATGCTATCAGACTTCCTCACCTCTGAACCACAGCCTGGAAACTTGGGGTTTTAAGCTAGGGTGGCCACTAGGTTCACTTTTCTTCCTTTTTGACTTTCTATCGCTTAGGAATCACTCCCTTTTTTTCAGTGTGCATTCTATTGAAAGCTTGTGTTTGAAGCACTTTGTCTTTGTTTTATTTGGTTCCATTTAGAGTTACTGATTCCTGTGAGTTTTCTTAGTAATATCAAACAGTACAGTCTTGGAAAGTATTTAAATTACTACTTTAGTGAGATTTCAGCAACATATTAACAATCTTGTGTGCCTGGGCATCAGTGGTTGATATCAGGTGTCTCTCTCCATCTTTCCCACTTTACTTTTAGAGATACAGTCTCTCACAGAGCCTCAAGTTCCTTGAGTTGGCTGGGCTGGCTGGACAATGATCTTCAGGTATGGTCTGCCTGTTTCTGACTTCTGACTCCCAAGATGTGCTGTCAAGGAAGGATCCCACAGAGCCCTGCCTATGATGTGCTTGCTGGAATTTGAATTTATAGTTTCTATTGTGTGACAGACATGTTCTTCACTTGCTATCTCCCCAGTCCTCCATGAAGTGTTTAAACCATTTCATTCTTTGAAAATTCATACACATTTGAAATATATTTAGATTACATAATCCCTCCTCATCTCCCAATTCCGTTTCCAATCCCCCCACCACATCCTCCTCTCAACTCATGTCCTCTCTTCAGAGCTCATTGATTGTAATCAGTATTGTATACAAATACACGGGTGTAGGACTCCCAACTGGAGCACGGGAAACCTATTAGGTCCCACTTTCCAGAAGAAATAGTCTTCTTAAATAGTTTCCAGACACTGCCAATGCTCCTCAGATAGGATTGTGGCTCTCTGAGTTCTTTCTCATTTGTACTGAAATGTTACCTGGCTTCATCTTATGTAGGTCAAACAGAGAGACTGTGGGTTCATGAACGCAGCATTATTGTCATGTCCAGAAGACACTGTTGCACAGCAGCCCACCCCAACTATGATGCTCAGAGTCTTTCCTCTTCATTTTCTTCAGTGTTTCCTGAGCCATGTGGGAGAGTGTGCTACAGATGTCCCATTTAGTGTTGAGCACTTCATAATTACTCATTTTCTGGCTTCTTTGAATCTCTGGATTAATCATCACCCACTGAAAAACAGGAGCTTCTCTGATGAAGGCTAAAAAAATACCTATTTGTATTGTAAAAATACCAATGGGTGTTTTTAACAGCTGTTAATTATAATTTCAACAAAGGCAAGTGATCGTAGAGTATAACATGTATGGGACAGAATTATCTGAACACATAGGCCACTGGACTAGAAAGGTTGTAGATGCAATAATGAGAATATCTTGTTCTTAAATCTCCCATGGATTAGCAGGGGTCTTTTGAATGTTTCTGCTCATACTTGGTTTTATAATTTACCAAGTAATGATAGTAATATCAATGTTCATTCGTATAATTGTGAGTTACTTGCTACAATAATTTTTAATCTGCTTTGAAAAAAATCAACATTATTTACAGTAATATTACATGCAATTATACAGTTTCTTTTAAAAATTATAATTTGGCTTTATAAAATGTTTATTTAAGTATTTTTGTATTGCTTAATTCATGGGTATTTACTATATTACTTATTTCATTCATAGGAAATGCCCAAACTACGAAAACACCAAAAGAGTTAGAGCAGAATGTAAATTACTATGTAGCTAATATTAAAAAATATTTGTATGTTTAATTTATCTAGAATCACATACCTTTCTATTTATGTACGTATTTTCCTATCTTTCATAACTTTTCTACATAATTCAATAAGGTTTAAATTAATAATGAAATAGCATGAAACAGCATTAGTAAAATGTAAAAGAGCCATGTTTTAATGACAGACATTTACAGTATTGATCCCAAATTGTGGGACCCATTACTTTTAAAAGCATAACTTCAAACACAATACTAGATTTGTTTTAAATGTAACTATGGAGTTGCCAAGAAGAATCTTTTCCCATTTACATCAAAGATGAAAGCTGATTTGTGATAATGCACAGGCTATTTTCCTGTCATCATAATTGGACTGTTCACCAAACTGAATTAACAACAGAGAGATGAGTAGGGAGCCTGCCCATTAATACCTTCCTACATACCTAACCAGTGATAAAAATGTTAGATTGCACTTGATGCCATCAAAATACTTTTGCTTTCATAAAATGTCATATGCATTTATATTTTCATGAGAACATATTGTTGTAAGATTATGGAATACATTTGCTATAATTTAGCAAATAGGAGCAGAACTTTGACTTGGTAAGGTTTTGTTCCCCATTTTATTTGTTTAAATTTATGCTTGTGGTGAAGACCTGTCATATCCAGTTTTGGAACTTGGTGTATGAGTGTGACAAATGGGATCTGCAATGTGGGTGCCATTAGTAGGGCTTCTAGATAAAATACAAGATGCTTAGCTACATTTAAAATTCAGATGAACAATAAATAATTTTGGCATATATATGTTCCAAGCAACATTTGAAAGATACTTACACTAAAATATTCATTTTCAAAAATCTGAAATTCAAATGCATTTCTGTTCGTTAGTTCTGGCAAGATTGTTACTCACCAGTCAGCAGGGGAGTGTCAACTCCTTGTTCAGTAGCCTTATAGACCTGGGTTTAAACTATTCTTCCCAAACTAAATCCATTTTTGTAATATCAATGCATCTTCAGATAACTGTTTCTAAATTTTTATGTCTCTTCCTTGCTGTTTTTGTTTTTTTATCTTTTAAATATTTGTTGTTATTTGTGTGTGTGTGTGTGTATGTGTGTGTGTGTGTGTGTGTGTGTGTTGTGTATCCCACATGTGTGCTGGTGCATCCAGTTTCCTGGATATGGAGTTATACGCAGGCGTGAGCCACCTAACATAGGGGTTGGCAACTGGACCCAGAGCACCTAAAAGAGCAACACACTAGTGACTATCAAATCATTTCCCTAGCTCATGATATATTTGTTCAGCGCTTTTTGATTCTCATTACACTGGTTATATTTTTATATGATTATTAACTAGACCCTAACATTCCAAGTGCACCTCTTTGTAGCATGTAGTCCCTAATTCTAAGTACCCCATTCTCTAAGCATCCTGCATTCTAATTTGTCTCTTAGAATACCCTAACTCTAAAATTTGACTTTTACTTTGAAAATAAATTAATGCCTCACCAGTTTTTACTTCATCTGCCATTTTGTTATGTTCATCTTTAATGTTACTAGTTTTTTTTCCATGTGCACCATAGTCCTTCACGGTGGTATAGAATTATTGTTATGTAGAGCAGATGGCCTGGATTTCCAGAGCCTTTTACTGCTTTCACTATTTACTAGTTGTAATTTTAATCCAATTCCAATCTATTTCAGTTGTGGACATCAACAAAATAGAAATGGTAATGAGACAGGCCACATAAGGTAGGTTTTGTGATCAAATATTGTTTGTAAAGTACACAATTTTTTCTGGTCTATGGTAAGCATTATAACAGCTTGTGTTATTATCATCATCATCACTATTATGGCCATCAACAGAACCTAAATCTCCTCATACATTCAACCATCTGCCCATCAAACCTGTCCACCTATAGTCTACGACACTCCATATACAAACATTAAGAAAGAGAGGTTTTGCTTTTAGTTCATAAATGTGAACCTCAACTTGGTCCTCTATACTACCCAGCAGAGGCTCATTCCACCACTTTTTCATGTTTTTTTCTTCTGTCACCAGCTGTGGTCATCTCTATTTAATATTTGGATCTGCTTTGTTGAGAATGTGTAGGTAGATAGAAGTAAACTTCCATAGACTCGTTACCCCTTTTTCGTGCCCAGCATCAGCCTGCACTTACTGGCCTCCACCATGTGGCTCCAAATCTATTCTCAATTGTCCTTAACCTTACTTTTTTGCATGTACATTATCTCTCTCCACTTATTTTATGTTGAGCATCTAGGAGACATGACAAGTGTCACACCCCTGACTTCTTCTTCAGATCACCTACATCCCAAGTCCCACCTTGCAATTCCTTAGCACAAAACCTCTGATTCCTACTTTTTTCTCATAGTGCATGTCTTCTACATAAGGTCCAGGCATCGTCCCTTTACATAAAAAGTTAATTTACATAATGCTTTTGTGCATTAGTCTGGAAAAACTAAATTATAGAAAGTAAACAATTCTTGCCAAAATTCATGGAAGAATTAAATTAACAACCCATGAAAGCACTGAAAATTCTGTTTTATGAAAATACTAACAAATAATTACAGCTATTTTTGAGCCTATCAATACATATTTTCTCCTCAATAAAATTGACGTTGAGTGTGCTGATACAGACAAACACACATAAATATAAAATATAACAGGCTTAAAAGCCATTAGATGTCTATCAACATAAAACGTACCACACTGTTATTCCTAGATTTGTAGAAAGACTTCTCCGTTTTCAACTGTTCATGTGATACTCCTTTGAAAAGTGCCTAGAATAAAGAAAAAATGTTTAGCTGTACTGAAAGTTTAAGGAATATATTAAATGTTTTCCACTTTCATTCATCCAACAAATAGTTATAAAACTCTAAACACTATGTGTGATGTTCTAAGGTATAGATGGGTCATAATTATGAGTCCACTACAGTGCTTTTGTGAGAAATTAAGAGAAACATTATTCATAAATGGCTGTAAGAGCAACCTTTTCTTTTCTTTGGATAATCCCTTTGGATTAAGTTCTAACAATGACTACTTTTCCTTTTTAGCACTATGCGATGTAGGCATTTAGGAGTCACTGAAAAAGAAACAATGGAACTCATTGGATTAAATTACTCTTTTGCTCAGGTTCCTTCACACAATTTCTCACCTAACTGGTCAAACCTAATTTGGCCTCATTTCCATGGAAGTAGATAGTGTTTCTCAGTGCAAGTAAACAAAACAAAACAATTCTCTTTATCCTAGTTGAATATTTTGCATCTGGCATAGGGAAGTCACAAACAGGACTGCAGACTGTGCCTCCCTCTACACCCGAGTACAGGTGTGTGATGTCAGCATCTGTACTCATTTCAAGTGTTAGAGAATCATGCACACAGTCTGGCTTTTGACCACAAGCAGGCAATTGACTTCATTCCTTAACCTTAAACATGCTTCCCAAATAAGAGTGGGGAAGGAATGAACGGAGGAAACAGAAGAGTAGCCCGAGAAAATAAGCACCTATTCTGATAAATGTTTTGTAGTAAGTAAACTGTAAGTTAGTCAAGTCTGTTTCTGCACCTATAACTGTTATGGTAAAATACTCCAAACTATTGACATTTCATGTTCAAGGTAAGTAATAAATGTTGTGTTATATCACTACAGTAAAAATAAATTTATTTTGACTATCACTTAGCATATTGTCATTATTATTATCTAGAATAAGTATCTCAAATATGTCTTATACAAATTCCTTGTAATATTAGAAACAAGCAATCGTTATTTTTCTGACTTGTAGCCTGTACCATTAGCTCTGGGCACAGTGAAAAAAGTTCATAAGATAACTTTGTATTATTTAATGAATTCATGTCCCGACTTCTTTGGGGAAAATTACTTTAATGTTTATTATTCAGAGGTCAAAATCTGTAACTGCAGACTAAAACTTTTTAGTTTTCAGGATGGAAGATTCTAACTCCACCCTAAAATCAGATGGCATGCTCTTAGACAGTGTAGAACATCTGTTTGATTATAGGAAATAACTGCATTACAGGGTGGCTTGAGGTTTCCAGCAAGTGCTTCCTATTTTTTAGGCTTACAGTCAGAAAGACCTGGTAGGGTCTCACTCCACACAGTCATGCTCCTATACTCACATCCAGCTTTATTAACCCCAAAGCACAGTAGCTCTTGTTAATTTGATTTCTTTGAGCACAGCAACTATGTATGAGTATTTTCTTTGAGAAGAAGAGATGGTTTATGTTTGGTCCATTTTGATAAATGGAAATTAATAATTCAAAATCAATCATAGCTTGCTTAGTGAAATTTGTAAGAAAAAACCCTTATTTCACTTACATCCTTGTCCATTATTTCCAAATTTAACAGGTTTTCATTTTAGCACACTGTTGTCTTACTCATAGGCTTATTGTTGTTTATAATAAGCTTACTTACAGTGACTATATCTATATTTTTTTTAAAAACTTTAGCTTTTGATTTGTAGTGTGAGGCATCTATTACTAATGAAATATTGGTGTTTTCCCCCCTTGAATTGCCTTAAAAAATAGCATTCTCTTATTTGGAAAAAGTCCTTTGGATAGGAGTGTTCTTACAGAAAAATCACTATATCCGCATATATTCTTAAGATTCACTATTAAACTTAGTAGTCCCATCACACGTGAGCTACAGATATTGTTGCTTTAATGCATTCCCTCACTACTTTGATAAAAGCCTTAAGATGTTACCACTAGTTCTTTGATGATATCCTCTGATGTTACAGTACCTTTCTTTTTTTCCTCAAAATTCTGTTTTGCATAAACATGAGAAGTCAAGGCAGTTTGAATTAACGAGTAAAGATATTCAAGTTTTAGCAACAAAGATGCATCTATTTATAGCTAATTTCTCTCCCATGTTGTAACTATCTCCCAATCTAAGGAAATATTATGTTAGATTTCTAGAAAATACGAACAATTAACTTTAAAGAAGTCCAAATATGTCATTCAAGTTTATAATTTTGAGATTTGTTCAGCAGTGTACTACTGAATTAATGAGATTTTTAATGGAATTTAGGAAGAGGAGAGTCATATTGACCTAGATATTGACTTATTCTGATTCATTTCTCTGTCACCTCATCTCCTGAATGAGTTCCATATTCTGCTTCATGGCTGTGACTGCTTTCTTTAAAAAATGTTTAGTTTTTAGCTTCCAGGTACTCTGTAGGGATTATTAGTAATAACAAGCCATTGTAGAATATTTATTACGTCCAAAGCTAAGTTTAACATTTCTATTGGGATAAACTGTTCACAAATCACCCATGAACTCAAATTGTCTAAATTGTCTATTTTAACCCTGAAGTTGACCTTCTGTTAAGTATGTTCTGTTCAGATTTGAATGCTGCTAGCCAAAGACCCCTAAAGAATTGCTGATGCTGTAGGCTGCCTGCTTCACATTGCTTCTCATAGTCAGGTATGCTGTGTCTCCCTGACCTAGCATAACCCATTTAGTTGCTTTCTTGTCATGTATAATGTAGCTCTTCGGATGCTTACACTGTATTATATATATTTTAAAGCTAAGAATGTTCTTCCACAGCTCTATTCTAGGACAGAATGCCATCCTGCCAACTCTCTGTGGTACCTGTGGGATTACTCTTTTCCCATTGTGATGAAATGTCATTTTTACTTTTCTTCCCGTACTGTGTGAATTGATGATTTAGACATCTAAAATCTGACTGCGTCTGATATTTTCACCCTGTTTTCCCCCCTTAAAATGAGGGTTACTAGGTTTCCCTCCTACCTTTGTCCTTCCTCTGTCACACCTGTTGTCTTTCTCTCCTAGCAGACTGGGCGCTTTGTGTCTGCAGTCAAAGGAGAACATTTGTAGGTCAGCACATTGTGAGGAAGATGGGTGTCTCTTCTGTGTTTTTGGAACTGCCTCATCTTGTACTGTCCTGGAGGGGTTAAAGTCAACCACAGCCAAACTGCTTGCATGTGTACAAGTATGCACGGGTCATGTCTCTTTGTTTCAGAGATCCCAACCAAGATACAGAAGAAGCCTAGCAAAGAATGTAAAAGCTGTGCCATTTGTACTTTTTAAAATGCTGTCTGCTTTGTGTTGAAACTGTACGATGAAGTACAGTTTTCTACATATTTAGCAAGCTCTAGACACAGAAGCCAAAAAAAAAAAACCCTCTTCTGAGCATGCCATTGTTTGTTCGGGCTTTTCAGATACTCTGTCGAAGCCACTGTAAATAGTCAGTGCTCTCTTATTTACACTGCAAGTTCTCCAAGAGGTCTAATTTTTCAGTGTTCTAATTTTACAATTTATAAGGTTTGTTGTCTGATTTTAGTTTGCTTTGTTTCTTAAACCACTGTCTGTTATAGCACATGTAAGGAAGAGCTGGCATTCAATACATGGGTTCTACTTGCTTGAAACTAGACCGATATTTTTAAATATAATTGTGTTTATATCGTAAATGTTTGATATTTTGTCTCTCACCTTTTTTAATATGTTTCTTTTGTTTTTTTGTGCCTTCTTACTATTATTAGTTATGGCTCACTTCCTCATAAGTTGTCACTAGCAAAATGAAAGGATAAACCACAGGTTACAGTACATATGTTATACTAAGAGATAAGGCCATTCATGTACCAATCAATGCAATTAGTATATTTAGTAATATCAGTATAGTATCCATTTACTTAAATGGTAGGATTTTGTAGATTTAAGGAATCCTTTTGGTCTTTGTGTGAAGACAAAGACAATGCTGGGGATGGATGAATTGTATAATGGACAAGTGAGAATTGACTTTTTCTTGATGGAAACTTCTACTAAATTGGAATCCACTTAACATTTTTTTCAGCTGTGAAAATGCATCTTTTTCCATTTTAATTCTGTTCAAATAAAAGAAATACAATATTTATTCTTTACCACACAGTGTAAAAATTTTAACACTCATCAAATTATGTGCCATGTAGAGAGCATGGAAATCTGGAGTTAAACCATTGAGCCCATTCCTAAGTGGTGGCGAGAAAGCTAGGGAAGTGATGCGGAAAGAGAAAACAGTTTCCAATAGTCAGGATAGGCCCAGTATTGTGGGTTGTGATTATATATTTGAATTTTCCAGGTTCCATGTTTTTTATTCAGGAACTCACATCGCAGCATGTGCACTTTTATCTCTATAATAGTCTTTAAAAATTGTTATAATTTTGACAATATTGTACATGTATGAATATTATTCTAATCACATTCATACCCCGAAATCTTTTTCTTACCCAATCATTACTGCTAACAATCTTATTCTTCTCAGCTTCCTACTTTCATGTTTCTTTTTGGTGCTGATTTTGTGCAGGAGGTCATAGCAAATTCTTTTTGCAAGAAGGGAATACGTATTTAAAGAGAGCATATAAAATTCAGTCAGCACTCTTAACCACTGAACCGTCTTTCTGACACATTTTTATAGCATTTTGCAGTATACACATGTATAGAGTTCTTAATTGTAGTTTGATCTCCAGTTGATGCTACTATCACTTTCAAATGTTTTTCTTCATGCTTCCCCCCATCTTTCTATAACTCTTATATGATCTTTTCCTCTTACCTTTTACTTTTAGCTACTGTAAAGGATGAAGAACATGCTTACAGCTTAATTGATGGACTGTTTGTTCACTACATGACATTATAGGAGAACCACATTTGCTAAAAATGCAATTCTTAGCAACAAGTCAGACTGTATAACCACTGTTACAATTAAATAAACTAAGTTCTCTTTTCTTAGCTTGCGTTAGGGTTGCAAGCTCATTGTTTTTAGAAACAGGTAGAGCCATTGAAGGCTTTGAACAATAAACTATGGACTGAAATGAAGACTATCATTTCCAACAGAATCTTCAAGAGCTGTTTATTATTCTCCATATTCCATGTTCTCCAGTGTGCAGAAATCACATCTGGAGATGAGTGTCTGTCATTCTAGGTCCTTAAGTGACCAGATGGAACAACTTTCTCACCATTACAAATCGCACACGCACGCACACACACACACACACACACACACACACACACACATACACATACACAGACTAATTTTTGGAGTTGTTGTTATGACAGCATATTCCACCCTATCCTTTCTGACAGGGAATAATTGTGTAAGACTTGTCATTTTTTTCTTATCTCTAGGGAAGTGAATTGTCAATCATGGGAGATGACATCTAATTTGGAATACCCTAACATTACAAAGAAAGAAGATACGCTTTTATTTATTTTACAGATAACATGGTGTCAAGTCTCTGTATACCATGCTCAGACTAAATGGAAGACTACATGAGGATTTTTGCTTGTTTGAAGATGTTTGTATATAACCCTTTCTTTCCAACATTAAGTTTACCTTCTCTTCTTTTAGGTCATATTAACTTTGAAATATAAATGTCTTTGTGGGAGGTTATTGTAATTTTATTACTCGCTTATTCCTTAGTGGGTAAGGTATGTAATGAGTTAGAGTGTTTTCTAAAAATAGTTTTAGATGGCATGAAAAATGGAGACATGATAAAGGGCCGTGGCACCTGTCTGGAAACAGGAAAAAAGGCAAAGAGATTGATTGTTGAAAACTAATTTTGTCTACTTCCAAAATTTTAGTTGGACTTGGTCCTTGTGTAATTAATACTCTAGTGAATTTTACAATTAAATATAAGCTCTAGAGAAAATTTAAGATTCTTGGTATTATAGAAAATTAATTTGTATTTATGCCATAGGGTTTCTAGAGATTTCTGTTCTTCAAAACTGGTGTGTTGGGGACAGAAAACTTTGGAAAGTAATTTGCTTATTTTAAGTATTTTTACTGCTTTTAATGGAACAATGGTGAGTATATAAACTTCTGCTGAGATTGTTGAGAAATCAATGAACTGGTCTCAGATTTCGTTGACATGAACAAAAAATATTTAGAAGTGAAAACACCCCACTCCTGTCATTATATAGCAATGCCCATGCGTGGAATATATCCAGTAGCACTTCTGCAGGGAGTGTTTCTAGTTAAGAACTTCATCAGTTTGGTCAAGAAAGTTTTAGTGCAGTTTTATAGATATCTTAAATGTTTACAAGTAGTTTACTTACTAATAATATCCTTAGTTCTACTCAACCTGGACCTAATACTAGATTTGTCATTTACTGTTTTTTCTCAAAGTGTTATCCAAGCAACATTTGTTCTCAACACATATATAAAAAAGCTTTTAGCTTTATAACATCTGTCCTTCTCCAAAGTGCTAATGAAAACAAGCTTTTGGATGATATTTCTTTGACAGTGCTCTTGTGTATAATATTAATCTTTCTAGATATAACTTCCATTAACAAATAGCATAAAATAGACAGTTCTATATATTATATCTTATCTTTGGCTTGTTTTCTGGGGTCATATTGATTTTCCACTTTGTGTTATGAGATTTATCTTTTCCTTGGTTTAAATTTTTAGGAGACTTTAGTTCTTTTTTAGAGCTTAATATTGAAAGTTTTCAATAAAGTAATTATTGTCTGTAACTAGTAGATATGTATAACACACAAATCTCTCTCTCTCTCTCTCTCTCACACACACACACACACACACACACACACACACGTGCACACACAAGAGATGATCCTTATAGGCATAACAACCAAAATTCCTTGAAAAAAATCAACTCTTATTAGAAGGACTTTTTGTTCAATGACTTTTATTTTTGAGAGTTTAGTGAAGGTAATAACTGAAGTAAGAGGAAATATATGTTTTTCCTGCTTTTGAAGGCCTAACATAAGAATTTTAAGTAAAACTGTTTTCAGAATCCATTTACAAATTATGCTAGCTGTTACATGATAACCAGATTTGTTAATATTTTTGACTTAAAAATTATCTTACTGATCATTGCCTTCATTATCATTGCAAACCATACTCTCTCTCTCTCTCTCTCTCTGTTTCATTTTCATTGTTCTCTGTCTTTCCAAAGGCCTGGTCTAATGAAGACTCTCATCCTGGCATCAATTTTATTTCTTATTTCACATATTTTCTTACTAAATCCTTAGTTTACTGTCATGAACTAATCTAAGCAATGAGTGATCTATCCTTAAAAACTGGGTTGGAGCTCTTGGAAGGCAAAAGCAGTTGGGCCTTTCCCCTATCCATATTGGTGGGTCATCTGGTGTTTTTAGGGTGCAGGTCTTGTTTAGGTGACCATGTTTTTGAAATTTCATGAGTGCACCTCCCTAAAAAAATTAGAAAATAAAATCATAAATAAATGAATAAGTATTGTACTTCTTTTGCTGGGGAGGCTAATATAGATAAAACTATGAATTATTTTTATTCATATTATCTAGTATGTGGCAAGACTTATTCCAAGTGGTCACAGCAGCTGTAATTGATATTTGATCTCTACTTCCATAGAAATGCTGCCTTTTTTTGCCTTTGAAACAAATACCTGAAGAAATATCAAATAGCAAGGAAAGTATATATATGGGATCACATTTCTAGGATGTTTCAGTTCAAAGATTAGTTGACTTACCACTCTGTGGCTTGGAAGGTGATTTGTGGAAAGAATGGCTGCCAGAAGGAATCAGCTCTCTTCAAGGCCTGAGGGCAGAAGCGTAAGACAGATGTCCACTGGAGACCCACAGAACTCTTCAAAAGCATGTCTGCAGCAACCAGTGCCTTTCACCAAGTCCTGCTTCTTCAAGCGTTCCACTATTTCTTAAGAGTGCCAAACTCAGACCAGCCATTTTAGTACATGAGCCTTTGGAAAACATTTGCGATCCGAACCACAGCAAAAGCCTACATACTTTAGAGGATGTCAGCTTCCTTTCCAGCATACAGAGGTTTTGTTGAGGTTGCAGAAGGGAGAAAAACCCTGCAAATAATTCAATTGTAGAAATCAGAAAAAAGAAGGAAATGGAAAAGGACATCTGAACACCTAGGGAACAGGAGAGTGTCTGAGTGTGCTACCCTGAAAGAGCATGAAGATGAAGGTGGTGAGGCCTACTACTCTATATAACTGGTGTTCACTGACAGAAATGGAAGAAGATATCAAAGGCTTCATAACCTATGCTGTTGGTGTACAATATAGATTGGAACTGAAGAAAATGACTGCCAGTGGTCATATTGATGAAGCTAGCTAAGGTGTTCTGATCAGAAGTGTTTTAAAGAGAACGCAAAATGTGGAATCTCAGGCAGCGAGCACAAACTTCACTGGAGCTTTCAGATGGAGACAAAGAAATACAGATGCTACTGTGGTCATCCATTTGTGGATTATGCAAGTATGCCATTACAGTAATAGAGCCCAGGAGTTGTAAATGGTATGTGCCCTGACAAGCACACAACATTTATTATCTTGTTCTTTGCAGGAAATGTGTATCAAATTTCCTTATAGAAGACATTTGCATTATGGTTTCAAAATTAGACTCATCTACTGGCTCCTGACCTGGATTCTTATGAGAATCATTTGGGATTCTGGCGAAAAGGTCATATTTTAGCCTCTCAAATCAATCAAATCTGATTGAGTACAAAAGAGCAAGCAAGCAAGAAAGAAAGCAAGGATGAAGAAAGAAAGAAAAACAGAAAGGAAGAAACAAAGTCAGGTGATAGCTGATTTGAGAGCAGCACTGAGGGTCAAGAGGAAGGGTGTTGCTTTTTTTGTTTCCTTTTTAGTGAAGGACCATATATCTCAGAAATTCAATTTCGTATTTCTATCTAATGTTCTTGGGAAGATCAGTTATTCTTGGTCAATATTTATGATGAAGTCTTTGAGAGCAATTGAAATGTAAAAAAAACTTGCATTATGTGAAATTTGGGAAATCATCTTAAAGCAAAACCTCAGTCTATTAGCACTCAAAGCCAAAGTGCAATTCTTAACTGAAAAGTGGGGAAGGTCAGTGTTCTGAAGAAACTCCCTTGTAAAGCAGATGTGTTGCAATAACTGTGGGGTCTTAGTCCACTCTGATAACAACCACACATGGCCTCTGTAAATTCTGGGGAAAATGTTCATTATGGGGCAACCATGGCATCAATGACAAGAGTGTTCCATTGTAGCCACAGCTTTGTGGTATAGTTCGGCTGGAATGCTGTTTCTCAAATTAGTAGCATATTTCAGATAAAGAAAGGAAGTCGCCTTAACTTGAAACTGCTGTGTCATTTCTTCTTCCTTAACTGAAATTCCTACCAGAGTTCAGGAAATGCCCCTAATGAGTGACTTCTCTTTTCTCCTTCCTCAACTAAGTGGATTCCAAGCAGTTCTAACCATTCATTACTTGCGAACAGATCCTTGACTTTTGTGCTTAAGTTATGGGACAGGGGACTGTAATTTGGAGCTGTTCGTAGAGGTGATGACACTGCTGGAATCCAATCACTGCTGGTAGGTAACCAACCTGGAAGGTTAATTTTCTATACTTCAAATAAATGTGAAACCGAGTTCAATCAATACCTGTTTTACTTTGGTATGTAGAGCTCGCTTGTAATTATGCTTTCGTCTTGTGTGATAACCAGCTATCAGGATATTAGAGCAGTCAAACTATGATTTGCTATAACGTGGATGAAATATAACTGGATTGCTATTAATGTCTTAGTTTAATCAAGATGTAGAAATCACTGTTTTAGTTCTTGATAACCAAGGGAATCTCTTCTTTCAGTTTAATATTCTCAGATATTTACTATATTGGAATATAATTTACATTTTATTGCATCGCATGCTATTTTATGAGTAAGTGTTAATTTCTATTTACAATCTAGCAATGTCTATTTTATTTGTTTTTAGAGGTAAACATATATATATGCATATATATATATATATATATATATATATATATAAGTTTTATTCAAAGCAGAAATAACACCAGGCTGGATTTTAACTCATGCTCTTTCCCCCAGGTTAGGTTATTCTATTCTTTTTGAACACATATAGATCTAACTATTTTGTTTAGCAGCTTTCAAGTATACTAGTTATTTTAAAGTAAAAATTTTACATAGGAACAAATAAGAGTTACTATAAGGTCTTAACGACTAGGGTCAGGGTTGTTTCCCTCTAAGTGCACAAACATAAATATAGAAATGTTGTATATGACTATATACATATATTTGTTTCTATGATTATTCCATATTATCAGTGCTGTCTCACGTATGCATTAGGAGTAGACATTTTGAGAAGAATAACGAACCTGAGATAATATTTAATTCTGTTAAAGTAGTTCATTGTAATTTATTTACTAGAAACTTCACTTAGTGATAAAAGACTTTTCAATGCCCTTGACAGTTTTTCCTTCTTCAGAGGCTGTGTCAACAAAGTAAGCTGAAATGAAATGGAGGGTTCAGCAAGATCATGAGAGAAGGCTGCTTCCCTTGGATCTTACATGAAACTGATTGTGGCTAGACACTTTCAAGTAGCTTTTGAATTAAATCTTTCCCATGTTTGGTGAAAGCAACCTTAAATAGGTCAAATTTGAGGTTGACACTTGAGTGTTTAAAGAAATGTTAAAAGCTATGAACTCGACGGAATACATATAATCTTCACATTGTCTCTTCTGTGGTTTTTGACTGTTACTTCCTAGTCTTTGGTTTCTTTGTGAAGCAGTAGAGCAGTGGTGGAGTATATGAGCCCCCTTTGCTGATCTGAAACTTGTGATTGATGTCAAAAACAAAACAAGTTTCTTAGAAGTTATCTCAACTATAATGCTTTAGAGATGAGCGCTTAAATTCTAACTAGCCAAGATACTTGCAAGATGTTTGTGTATATGCCAAAATTTAGCACAAGTGCACCTTTCAGGAATTGTAGTGATTTGCATAGTGGAAAAAGAAAATGATTTTAAAAACAGTGGCTTGTATACCCAGAAAGGAGAAATAGGGAAAGCAGAAACTGAAAAAACAAAGTGTCTTTACACAATGGTTTGAATACATGGATTGAAAGTTGCTTCAGGTGGAGCCATGTGGATACCGATAGAAATCCTGTATGTTCATCTTTTGTCCATTGGTGTACAACTAAAACTATTTCAAATCAGCTCAACATTGTGGAATTTTCAGGAAGATCAACTCTTACAGTTAAAAACCATCAGGACAACACCATAGTAAGAAATGTAGAGATGACAGATCTAGAAAATGTCAAAGTTTGCAAAGAACAGATCACTATTGCCAGCCTGTTTACAAATGACACGTTGCTATGGATAACTGTTGGCAACAAACAAAGCTACTGTAGAGAGTAAAATGTTGTTCCTCAGGTTTCACTGGTAGTACTTCTTATGACCTAGCAGATGAATTCAAGGAAAAAGCAGAAAAGAATGACAGAAGCACAAAACAAAAAAACCAATGAAGCCTGGGTAGTAGATTTGTTGGAGAGAAAGGAGGGAGTGAGGAGTGAACAGGAAATGAATCTCTCTCTCTCTCTCTCTCTCTCTCTCTCTCTCTCTCTCTCTCTCTGTTTCTCTCTCTCCTAAAACTATTCTAGAGCTAAGCTACCCTCAGAAATTTCCTTTGACTACAAAGTTCTTTCCTACTAAGTCAACCTATAGCACTCTTTAAAAATGAATCTGATCTTTTTATCATAGACAGTCATGGAGATTTTTCTCTTTCTCCTCAGAAAAACTACAATAGCTAGCTTCATCACAGTTTCTGAAACTAAGTAGACCTTATTCCTGTTGATATAAAAGAAAAGAGCATTAAGACATCCTTAAAAACTGAGTCTACAAAACTTGCCTTTGTACAGTTGTGAATTGCAATCCAGGACTCAGTGAAGATGAATTGCAGGTGTTTGGAAATGTCTCATCATTTGGCTGACCTCACATTGTGAATGCAGTTGATTGCTGGTCTTGTCATTCCATGAAATTGTATTCTTTAGGACATGAAAAGTCCCAAACACTTCAAACTGCAACATGAGCAGTGTAAGCATAGAGGCAATTTATATTAGAAATTAAGAAAGTTGGGGAAAGGCAAGTGTTGGAAAGGTGAAATGTTGTGCAATTTCCTGAGGAGACCAGTGTTAAAAATAGATTGGTTGCCAGGCATAGTGGTGAATGCTTGTAATCCCTGAACTTGGCTAGCAGAGGTGGAAAGATCATGAGTTTACATTCCAGGTTAACATGGGTGAATAGTGAATCCCAGTGGAGAGGAAGCCCTTACTATTGCTTTTTAAAAATCACTCCCAGAGAAAACAGGAGGTTGAGCCCAGTAACACCAAAGACCCATTAGGTTGCACTTTTTTTTTCTTTTATCTTTTCGGATTTGAAGGAGGAGGTGAGAAGTTGATGTAGAAGTTTCCCTTGATGTACATTTTTGAGAATAGATCCACAGGGCTAGAACTGGACCTCTGCTAGGATTCCTGTGCTCTCATGTTGGTTTCTGTGTCACACTGAAGAGTTTTCCAAATCATCTCTTGTACTGACTGAAGCAGTCTTTAGCTTGCCCAATGAAGACATTATGTTTATGCTTTAGCTGCTTCCACTGGACCAGAGACTTCTACCCTCTCTTCTACTTCCTCCCTTATTTCTTTCTTACACAAACATGCTTCCAACGCTTAGAAGACTGTGAACAAGGATAAATATTTGGTTTTCTTAGTACTTAAACCCAAATGAGAGGGTGAGCCAGGACTTTCTACATAATTAGATATTTGTTTTCTTGTCTGCCCATTGCCAATAGTTATTCCATTAAGCACCTTTATACAACAATCTAGATCAGGATCTGCTACACTGGAGATCTTTCTCTAGGCATGTGGTGTTTTCATGTCTTCTGTTCCCTTAGGGGAGGGGTTCTCAACCTGTGGGTCAAAACCCCTTTGGGGGTTGCATATCAGATATCCTGCATATCAGATATTTACATAGCAATTCATAACAGTAGCAAAATTACAATTAAGAAGTAGCAAACAGTGCTGAAGGGTTGGCTCAGCCATTAAAGGCTAGGCTCACAACCAAGAAGTAGTAAACAATAATACAAATATTATTTTATGGTTTTGGATCACCACCACTGGAAGAACTGTATTAAAAGGTCAGAACATTAGAAAGGTTTTGTTAATGTAAACACATTCAAACCCACTAGACCACCCTTTACCAGCCGAGTTTTGGTAGGCAGCATTTCAACTATCAGATTTTAAACGTTGGTAAAATTCTATGCTTCTCTTTAATAAATTTTAGTGAGCAGGCATCTGGCCCTTTGACCATCCTCTCACATGTTTCTCTACAATTTGAAAATCACTTTTCTCTTCTATAATTATAATTTGCAGGCAATTTTCTAGCAAAGGATAATTTGTTCTTTCTATCAAAATTGTAGTTACCATTATAAATCTTTTTTTTTCCTGTGAAGTCCATTCAAATCTTTTGAATTTTTCTCAGTATTTTCAAATTTTAATCATCAGTCTCTCTCTCATTCTTTTTAAGTGAAAATAACCATTGCTCATGAGCTTTTCCCACAATTATATGAAGAGACAAGTGTCATATTAGAAGTGTAGACGAATTCTCTGAGTCTGAGGGTGTGAGAAGGTCACAGAGATATGAAGGATGAAGTGTATCTTGAAAAACAGTTGGCTATTCTCTAGATAGACAAAATGAGGCACAAAGTTTCCTTTAGAGCTTGGGGCCATTGTGAGGAACAGCAAGAAGGAAAAGAGAAGACCTTGACGAGTTCTGTTTTCTTTTAAGACTTGAAGGAATTTGTTGAGAGGTATAGCTTGATCTGACCACACATCAGCATCAGTATCTGAACAGCCTCTTTGGTTCTAGTCATTCGGAGGAGAAATTAAAAGACAAATGCCTCAAGTGGATTAGCTGTGTAATTTTGTTTGCAGAATGCTACTATGCCTGCTTTAACCCATTGGGGTTCCAGTTCTGAGAGGGGGTTAGTCGACATGATCTTCCATCCCTAACGCAGAAGGTCTTTCAAATTCACATCTGCTTCCAAAAGAAAAGCTAATTCTTCCCAATGAAGTCTCACTGGTCTCATTAACCATTTAAGTGTAGGCCTATTCTGAAGCAGTATATGGTCAACACAAAATAAGCTCAATGGTATCTTCGAGGACATTTTGTCGCATGTTGCTTTTTTTTTGTCTTACCAGTGTTTTACCTGTATATCATAGTTTCTGATTTTGTATTTTTATGTGTGTGTGTTTATTTTTGCCTTTTTTGTTCTGCATTTGTGTGTGTGTGTGTGTGTGTGTATGTGTGTGTGTGTGTGTGTGTGTGTGCGTGAGTGCTGGTTTGTTTTCTAAAGAAAGAGAGAAAGACAGGACATGGAGTTGGATAGATAGGGAGATGGGAAGGTAGGAGCATCTGGGAAGAGTTATGGTCAGGGGGAACTATGATCAGAATATGTTGAATGAAAAAACATTTTAAATAAAATAATATATATAAACATATATATGTATGTATGTAAGTATGTATTTCTGGGCCGTATTTTGCTAAGAGGTGTACTATTGGCAATCAGAAAGCACATCGCAGAGAATATGATAGACCCCACCTCATGACAGAACTGAAGGCGATATGCTGTGACATTTCCCAGTGTAGAAATATTCATTTTTGTTAGCATACGTTATCTCTCAAACAAATTGTTCAAGCAAACACATGATTCAGGGATTTCTCTGTGGTTGCCTGGTGTGGAGTTGGTGGAACACACAGTGAATAGGAAGTCAGATGATCAGCATTTTTAGTTTGTTACTCATTTCCCATGTGATTTTGAATAAGTCTCTTTACATTTGTGTAACTCTAGGAATTACTGCCTAGTGTGGAGAGTGAAGGCTCAGGTCACAGCATGAGGGAAAAGCATAAGCAATCTCATGGAGCTTAAAGTCCACTCTTTGAATCTATTCTTAGCAGGTCAAACTTGCTTTGGACACAGGAGTTATGAGACTGAAAGTTTACCTCTGAGCATAAAAAGAAGCCTTTCCCTGACTCCTTGTGAAGTCTCAATTTCACATTTTTGACAGATTTCCAAAGCACAAATTGTATCAATGAGCTCCTGCCTCACACTGAACCTTCTAATATTGTCTCCTGTTAGAGAGCTCTGCTTTGGGATAGAACTATCAGAGCACAATGAAGCAAAGAATAAGGTAACTGTGCATAATTTGGGAATTAACTGTCACTTTGCTGTTTATAAGGTATTACACATCTTCTTAGTCTCCAGAATGCATTACCAATACATTCACTTTCTGCTGTTTGTGCTAACACGTCTCCACTCCACTAAACACAGCCAATGGGACATTTGATGATGCTTTTGTCAATTTGTGTAGAGATGGAACAAATCACCACAGCAACAAAAACTACACTCACCATCATCCACAATTGTCTAAGAAAAGAAAAATACTTACAAAACAGTTAGTAAGCTGGTTTTAACTCTTTCAGTGGGAAACCAACTTTAGTACTAACCACTCCTGCCTGAGTAGCAGTCTGTTTAGATGAATTTTAACACATGCCCAAAGCAGTTATATTTGGTGGAATCTTCTTCTCCATTTCCCACCTCTTCTTCCCTATCTCTCATCCCCTCACCTTCCCTCCTCTCCTCTCTGTGAACTCTTTTTTTCTCTCATCTCTTCTTGCAGTTGTTTTTTTCTTAGGTGATCATAGGAAACACTGATTATGTATTAAGTACGACTAGAAGCTTTCCATGAACTCATCATTTGAGTCTGACAATACTCTTGAAGCAAGTGGTGCTATCACTATGTCTCTAAACGGACAATGATGATTTGAAGACCACTTGACTTCTCCACAAGAGCTGATGGTTGAGCAATGCCCTGGGCCTGGAATGGATATGGGTCTGTCTGTGCTTAAACACATCATTTGTTGTAGACAAGCCCTCATCTTTATAGCAGAAAAGGGGGAAACTGTTTAAGGTGGGAGAGGACCCATCAGAATCCATGCTACACTGTTTCCTAGGTTCACACAGGATAACGAGGCCTCTAACTGTATTCAATTTGCAAAAATAGCAGATGCAGAGGTAGCAAGGGACCAGAAAAAATGTCTGCATTTCATGAAAGAAAGGGGCAAAGTGAAGAGACTCATTAATGTCGAAGCAGTAGATGGATAACCAGTGACAAATATCAAGTAGATTTGCTTCAGTTTGGGCAGAGAAAGGTCATTGATTATTTTTGGTTAAACTGGTTCACAGAGGCCAGGTCTCCACTAAAAAAGGGAATTAATTGCTTCCATTTCCCACTAATTGCCTCAACATTTCCCTTTGCTTTGTCATTGGAGATTTGGTCAGAGAGGAGAAAAGTCAGAAGTCAGAGTTTGATGGAATCTACATAAAAAGGGAATCTGAGGAGACCAAATTATGGCATTTGGTGTAATAATGATAATGATATTTAGCATTTTCCCTGGGAGTGCTGTGGATTTTTAGAGCCCTTTTCAATCTTTAATCAGACCATAGGGCACATTTAAAAGAGTTCACTGTTTTTATTTCCATCTAGAGGATAAGGCATCACAGAGCGATGAGCTGACCCAGGGCAAGTCCCCTGAGATGTTAATCCTGTACATTAGATCATACCCTCCAATGTTGAGTTTTAGCTGGAATCCCGGGCTCTTCCCAGTAGTGTAGTTCAGTCCTGCTCCTCCAGTCTTTAGGAATTTTGCACACTACTCTTTGAGATTATGGTCTCTAGCGAGGACTGAAAAGTCACCCTTGAAAGCAGTATGAAATGATCTTGATACTGTAAACATTTCTCAGTTTTCTGCCTATTTATATGGGGTTATCGTCATGTGACAAGGCATTATACCTTGTGTTTCCTGGAAAAGTTAGTCTTTAAAGTCCTTTAGAGCTCCAAGTCCTTTGAAACCTGGGAACTTTATCTGGAAAACACTCATTGTTTTGGAGCCTAATGTATCAATCTAGAAAGAAGACTAGCATAGTATTCTGCACATGCTAGGTAAGTGTTAGATGACTATAGTATCTATGGTTTACTGACAATTCCTTCTGAGTGACACCTGTCTCTTCAGGAAGTTCCAAACCTTCAATAGCAACCACTCTCTTTGCTGGGTAACCCAAAATGTAAACCATTATTAAGTGTATTATGCATTCTTAGAAACATGTATTGAAACATGTATTTCTAAAATGCCCTTGTCATATCAGCTGTTTGATCCCAGGTAGGTAAAGTGATTTATGGAATTCACCTTCTTTATTTGTGACTCTGATCTATGTGCCAGGACTTCTAAGGCTGTTAAACCAGAAACCAAGGACAAAACTTATCATTAATGTCTGCACAGAATAACAATCCTGCAATCTTGGCCATTATGCTTATTAGTGTTGTTATTGGATATTGGAAATATATTGAATGGTTAACTGTTAATGTGACTATACTGAAACAGCATATGCTGTTTAGACTACTACTTAATAAAATACTTCATTTGAAGAGGAAGCTTTCAATATTATGGAACCTTTGAGCTGGAACATCCTCCTGTGGAGCACAAGGCATTATCAAATGTTGGAAATGATCTTCCAAAATGAAGTAGTTTTGGTTGGAACAAGCCTGGAAATTATGTTGCTGTACTATGTCTATTGGGTAATTAAGTGTATAGGCACACTGGTAATGAATATCTGGTCCAAAGCCATAAGGCTTGCTATTCAGTGGGGAATCAGGTTTCATGACTAGCTGGATTGATTCTAGAGCTTGCAATCTAACACCTGCTTTGTAAGTTCTGGAACACATTTCCACATTGGCATTTCTCAATGAGTAGTTGAATTGCTTTCACCCTCATTTTCAAATGTAGTAAGGATGTATTTTCATGGTTGTCTCTTTCCTGACAAAATGGCTACTCATCCTGAGAATGAAAACGGACTGATATCACTTTCCCTAGATCTTCCATGGGATTGTCCTTTGTGTTTTGCTACATCTCAGAAAGAATGGTGAGCATGTACCTTTGTTTGGACACATGTTAACCTCCTAACTAAGAATTGTGGTCCCAAGTTCTCTTCTACAGCTCCTACCACTTGCCTCTTTTCCGTAGTTCTCAGACAGTCTATGAGCCTTTCCTCTTTGTGGAAGTTGTGAACTCACTCCAGTGTCAAGAGTTCAAACTAGCAGCTCACAACTTTTTGAACTTGCTATTCCTAAACAATGCCATGTAATAAAACTCTCTTCAAGAATACAAACAGAACACACCTACAGAAACAGCAGACCTGAGATTGTATACATGGGAAACCTGGTTTGACTATTTTGATTAACTTGACTGCTCAAGTCAGTCAAAATGTAATCACCAGTGAAGGCAACGGTTTGACAGATTTTTTGGCCTGCTGATTGCTGATTTGGTTGGCTTGCCTGTCAGGTTGAAGTGGTCAGATTGACTGGAGACATCCTAACAGACAAATTTGACTCAGGAGGACGTGGGTGGCTGTATACCAGAATGTACTTTAAATAACTTATTTGAAATCTGCACCTATTTCTCTGGGACCAGGGAGAGAAATGTGAAAGTGACATGCTACAGCATTTGACTTTCCAGACTGAGATGTCTCAGCAATAGTTAGAGTTAGCAATATGTATTTATAGGCTACCACACAATCACACTTTCCTGATACACACACTGTTCAATAAGACTGAAACTTTTTTCCAACTTGGGAGCATGCTAAGAAAGCCTTGCTTTTGCTGACTTTTCTGAAGGGCTGATGATAGATATATGATAGTAAGTGATTTCTCAGATATGGTGTAACTCATTTAATCAGCAGTGCATTTAATCAGCAGTGTGTTTTAGTAAACAAAGTTGACCTTGACAACAGTAATGGTCCTTTTAGAAAGAACTGATGAGATAAAACAAAAACAAAACACTGAATAGAACATAAGAGACAAGAAAGTTTGGCTGAACTTATTATTTGAGCTAGTTTTGAAGGAAGCCATTTCAGGTATCATTTATAATGTCCCCTCAGAAACTTGATTTTGTAATGAACTCCCAAACTCAGGCAAGACAAAAATAACACTATAAAAATGGAAAGAATGATTTATGCTTATATTATAGTCTTGGATTTTATGGGGAAGACATAACGAGGTTATTGTCTGCTCTAAGCATATTTTTATAAAGTCTGGTTTATGTTGGTTGAGTAGCCTAATGTATTTACATTGAGAATCTGAAACATCCTGTTATTGTTAGGCTGAATTATTTATGTGCTGTTCCTTAACTCCCCCCAAATTCTTACTTTTCATGTGAAAATGTTTTGTAAATGTGCAGGATTTAGATGTTATCTCATGTACTTAAAAAAATAAACTCAATGGTAAGTTTAGGTAGAAGTTAGGAGTAGAATGTTTGCAAAGACTTTAAAATAATGACAGGTTTCTTTATATAGCCTAACACTCATATTTTCTCTACATTAGAGTCACCTAATCTATCATGCAATTTTTTAAAATTTGTGATTGATCAAGAGAAAGGAAGCTTACTTTGGCTGTGCTGTCAAGTTTATGTTTCCTAGCCATATTATGAATAACTGTTCTTAGCAATAAAGCCTTTTACACGAGTGAGATAGCTATGTAAAATTTCTTACTATAAGAAATGTTGTCACAGGGGCTTTGGGTTATACATTCAAATACCATATATTCTTAAGCTGTAATATCAGTATTCATACTGTTTCAGTGACCATCTTGATGCCTCACATCATTTACACATTTAAGAGTATTTCATTAGGCTATGCAAAAGTATTGTACATTTTACCTTACCGGGGGATGATTTTTAGAATGTTCCCTCCTCAACATTAGCAATTTTCATGAAGATATTTGTCAACTTGAGTAGCAAAACTTTCAATGATGGATGCTGGTTGAAGCAATGAATTGGTTTTGGGTACTTGCTTTGTTCTGTCACCTACTTCCAATCTATAACATATTGTGTAGGGCATATGTGTAGGATTCTCCACTCACTGGCTAGATATATGGCCAGATAAGAAAAGGTAGACAGAACAGCAAGAAATTGATATGATCCAAAGAAAACAGTATATATCTACCAAGCTTTACTATTATTAGTAAGAGTATGAATATAATTTTTAACTTCAAAATAAACACAAGGACAGATGTAAGTAAACTTGGTTTGCTTTTAAGTCTGTAATCTTTATGTCTCTGCATCTTAGCTAATTAATTGAAATAAAATAAGGAATGCTTATTATGGTAATTAAGTTGGAGATCATAAAAGGGAAGAATTCAATGGACTTAAGAATTTTCTGTGAATAAATATTATTGCATAAGAATCAAATTCAATGTCATTATAATATAATCCTATAACCTTGCAGCTGCATATTAAAAAACCCAGCCTGCATGCTATATATACTGAGCCTCTGATGGAGAGTGAAGTTACCAGTGGTGGAAACCTTGAGCCACCAAATTGTGCACCATATCACTATTTTTGCTGTGCTCATGGGAAGTGGAAATATTTAATGCTAAGAAAATGTCTTCTACTTTGTCATTGTAGAGATCTATACACATCATAACAATGAAGTCAGAGCTGTGTTTGCCCCTGAAGTTTGAAGAAGCATGGTTGATAGACAAGCTAACTTTCTATACCTCTTTCATGGTGAACAAGAGTCAGGGCTGACAAGCATGTGAATTTGCTGTTAGGTTGAGCATCCTCTTAAATGGTCGGTGAACAATTGTAGGGGAAGGTGCAAGTGCTGCAAAAAGTCTATGTGAGTAGATCAGGGAGATCTGGACTCTGAGGCTGAAGTGTGTTCAGAAGGGTTCCAAGACCCTAGGCTAGATTCCAGAGCTCAGTCTGCAGCTCTTTCGCTCTCTCCCTCTCTGTGTATTCTCTTTGGTCTAATGGGATCCTTTCATCCACTGGATCCTCTGCTTTCTTCCTGCTTGACCAGGCCCTCATTCACTTTCACATCCAGCTTTTCCTAATTACAATGACATGTCTTGTCTCTTTCTTCTGCTATTTCACTAGCTCATCCATGGCCAGTGTAGTCTGCATGGTGCTGTCATAGAAGAGAGTCTTACAACAATATGTAATACTATTGCCACAAGTCTCCAGTTGCAGCTGGGACTTCTAGTCCACATGACCACACTCTAGCCTCTCTTCCTTCTCATTGGGCAAATTTCTTGTATTTAGCTTCTCTCATCCAGCTTCAGATGTTGTCAGCCCTCTCTACATTCTGAGTAGATGACTTTGTAAATAACCATATTGAGATAATATAATACAGAGATTCTCAGTCCCTTTTCAGAAATATAAAATGTTAGATGCTTTTCCCCAGAAAGAGAATATTTCTGATTAAGCTTGGGTCTCTGCTTTGGTCTAAAACCCGTTTTCAGTCAGCTATGTAATAAATTACGCCTTCCCCTTGGGTCTTCTGCTTGTGTTTAATAACCAATTACCTTCTGCCTATAAACACTGTGGTATCTCTGTAAGCATCCATGTAAACATGTTGTACACACACCTCTGTTCACCATAGAACCATTGCAATAACTGAAAACCACAAAATGTGTCTTATTGTTTATGATTTGGCACCACAACCTCCAGTGCACACACACAAACTTAAAAAATAAGAGCTTTTGATTATGAACACGCCTTTGAAGTATCCCTTGGTAACCACTGGATGGCATCACCTACACAAAGGTAAGGAGAGGTTCTGCTGAGTGCCATCTATTTCACAGATCACTGCATTCCTGATGCTACACCACACAGAGATCTTCTACTGAGAAGGCATTCACATGTAGCTGGCCTTTCAAACTAAATTATCAGATGAGCCCCTCCATGAAGCTTGTGGACAGAGAGGGGTCAACACCCCCATCTAAGTCATACCATCTCCTTGTTCACATTGTACTGTCCCTGCAGGCTGCTTCCACCCTCTGTCCATACCTGAGAAGGGTTCCCCTGAGAATCCCGAGTGACCCAGTTATTTCCAGGTCTGCTGACAGCATCTCCTACTCATTATCTTCTGTCTTCTCTGCGGCATTTGACTTTGTTAGACCCTCTTTTCCTCAAACCCTGCCCTACTTTGACCTTGTGATCTTACACTGTCCTCATTTCCTAGTACATTTGGGAGATTCTTTCTTCCTTCCACCACTTTGTGCTCCTCAGAATTCTGAATGCTTTGCCCTTCTGATTTTTGTTCTCCTGGATGACTTTATAAAAAAAACCAAAAACAACTCAGTGACTTCTTCCAAGTCTAAGTCTATCCTTCTACCTGTATCTCAGCCTCACACAAACTCCCTCTGAGGTGCTCCTTGGACTCCAATGTCTTTAAGCTTATGCCGAATTTAATCTTTTCTTCAAAACACACTTTGTGTGTTAATTCACGTCTATACTTTTTCTTATTTCATATCATAAAATCACAGAATATGGGACTATTCTTCCTCTTGATTGCCTGTGTAAATTTGTCACAGCTACACTTGTTGTTAATAATTACTTTGTATATATTATGATTAACACTTGGCTTGTATTTTACCACTACAAAAACTATTGCCTTCTCTTGAGCCCTCTGTTATAGTCTCCCAAGTTATTGAAAACTGCTATTTTTCTTGGCTCTAAGATGGTCTTCTAATAACTTAGTCTGCATTTCATTGCTGGAGGGATATGTCTTAGAGATAAGCTGATTATAAAACTGTCTTAAAAAAAATCAACTCTCAGTATTTCAATAGGGCTTTAAGAACAAAGCTCATAGTACTTTTTCACCTCTTTATCAGTTGTCTTCTACCTCGCTTTCTAGGTTTATTTCTTTTCATTTATATTTTGTTGAGGTCATTGTGAGAAGAAGGGATAGGGAGAATGAAGAGAAAAGATAGAGAGAAAGAGGGAAAAAGGGAGGGAGAGTGAGCGAGTAAAGAAGGAGAGAGGAAGGGAGGGAAGGAGGGAGGGAGGGGGGAGGGCTAGTTTTACCATCTGGGGAACTATTTTTTGGGCCAGCATTTTCTCAAGCATAGCTATGATTGGGAAATCCCATATTCTCAGCATTTGTAGGCTGGCTGTTTCTTAGAAGTCCTCTGCAAAATCCGTAATATCACTAGCAGGAGCAAGTAAAACAGAATTAATAAAAAGCATATCCTCATTTCTTTATCATTGCTGCTATAACTATTTTTGCTAACATATTTATATTTTAAAATCAGGACATAAATCTATTGCCTTTGAGTCTGATGGGTAAAGTCCTCACAGAGTTGTCTTGGGCTATGCTCTGGACATAGGCAAGGCTTAGTTAGTTCCTTTCTAGAGGCTCCAGGGAGTTTCTGTTTCCTTCCTTCTCCAGCTTTCTTGGTGAGTTTCCTGCATCATGTTGACTTCAGCACTTATTGCCACATCTTCCTCTGTTTGACTGTCCTGTCTCTTTCTAGTGGGACCCTTAGGGTTACATTTGACCTGGACAGCTGATCCTAGGTATATATCCATCTTAAGAACCTCAATTACATCTACAGAGTTCCTTGTACATTGAAAATTTCATATGCAGGTTTCTTCTAGGATCGTCTGAAGTTCTGAGAATTAGGATATTATCATCTTTGATGGGGGAGATATTATCAGAAAGGGTTAAACTGTCTTGTTAGTATAGTTTTCTCCTTTTTGTCATCAATACAAAGATGTTTCTCTTTTATTTCTTAATTAGTTTTTTCTTTTTAAAAAAGTATGGAAAAGAGATCCTAAGTCTGAAATTATGCTAGAAATTTTCTGTACATTCCAAATATCACTTAGCATTTGGGTTTTATTTTATGTGTCTAGATTAAGGGCTCCAGAAGAAATATTTAGTAGACATTCTTTCTGTCACAGTAACTGTATCCAGCTTCTTATAGTTTTAAAAATACTTTATTCGTTAGTTTGTGTGTGGGCATGGTGTGTGTGTGCGTGTGTGTGTGTGAACATGTGTACATCAGAGGACAATTTTGATAGGTTGTGCAAACTTTTTGGGGTGAAACTGTAGGCAAGCTTTGTTACCTACCTGCATCTGACAGCCCTCCAAGAAGTGTGAAGACAATCACTTGAATGATCGGAATGTGTGATTTAACTTGTGACTCATTGCTGTGTTTTTGCATTTTGGGTCATTCAACTAGTCCACCAGCTTCTGTGACTCCTCCCATTGAATTAATATTTCTTGGATAGATAATACCTTTTGTATTCATAAAAATTCAAACAGATGCATGTTTCCTTGATGCAAAGGAAATGTTCTTCAGTTACTAGGGGAGGTAAATCTGTAACAATTGTACATCTGTGGGTCATTTCTAAGGTGACACAATGCTTGAGAAATTTGATAGTATCGATATTATAATAAAAAGTACACATAAAACATAGAAAGCCAAAAAAACCTATCATATATCCTGTTACATAAAGCAAAGGTCAGATAAGTTTTACCCTCTTCTCACAAGGACTAGCAATCTCTGTAAAAACTGGATGATGGAAATGTACTCATGAACAAGGCCAGTGTCTGTAGTTTGTCAATCAAGATGAATAATCTTAAAGTCTCATTTTCAATTAGACCATTTTAATATTTAACTACCTAAAATGCCCCAATCATACTCTTCAGAAAATGTTAGACTAGAATACTGCAGTTCTAATGATGACATTTTATTATGATAGAAATGACTTCATTAATTGATGATCATATATCAACCCATAAAGTAGATAAAAGATATAAAAAATTTGAGTCAAAGACAGTTTAGAGACATTTTAATTGTTTAGTTTTTTTCTAAAGAGTAAACCTTTATATAACACTTCAGGTCTTACAAAAAATATGAAAATTTCATACATATATGTATATACATATTAATTTCAAGAAAATTAAATAGCCCATGGATTTCATTTATAAAGTTAAAATAAATTGACATTATATTGGTATCATCCCAAATGCAAATGCTAAAATGATAAATGTAGTAGATGTGTAACAGAATGATGCAAGACATTTCAAAAACAGTGAGTTTTGGATTTTTATCACAAACATTCTCTTTTGTGACTTCAGATCTATTTTAGAATGTAGAGATTGTTTTTAAAAGTACATTGGTAACTTTCCAAAAATATTTGAAACATGACCTTTTAAAGAAGTCAGTCCTGTTTCCCATTTATTCTCCGCACCATTGAAAGAACATTTGCCACTTCATAATGAAAATAATATCAAAAGGTCACTGGGGATGAAAAATAGTACAGTCAAGCATTACAGGAGAGTTTTGCTTTAACTGGTAAGTGAGTAAGAAATACAGAGTATTATTTAAACATGTTTGTTGACTCCTCTTAATAAATATTAGTATTTAAGCTCCCATGAAATCAGATAAGCCCTCCCCCTCGTCCTCTTGTTTTCTAGTTTCCACTCCATGTTAAATAAATGTAACTCAAAATAATTGAAGAGTCAAAGCTGGGAGCCATATATAAGAGAGGACATGTGGCAGTTGGCTTTATGGGCTCGGGTTGCATTACCCTGTATTTTTTTCAATTCCACCCATTTCTATGAAAATTTCATAGTTCAGTTTTTCTTTACAAAGGTGTCACATTCAATTGTATATATATATATAATATATATATCACTCTCTTTATAATTCATGAGTTAGTGGAATACAAGCTGCTTTCATCTCCTAGTTATTGTGAATAGAACAACAATGGACAAAAATATCTAAGTATTCACATCACAGAGTATAGTGCCCTTTGCTGAGGAGTGTATATTAGGGTCATGTAGTAGCTGTCTTTTTTTTATGAGAAACCTCCAGGATGCAATATCTTACACTTCCACTAACAGTGTGTAAGCGTTTCCTTTCCCCCACATCTACACCTGCATGAGTTATTATTAGTAGTTATTAATGGTAGTCATTCTGCTGGGGGGCATGGAATCTTATAGTGGTGTTGCATTACTCTTCACATTTCTTCTTCTGAGAACACGTCACCTATACCAGGATTTTGTCTAGCTTGTTAGTACACAGATCTGGGGTATGAAGGCTCAGGTGCTGAGAGTTCATATCTGCATTGGTGTTGCTGTGTCTGTAAAATGTTGTTTTCCCACAGATTCTCACTACTCCTGGCTCCTCCAGTCTCCATGCTCTCTCTTCCGTGATGATCCCTAATGTTCTTTGCAGGGACAGATTGTGACACTACTGTCTTAGTTAATCTCCATGTGTTGGTCAGTTGTGATTCTCACCATTTACTTTATAAAGAAGCTTCTGTAACATTTAAAGATGCACTAATCTGTGGATATACATAAAAATCTTATGTATTAATTTTATGTGGTAATTTATTACTATGTACATTCACTAGGAAAATAACATTAGATTTTCTCCTAGCTCCTGGGACCTAGTCACAGATTTTGATCCTGTTCAATGTACTATCCATGAATGAGTCTTAAATCTAATCAGAAAGTGGTTGGCTGCTCTCATCACATTTGTGTCACTATTATATCAGTGAACACACCATGAAAGGCTCATCATCACAGCTTTCAGCTGGCTTAAACTGTTTATTGTTTTACTCCCCTGTTGCCCATTTAAAAATTGGAATGTTTGGTTCTTGGTACTTAGCTTTTTAAATTCTTGGTATATTCTCATCCTGAATCATTTGTCAGATGCATGGCTGGCAAAAATAATACACAATTCCCAATCCTATAAAAAAAACCAGTTGCACAGTGATGGGCATTACTATCCATCCAGTTTTTAAGCCAGAGAACTTGGTTTTTCAACAACACATTTTTTTTTTTGGTTTTTCGAGACAGGGTTTCTCTGTGGCTTTGGAGGCTGTCCTGGAACTCGCTCTGTAGACCAGGCTGGCCTTGAACTCACAGAGATCCGCCTGCCTCTGCCTCCTGAGTGTCTTCAATCCATTTCCCTTTTCTGCTTGACCCTCTTAACTCTTATCATAGAGCAACTCTTAGTTTTTACCCCTTAAAAATTCACAGATGGACTTCTAACATGTACTCCTTGGGATGAGGAAAGTGAAACCATTAAATACCCCAAAGAAGAAATTTCAATCACTCTTGCAGTCTCAGTCTATGGCATATATGCTTTGGTCCAGCTTATTCCCTTCAGTGATTTTTTTCCTTATCTATTACTTCCTATTCCATGGCCCTTACACAAGATGCTACACCTTGCTGCAATGTTTTTTACCTTATACTTGAAGGTCTAGCCCTCAACGTCTTCAATGACATCTTCCTAGAATTCTGCTAAGATAGTATCTCTTTTCACATTCTCATAGTCATATTTATCTTTTTACTATTGCCTAGAGCATTTGAAGACATATAGTCATCTTTATGATTGTTTGATTAAAATCTTTACAAAAAGAGGGGCCACCTTAAACTTTTTGGCTATTGGGACCAGTTTAATATCTACTGAACACAAGTCTCCATGCATTTGTTTAAGTAGCACAAATTACTTTTCATTTGATTAACTCGCTTACATTTTGCCGAGGACTTTCATGCATGATTTTATGGCATCTTTTGGTTTCATCGAACTGGTCACATTTAATTATAAGTATATGTTTAAATATTGATCTCTCAGACTGTGACTACTTTGAAGAATGCATTGTATCTGACATGTACTAGGCACAGAAAAAAATTTTGTAAAATTGAGTTGAGGGTTGTATTTCAGAGATAGGTTAGTTATTTAGTTTTCATTGAGTCTGACCAGGGTTCAGTCTCTACCACTGGGACCAAGGAAAATAACTAATGAATATTAAACTTGTAAATATAACACTAACTAAATGTAGGATTTTAAAGTATCATGACTTTAAAGTATTATGAATGCTTTATAGTTATGCACAATACTTACTGACTTCAATGTGTGTGCATGTTGTACTGTTTTGAAATCTAGGTGATGGAGTTAATTTCTGAAGTGATTCCAGATTATTGCTTATGCCTCACCAATTTTCATTTCAATGTATTTAAGAGTAGGTCAGATTAAACAGTTTCCTGGTATGGACTGATAATTTGAAGAATTCATATAAACCAAACTAGTAAGCACCTGTACAAATGGGGCTGGATGGAATTAAAAAGGAAGCTAGATTTCTTTGAATCTCATCAAAGTAAACATTTTACTGCTAGACTGATATTGAACTAGGAAAATCCGGCTTAACAATATTCATGTCTTGCTAAAGTGTCTTAAGTGTAGATTTTTCCTTAAAGACACATCATTGGAATTATCCGAATTCAAATGATTGAGGCTGAAGGAATATGTTACAATCACATTTTACATCATTATCCATTAAATGGCTCTGAATTATATAACACTCTACTGAAATATGCTGACAGTTATTCAGAAACCTAAGTAAAACTTTTGATGAACTGAGTCCTACTTTAGTTCGGTAGTTACATCTCAATCAGACAGGCTCGGCTGTATAATTTTAGGTTTAGTCAAGATGAGATTTATGGGTATATCATATTCCCAGACTACTGTGAGGAAAGTAAGATGTGAAGAAATGAGTTATTAATCTTCACTGCAGAACATTAAGAAATGTCATGTGGCTATTATAAGTTGGTACCTAGGAGGTAGTGGATTCATAGCCCCCCAAAATAGATTTCTTCCTATATACCTCTGGTATCTGAGACATAATTAATTATTACCTATTAGTCACTTGTGAAGTCCAAATGTTTAACTTCATTTGTTATGTTCAAATGAAGTATAAAATTACCAAAGTTTCTTAAGGGCTGTCATGTTGTAGAGAACATGGCTGTCTATCATCCTTCTTAGCGTTTGTTTACATGAACATGTATAACTGGTGATTGCATATGAGCTTTGTTTGGTATCACCAAGTTATATACTTTCAATTTGTTAATACATTTTATTTTTATTTCACTGATGATATTCTTAGCTATGGGCCTGTGTTTGCTTTGCTAGTCAAAATAGTGGTGACAACAGTCTTGTTACTGAGACGACTGTGATGTGATATTTGCTGTCACTCTAGTTTTGAGTTTCTGTAGAGAGGTGGTACCCAGAGGTGGATGCATCTCCTAACAGGTATTTTTTTTGTTCTCAGTTTGAATAAATGATGTTCAGATGGATGGTGACATGTGGGTCATAGTTTTGTTTTCTGGAGAGGAATAACTTTCTCTTGGGATTGTTTTCTTTATAATAGGAAACATTTAAATGCTTGTTGAATGGTTGTTGAATTAGCCGAGAGCTTTCATCAATTGTCTTCTTTCTGCATACTAAAAGATAACTTTAAAAAGAAGCAAAAAATGTAATCCTATAATATAGAGCAATTTATATTATTCATAACAAGACTTAAAGATATATAAGTAGACAGTATTATAGAATACAAAAATCACTGGGTCTGCATGTAGAGTTAGTTGGTTTTGACATAAATAACCCACTTGCAACTTAAATTTCCTTGCAGAAAGTAAAACAAAACAAAAACAAACAAACAAAACCTGTTATCTATTTGATGGGTTCTAAAATCCATGGAGGAGCTAGGTCAAAAGGCTTTTTACTATACCTTGATGAGTACACTGAATTAACAATGCGAAAACTGCTGTTTCCATGTGAAAATGTGTGAAAAGGCATGTATCTCCAGGATCCCTGCTGCAAGCCATCCTTGTCTGTTTTACCCCAGTAGCCCTTCTAGCAGCATTCTGTCTGGCTGCCAATGTCTCTTCTGACAGTGGAAAGCTTGTTATCATTGACCAACTTACGTTGAACCCTCCTCACCTTTCCTCACAGTCTGACGCTTACCGTAAGGTTTACCTAAGGTACTGTTTATGCCATGGATTTTTTAAAATGGAGAATAGCATGTGTCTACCATGCTATAAAGACTAGTTTTACTGTTTTGAAGATCTAGCATTCTGTAGTCCATCCACTTCTACTCCTCCTCCAGCCTAGTGCATACCCGGCATTCTGATTACCCTTGTGCTTTTCTTTTCTAAATGTCATCTAGTTGTAGGATGTAACCTTTTTAGATGGACTATTTCACTGAGTGACATGCTTTTATGTTTCCTTTATGTCTTCTAATTGTATCAATCATTTATTATTTCTGGGTGGGGTTTTGCTTACCGAGGCCATAATAGGGTGTTTGATCTGGAGCTCAAGTTCTAGGCAGTTGTAAGTTGCCTTTTGTGGTTGCTGGCAGCTGAGTGTAGGTCCTCTGCAAGAGCAGCAGGTGCTTTTAACTACTGAGCCATTTCTACAGCTCACATTCATTTATTTTACATGTCTAATAACATTCCGTTGTCTGGATGTACCAAGTCAATATATCCATTCAGCTTTTAGGAGAAACCTTAAGACCACTTCTGAGTTTTCAGTCTTTAATAAAGCTTTCATTTAGGCATTTGGTGAATTTGTTTGCAGTTAATTTAGGTAAATAACAAGGATACAGATGTTGAGTTGCATAGTAAGAGTATGACTGATTAAAAACATCATAAAATTATCTCACAAAACAGCTTTACCACTTTACACTCCTACCAGTAATGAATGAGAGCCCACATGGCTCCACCCCCACTTAATTGTGGACATCACTAGTGTTCTCTAAGAGGTATACAGTGGGAACTTATTGTTTTAATCTGCATTTCCATGATGACATGCGTCTCAAAGCATCCCTGTTGTGATGTCTGAATGGGCTTTGGCCCATTTTTCAGTTAGGTTGTTTGCATTTTTCTATTGTTTATTTGAAAGTTCTTTCAGTATTATGGATAACAGTTCTTCATCAGATACAGGTTGCTTTTGGAAATATGTTGTTGTGGCTTCTCTTCTATTAACCTGATAGTGTCTTTTTACAGGGAAGAAAACTGTATTCTTGATGGTAAAGCCTATGACATTTTTCATTGTGATACCTTAAAAATTGTACTAAACTAAAGACACATGCTTTAATAGTAATTAAGCTTCTTTAGTAGATAATGATCTAACAGAGCGTTTCCAATTTGATGGGTTTTGGTGCATTATGTACTTCAGAAAGTTGGTCCATTTCATCTAGATTGCCAAAGTATCAAAGCTAGAGTTTTATATTGCGTTAGTTTGTTATCCTTTACTGTTTTAGACTGAGGGTGTATTTCTTCTTCTTCTTCTTCTTCTTCTTCTTCTTCTTCTTCTTCTTCTTCTTCTTCTTCTTCTTCTTCTTCTTCTTCTCTCCTCCTCCTCCTCCTCCTCCTCCTCCTCCTCCTCTCTCCTCCTCCTTCTCTTCCTTCTTCTTCTTGCTTTTCATTCATTGTTTCTTTTTTCTTTTTATTTAACAAAAAATCTGGATTTGCTACCCAGCCTAATTTCAAACTTGTGGGCTGTTATAAGCTACCTACCTCAAATTCCCAAGTAGCTGAGACAACAGGTGTGTACCACTATACCTGACTTTACATATTAATAGTTTGGAACATTTCTCAGTTTTATTAGAGAACCTAAGGACAAGATTATTAATTTTCAAGAATATTTTTAAAGAATCAGCTTTTGGTTTTATTTTCTCAACTGAATTCTGATTTTCACCTTCCCTGTTTTCCAACTCTAATTATGTTATTATATTTTACTGTTTATCTTGTATCTGATTTGCTTTTCCATATTTAGTTTACTAAAATGTAAATTTAGATTTTTTAATTTCAAATTTTTGATTTCTTTTTATAAATTATATTCTATATTGTTAATACATGTAGATAAAAGAAGTAGATTTTTTTCAAAAGACGATGAAAATGTTGACATCTCTTTGGGCATATATTTGAGTTTTGGAGGGCTACAAGATATTTTAATTAAAAAAGGATTATCTCATTTTTCCCTTTCCCTTTCCTCTCTCTAGTTTCTCCAGGTTAACCTTATTCCAACCCTTCCCATTCCCTCTGCAACCTCTCCCAATTACCTCCACTCTGACATTGATAGTCTCTTTTTTAATTATTGCTGTTACACACACACACACACACACACACACACACACAAATATGTAAATATAATCCTTAGTTGCTGTCTTAGTCACTGTCCTATTGCTATGAAGAAACACCATGACCAAGGAACTCTTATTTAAAAAAAGCATTTAATTTAATCCTTTAATAAAGTTTCAGAAATTTAGTGCCTGATCTCCATGGTTGGGGCATAGCAGCTCACAGAGAGAGAGGAGGGAGGGGAGGGAGAAGGGAGCGAGGGAGGAAGGGAGGGAGAGAACTGGACTTAACATGACCTTTGAAAACCTCAAAGTGTGCTCATCCTCCAGGAGCACACTTTCTTCAAGCAGAGTACTTCTACTACTCCAAAGCCACACCTTCCTGTCCTTGTAATTTTTCAAATAGTGCCACTCCCTAGTGAATAAAAATTAAAATATATGAGCGTATAGTGATCATTCTACGCAAATCTCCACAGTTGCTTATAATTCTTTGCACAGGGGTAGGATCCCATAAAATTTATATTGATATTTCCATTATTCTAGTCTTGTTTATACAGTCACTTCCAGGAGAGGCTGTTTCAAACCAGAGTTCCTGGTGTTCTGGCTCTCACAGTCTTTCAGCCCTTCTCCAGTAACTTCTCTGAAGAATAGACACACGAGCTGTGAGATAGATGAGCCTAGGTTCCTCATTGTACCTTGATTTCAGGCATTGCATCCACTTGTGTGTTTTGGTGATGCATCTGCAGTAAAGAGAAGCTTCTTTGATAAAGTGTGGTAGATAGACTTCTATCAGAAGATCTGTAGTTAGCAACCGCAGACCAACAGGAACATTTTATTAGTTTTGGTCTGACCTTAGCCTTTAATGGCTGAACCATCACTCCAGCCCATGAGAACATTTTATTTTAGAACTGTGTGTGCATATCCATATCTCTCGATAGTTGCAGATTTCTATTTTCACTGAAAGGTACAAAATCTGAAAAGTTTTGTTTTCATTTTCTTTAGTAAAAAATGCTTCAAAAGTCCTTTTGAGAAATCTTTGACTCATACAATTTAGAACGGTGTTTCTCTAAGTACGTTGGGATGTTCAATTAGCTCTGTTGTGGTATTTCTGGTAGAATTCTACTTTCTCATACAAACAACCATTTTATGGTATGTTTTCAAGTTGTTAAAATGATTTGTGGTGCCCAATGTAGTTCATTCAGTATTTTGTGTGAGCTTCAGAGAAATGGGTGTTATGGTCTTGTGGATGAAGTAGTCAATAGATGTCAGCCATATTCATTTGACAGTGTTGAATTCATCTTACACTCACTGATTGTCCATTGAATCTCACAGCTACAATAGTGGATTCATTCCTCATGCTGGCATTTCCATCTTCTTCTGACACAGGATTCGTTGTTCTGTTGCTGCAGACACATTAAGTACTTTGTTATCATTTAGAAGAAGTAATCACTTATCATTCCTTGGAGCCAGGGTCTCTTACTAAACTTGAGGCTAGTCCTAGCAGCCACCAAACCCTAGCCATACTCCCATCTCCAATTGTCACATCACTGGAGTTACAGAGATACCTGACAAAGCTCTAGTTCTTAGGCGGAATTGGGGATTTGATCTCATGTACTTATGCTTGGCAAGCTAGAACTCTTACCCACTGAACCATTCCCTAACTGCTGGATCTCAGTGTTCCGGATAACTTTCTTATCTGAGCTTTGCTCTATGTGAAATTATCATAGTTGTTCCTGTGTTATGGGAGACTAGTATTCACATAATATATTTTTTCTATTCATTTATTTATAATCTATGGGTGCCTTTATATTGAAAATGGATTACTAGGTTATTTTTTTACTTTGAGATGATAATTTAATTACATCATTTGCCCAATCCCTTTCCTATCTTAAATTCCTCCTTATGACCCCCTTACTCTCTTTAATTCATGGTCTCTTTTGCTTTGTTGTTCTCTCTTTCTTTCTCTGTGTGTCTCCCTGTATCTCTGTCTGGGTGTGTGTTATAAATATAACCTGATCAGCCTATACAATTTTACTTTTATGCATGTTTTCCAGTTGATGTGCTCTTTCCTAGGTAAGACTACTTTTCCTGCCCTCAGCACTTCTCAGTTGTCTACAGTTCTTTGTCTAGGGCTGAGGCCTCCTGAGGTATCCCCTTGCATGCCTACTGGTGATGCCCCTGTTTAGGTCATTTTTTGTCAGTCATGGTGGTAAGACCTTATAGATGTAGTTTCCCCGATATTCTTAGGAGAAAATCTCACAATAAACTCCCTGTTCCTCTGGGTCTTAAAGTCTTTCTGTCCCCTCTTCCTTGAATACTCCCGAGTCTTAAGACACAGGAATTGTGTTGTAGATTGATCAGTTTGATTGGGCTCTACAACTCTGCCTTTTGACTTCAGGTTGTGGTTTTCTGTAATGACCTCCATCTGTTGCAAAAAGAAGTTTCTTGATGAAGGGTGAGCACGACATAATCCATCTAGATCCTGGTGAAGGGCGTTTAGTGCCTGGCTGGTTGGAGCGTTGGATGTAGTGTGAGAAGGGCTTCGATGTTGGGCACAGAGAAGGCATTTCCTGGTGGAAGCCTATGAGACTTCTATAACTACTGTAAATAGAGACCCAGGCAGGCGTGGCCAGAAGAAACTGGGGTACTGGATGTGAGATGTGTGGAATGGAGGACCAGACAGACCCTGTGAATGGATGTGCCAGATCTGCCTGAATAGAGAACTTGCTCTTGATTATTTATTTGTTGGTTTGTTTGTTGCTTGTTTATACAGTTAATTACTAAGTATCCTTGAATTCTTCCTATGTTTGCTACCTTTCTTATCTGGTGGCTGTGTTTTTTGTTTGTTTGTTTGTTTTTGATTCTTTTTAATTGTTTGGGACTTTAATCGAACACTTTATTTAAATTATTTCTAGTTTATATGAATGAGTGTTTGTATGTGCACCATGTGTGTGCAATGCCTGTGGTGGCCAGAAGAGGGCATCCGATCAACATGAACTGTGGCTCTAGACAAACTGAATTGCAGTAAGCCTAATTGTGGGTGCTGTGACTGGACCCTCAGTCTTTTGGAAGAAAAGCAAGTGCTTTTAACTGCTGAGCGATCTCTGCAGCCCCTTGAGGAGCACTTTTTAATGGTGTTATTCTCTCATTGATTTTGCATATAGGTTGTGCTTTTTAATGGCTATACTGTGTTTCTCAAAATTCATTTAAAAACAGTCCATGCATATTTTCAAATAACCTTATGAATTAGTAGTTGGTGGTGCATATTCCTTATGGTAACAAAAACAACCCTTATTCTTCCTGCCTGCTGCCTGTGTCCTACCACTACCATCCTTCACTAGTTCATAAACATCGAACTTAAAAAGGACATGCAAGACACGCACAGTCAATAGCTCATCACCAGTGTTTTGAAAAAAAATATCACGGATTAAAGTCAATTAAAAGTAACAGACAATTTAAAAATTCACTTCCTGTTGCTTGTGGCTTTCTACTGCTTTCCTGTTTATGGGGTCTTTAATTTCGGCCTGAGGAAGGACTTTTAACTCCTCTCTCAAGACAAGGCTACTGGCAGGAATTTTCATCAATTTCTATTTCTTTGAAAATTTCCTTGTTGTTCCTTCACCTTTAGAGGGAAGTTTTACGTGGCACTCAGCTCAAGCCTGTATCTGTCCCCTCAACTTGTTGACTGCTTCACTTCATCTTCTCGTTATGTGCATGGTGACTGAAGACAAGCCATGCATCCTAATTCCTGCTTATCTATGGGAAAAAAGATTTTCACCGTCTTCTTTCAGTATTATTTTCTGTGAGTTTTGACTATTACGTGCCCAGGCAAACTCTGTTTCCTTCTGCTCCCTCTCATTTATTTATTTATTTATTTGGTTTTTCTTTTCCTCCTGCCTTCCTATTTTCCTCGCTTCCCTCCTTTTCTTTCCCCACCTTTCCTTGGATATTTGTCCTTCTTGGCATTTTCTGGGAATTCGGTGTCTGTGGCTTGCTCTGTCACAATGCCATCCAGCCACTGTCAGCCCTTATTGTTTCAAGACATCTCTGTCTTATCATCTAGCATTTCCATTAAGCAATGAAACTTTGGTTATAGTTTTATAGCTACTCTATATTCTGGGTTTTCAAAAGAACTTTTATTTCTCTTAGTGTCTTAGTACTTGAGGTGTCTACTGAGGCATTTTTTTTTCTCACAGATACTTTCACCAGCTGTGTCTGACACAATAAGCCCACCAAAGGCATTCTTCATTTTTTTCTGGCAGTGTTTTAGTCTTTAGAATTTCTTCTTGTTTTTATTGGAATTTCTACAAACTGGTTTGCATTGCTCTGTGACCCAGCTACCTAGCATCCTCAGCACATTAATCATCAGCACTTTAATCTCTAGTCGACAACTCTAGCTTCTCTTCCCTGCATTTCGTTCTGATACTTTCTTTGAGATATAAACTTCAAAGTGTTTTTATTTCTTGGCTATTAGCATAACTTTTAAGAGTCCAAAGATAGCCAGACATGATGTGATAGGCAAAACTAAACAGTGAAACTCCCAAATTGTAATAAATAGGCCTTGGGTAGTGTGAAATCACCAGGTGTGTGGGAGTGGATGCTTGCTATGTGTACTTTATCTTGTAACAACAGTGTATTGGGAAAATACGTTAAAACACAGTTAATAATTTTGGAAATGTGACCCTTTCCAACAGCAAAATTTCCTTCCTTTGCAATGGTCCAATGACAGTCCAGGGAGACATGTTGCAAACCGTGGCAACTGTAGCTTTCTATGTAAAGACTGGTACTCTGCCTATGCCTGAGAAGCAGCATGTCCATGGATTCCCAAAGCTACTTGCCTTCCTCACTGCACTCATACACACTGCAGTCTTATGACCTACGTATTCATTCAACCACCGCACAATTCTCTTTTAGGGACATGCTATGTATCTCTGCGTTGAGACCAGGGGCATGGTAGCAGAGCGACCAGTGTGAAGAGCTTGGTCTTTGCCTGTAGTGAGCTCCTTTCCTTCCTTTCTGGCCATAGTGAGACTAGACAAAGATACTTGAACTCAGACACAAAGGGCAGTCTCCCTCTACACTTCACCACGTTTCTCAGAGCCACAGGCTTGACTCTTAAAAGTCATGGAGTTGGTGCATAAATGAACAGCAACATACAATTAAACTTACCAAACATCAGAAAAGATTGGGGTATTCAGTAGAACAAATTGAGCAGATGCTTTGCGTTTTTTTTTTTTTTAGAACCCAAGCAATTTAAGTATTACGAATGTTGCTTGATGTGTGTTTTGCCCCGAGCTCTCCCATTGTTTTGATATCAGTCTGTGACTGGAAAAGTCAGAGATCTGGGTGGGGGGGTGCCTTATCACAGTTTATTGACTCTTCCTGTAGGCAGGAAACAAAGACTTTCCTGCTTAGTTGACTGTAGATAGCACCAAACACAATCCCCATGGTTGCTTGCTAAGCCCTGTCGCCAACCATTCAGATAGGCTGTTCCCATTGTGAATCTTCTATCATTACAGAGACAAAGTGCTGTTTAGAAGGGCATCTGTGTGGCTTCTAAAGGGACACAGATTTGTGACATTACTCCCACTTGATAATTTATCTTATTTCCATCCAACACTCCCTTTCATTACCCTTCTGTGTAGGACTGTCTCTCCATAGACCACCTACCTATAACCACCTACTCTTCTAAGATGTTCATAAAAAGCACTGCTTTTTCATGTCATTTGAAATTCATTGAGTATACTACTGAGCCTTTCTGCTGTACTCTGCTAATTTGACTAATTCATTCAGAAGCCAGTGTTACTGTGCCTAGGGGATAGGGTAGGTATTCTAATTCTCTCCCCACTAGCTGAAGGTAACAGGTATGCTATTTAATGTTTCTGAATCTCAGGTACAGTTAACATAGTTCTAACGGTACATATCTCTTCATATCTCTTGGGTTTTAAATGAAGATTAAAAATAACAACACTATGTGCAAACTGTCTATCCCAGTGACCAGTAACTGTTGCTTTGCTTACTGTTGTGGTTGACATGGTTGCTCTAGTTAAATTAGTTCCAACCAATAGATTATGAACTCCAAGAATTCTGGGATCACATAGAAAACATTTATTCTTGATATCCCATGGAAGCATGAAGTTCAGTAAAAATCTATAGCATCAATGGGTGAAAGGTGAAAAAGGAATTAGTTAATGAATTGAATTCTAATTCCAAATGCCTTACTTTAAAGATGAGATATGGTCCATTTGTAAGTACGATGCTCTATTGTTACATACAATTCATGTGGTTACATAGTCTGAAAGATTTTTCAGATCTGTGAAACTGTAAGTATTCTTTATCATGTCTGTTTTGTAACTGTGTACAGACTAAGAGGGATTCGTTGCAATTTAGGATCATCTAGACATCTACACTTAAAAAATTACTATTGGCATCTTAATGAAATGTTATTTTACAGCTTTAAAACTCATAGCAGTATAATTAGTAATATGTGTAATCTTTATGGCCAGTCTTAATCTTTTTTATATGACTGAAAAATTATTTTATGGTAGTACAATTAAAATAATGCTAAAAATGTCAGCATAACAGAATTAGACTAAAGTAACTACTACAATATTGTACCCCAAACCAGCTAATATAAATGCAAAATACTTTCTACAGGCTATTTATTTGAACTAATACATGGTGAGGGATTTAAGGAGTAGTTTGTGTAATGAAATAAAAAGAAAAATAAGCACTGTACAGCGATCTTTGCTATTGTTTAACACAAGGGAAAATTAAGTAGGTTTATATATAGGCCACTTGAGGAAAATGTATTAAAAGTCACATCACAGCATTGTAAATATAAAGGCAACTGGCAGGCAATACTCCATTTTATAGGTTTTTTTTAATATGAATACTCCATTTGCATGTTTTTAAATGGAAGGCTGAGGTGCTTAAAGCTATCCTTATACAAATGATGGGGTAATATTAACTATGACAATCAAACTGAGTATGCCCAGAATTCCTTGTTAAATTTGTTCCTTGCCATTTTTATACATGTACACAATGTTCTCTGGCTACTCTCCCCACCCTACCCTCCCTTCTTCCCCTATCAGACCCATCCTGCTTCCATTTTTATGTGCTTTGGTTTTGGGACCATGTGTCTGTAACCATGGCCATCTGTGTGAGCCTGGTTGCCCAGAATTCTAATGATATATTTTATAAAAGGATGTCATGACAGTTGTTTAGTTGGCACACCAGAATAGTTAGAATTTTTCACAATGCTTTTACCTGTTGATTCATGGGAATACATACTAATTTGTTGTCATTATTTGTTTTAGAAAATAGAAAAAAATGAATAAATTTTAAAACAAAACTCTGTTCAGTATGGAAACACTGGAAAATACAGAAACGTCAAAAAAACAAACACCCAGGATTTTGCCACTATCATACTTTAACAGTGTATCTAATTCTAGTGTCTGCTTCCTTATGAACACTTTTTAATTTTTTAATAAAACCTGTTATTAAAAATTTCTTATTAAAACCAAATATATAATATAGCATGTTTTGTATAAAGACCAACTTACGTTATTGAAGCTTCCTTGTAACATTTTAAGACTTCTTTTTCTAGATACTCAAATAGTATTAATGTTTTCATACTTATTCTGAATTGTTATAGAGATCCACTTTTCAAGCCTTGCTAATACTACATACTTTCATTAATTTTAGCTCCTTTCTGAAAAATCATCATATCATTAGAATCCTGTTATGTTAGGACAGAAGCATCAATTTAATCTGAAAGTATCCAGGTTATAGTATGCTTTTCCTTTGCAGGAAAAGAAAAGCTGGCTTCTTACATTGTGTTCCACGTGCCATTTATTTGTTTTGAATCCACAGGTCCAGGCACACTTGGAAAGCTCTACAAGGCCTCAGCTACAGAAGGTCCAGGGACAGCAAGTAGCACCTTTCATGACCCTTGACCATCAGGTATTCAACCAGACTCTCAAGAGTACACCACCTCCTGCACCAAGCTGTATGCCTCTGGCAGAGCATGGACCCATGAGCCCGGACAGTGATGCTGGCTGTGCAGGAAACCCATTCTCAAAATTGCTGGCTCTTGGGAGAGAAGATGGTGGTACAGAATGGCACGTATGTTCAATGGCTGGTTATGAAGTCTGTCATAAGTGCTAGGAATTGAAGTTAGCAATTTTGCAGAAACTATTTCAGATGATAGTATAACAAAAGAAATGTATCTTTAACTAATTGGTTTGCTATTATTAATCATATGCAAGTCAATTATGCATACTAAATTGTAAGCGACCATTTCAATACTAAATTAACTAATTCATTTTAATATCGAATTAGTTATCAATGAGCCACTAATAACCGTACATATTTAGGAGGTTTAATTCTAACTGTAAAGGTTTATATTTTATGAGTGACTTTAGTTGAATTTATCAATATTTTAAATAGCCATGGAATTGAAACCTATAGAGGTTATATAAAGAATACCAATTTTGTGGTCTTAAAATGTTCACTATAACAAAATGAGTTACCTTATTTCATTAAATATTTCATGGAATTATAAATACACTTTTTACATTTGATTTTTAATACATTTTTAAAAATTTAAATAAATTCTTCCTTACCACTTACTAGATACCGGGCATGGAGTGATGCTGAGGATTCAAAATAAATAAGAATAGCTAGCTTCATAGAACATCTTTTGCTTTTAAATGAATCTTCAAGAATACTGAAAAATGATACAAAGTAAGAAATAACTAGAATGTTGAATGACCTTTAGTATCTTCTTGTAGATAACTTATTCTGATTATGGAGTTTTCTGTAAGAAGAGGTTCTTTGTCCTGGCTGGGTCCTGTAGCTGTTTGATCCCAAATGAACACATAGACACTATTTAATTATGAAACTGTTGGCTGGTGACTAGGGCTTATGATTGGCTAACTTTGTCTTAAACTAACCCATTTCTATTAATCTAAGTATTTCCACGCAGTCTTATCTTACTGGAGAAGGGTCTGGATCTGTTACTCCTTTGGTGGCCTATATGGTAACTGCTCTGGAGGGCCCTCTCTGCCTAACTTTTCCAGAATTCTTCTCATCCTAGTCTCACCTATCTTTCTGACTCATTAGCCAGACAGTGTTTTATTCATTAACCAATAAGAGAAACATATATACAGAAGGACTTCCCCCATCATCTTTCTTTTCCCTTTCCTTGTTTATGTTGAGTGTTTGGTGGAACTCTGTTCTATCCCACCTAATCTAAATTACCCATGAGTGCTCCCTCTTCAAGTTGGTGCTTTTACAACATTAAATTCACAGCCTTGATAAACAAAAGCAGAGGACTCAGGGTTTCATTTGAATCCCAAGAGAAAAGGAAGAGTTTTTAAAAATGAGTTTTATGTTAGCTTGGAGAGTAGGAAAGAATGAAGACCTGATAGATTATTCAATGAAAAGCAAAATTATTATACTGTAGGACTTCTTGAAATACAAAACCTAATGTCAATCTTTATATGTATATTTAAACTTTTTAGTAGTGGATATGTGTATGTGTGTGTGTGTGCACGCATATGTGCGTGTGTATGCATATGGAAATTTATAGAGTTTATAAACACATTCATATACATGTATATGAATATACATACATATGTATGTATACATATGTATATATACATATGGAACTTTCAAAAGTGGAATATAGAGCCAGTTTTCTTGTTCACTTCATGAAGAACAAACTATGTGTGAGATGAAAGTCACCTGCACAGTAAATATTAGAACCACACCCAATTCAATTTATCCTTCAACTATCCCTTCCAGTTTATTTTTTGTAAGGATGATTTATTTTTCAAGAAGAATCAATTACCAAAGGTAATGAATATGCCAATCCATGTGTGTCAAACAAGCTATAAGCTGGATGGTCTCAAATTAATCTTTTACTAGTATTCTAATACATTGAAGATTTTGTTTATTTATTGATTTGGGTTTTGTATCGAGCAACAAAAATAAGCATAAAAAAGGGAACATTTCATTCATCCAATGATGACCATAGCATGACCTCATGAGTTCGTGAGAGTATGCTCAGGTTCAGGCGTGATGATTAGAATTAGAGACAAGCCAGAGAGCAGAGGTCTCTGGCACAGAGATAAGTAATATTGAGAGAAGCACTTCACAGTATGTCCTTTTCTGGGATGAAACTGACATTTGTTCTGACAAGAGTGACAGGTTCCTTTTATACTAACCCTTGCTCACCCCTCTACAGCTCTGTGTTTGGACATATAGACCCACCCACGCGTGGCTCTCTAGAGTTCAGGACTTCCTCACGTGTTTTCTTTACCTCCTCTCATTCATTCTTTGCCATTTGTCTAAATGATTTTAATTCTCTCTGAAACACAAACTTGAGATCCCCCCACCCCCTTTAAGTTTTTCCTTCATGATTCTCCATGTAGATTTGGTACTTCAATGACTGCACTCATTATGGTATTGTCTTACCACATGATACATTTTAAATATTCAATAACATTTTCCCATTCTTTTTGTTGGTTACTTCATTGACAAAAATGTCATACCTTACTCACAGGCAAATTTATGCCCAATGGTAATTGATAGATACTGTTGGAAGGTTAGAGAATGAATGAGTAAAGAGTTCAGTCAACTCCATGTAATGTGTTCCACTGTTTACAGCTTGCTTCTTCAGTAGAGCTTGAATTCCATGGCGGTAAGAACTTCTCACTGTTGGTTGCTGTAGTAATACTTCTAGTTCTTGAACTTGGTAACTATTATTTGAATGGTTTCATGAAATTATTGGCAAGTCAATTTTGGGCATATCCTAATAGAGTCTCTCAACACTTGACTCAAGTTGATCAACCAACCTGCTTAGAATACAAGAGTAATGGGATTGTATGACAGTTTCATGTATTTGGAAGTATTTACTATTGATTATTTCTTTTTGTCATGGGAAACTCATAACTGGACCATGTAGTTCAACTCAGCAGTCACACCTTCTTCATATATATATATATATATATATATATATATATATATATATATATATATATGAATATTTCACTAAAGGCAGTGCAATGGAAGGAAGAGAACTGAGCTTCAGCAGTTGCTACTTTCATTTCTGTTGCTGTGAGGAAATACCCCAACCAAATGAAAGTTACAGGAGAAGTGGTTTGTTGTAGCTCACAATTCGAGGTTATCATCCACTAGTGTGTGGAAGGTCAGGTGGTAGGAACTTGAAGTAGCTAGCTATATTACATCTATAGCTAAGAGGACAGAGAGGAAATACATGTTAGTACTGAGCTCATTTCTTCCTTCTTGTAGAGTCCATGGTCCAGTCCAGGAAATGGTGCCCACATTTAGGGTAGGTCTTCCCACCTCAACTAATGCAATTAGAAACAAAATCTTTTACAGGCATGTCCATAGTTCAGTGTGATCCAGATGACCTTCACTGAGAGGCTATTCTTATGTCCAGTTGACAGTCACAGCTTACTAATACAAGTATATCGGTGAAAATGCATAAACAGAGCAAAAGAGAAGCATGCAGTCTTTTTTTTTTTTAAGTATAAACCTTTAAAAACCTTCCTCATCTACTAGTTATTTCTTAAGCCATATCTGCAGAGAAAAGGAAGCTCTTAGTGGGGAAAAAATGAAAATGCAACCATAGATTAGATTGAGGTTAGGACTATAGATTCCAGAGTTCAGGAGTTCAAACTTGACTCTGTCATTCACTACATAGGTAATGTGGAGCAAGGTGGGCAATTTATTTTCCTTTTGATTTCCTTTTGTATGATGAGGATAAGTACTGAATTCATCCCATGGGCTCCTGTGAAGCTTAAATAATTGGGTCATCACTGACCTTCGAACATTCACAAAACATTTTAAAAGAAAAATGATAATATAGAAGCCCTCTGTCAACTTGTTAAGGCTGTGGACTTTGGTTTGAAGCCCTTCACGAGATGGACTCTGCTGATATAGATGCTGATTGCAGTGAGTGTGAGCTGAGGGGGCCTTGTATAGTAGACACCAGGGAACACAGGGAAGGTGATTCAGGGAAAGCAGCCAATCAAAGCAGAGGATTCAGCTCTCAGATATTGTGGTCTTTGATATACACACTAAGTATTTTAAAACTTAAAGAGGAAAAATAAATTTTCAGTCGTCACTGAATTTCTCTGTGATTTCAAATGAAAGCACCACTCTCACCATTATTTACGGTATTCTGAATGCACTGGATTCTTATATTTTTATTGTTGGGGTTATGATCAGTATGGAATTGTTTTAAAGAGGAAAGAATAGACCCTTTTCTACTAGCGTAAAGAACAGTAACTGCTTACAGACCACAAAAGGTCGAAAGTACTAAAATGAATAATCATGTTGGCTCATTTGACTGGGAAATGGTGTTTTCTTCTGCACTCTTGAAATAGACAGTAGGCAACAATGAATATAGCTAAATACACAAAAAGATCACATAATGTTGAGAAAGATTATAGGGTTCCCCTGTTCTCTCTTTGTGTGTATCTGTATATAAATGTGTGTTTATGTATGTATCTCTCCGTATGTATGTATATGTGTGTATGTATGTACATATCTATATATCTATCTTCCATTTATCCATATTATATTCAAGCATGCAATTCTGTATCTAATCTGCTGTAGAATTATCCAAGAATGACTTAATTTTGACATTCCTTTTAGAAACATTGCCTATAATCAAGCACATTCATGAGGTCCCAATGCAGTTTTGACTTTTTCACTGTGATTACTAGATTGAGACTCATAGGCTTTACTCCCTTGTTGAAGACAGAAAAATTACTATGATAAAATATGAATCATTTTTGAGCCAACATTCAGAGGTGAAAAAAGGAGAGAGGCCTTGTCACCTTAATGTAGAAAGAATTTTGTGTTGAAGTCAGTATTAATTCCTGGAATCATATTCCAAGAAGGATGTTATCTTATCTTCATTTGATTACTTTACTCAGTGTCGAAATGCTTGTCTCAGAAATGTTATCTTTAAAGTTTGTATGTATGCTTTCCACATATCTTGAAGGTTGAGTGTTGTCTGCTTAGTTTGTGGGTTAAGATCCTTTAGAAATTGCAAGAAGATGGAATGTAGAAGGTTTTAATGAAATTGTTACTTTAGAGATTCCATTTGAAGAATGTGGGTGACTGCATTTTGTAGGCTGAGGTCACCGTTGATCAGTGAATTATTTACTTAAACAATGTTAAGATAGATGCTTATAGCATTCAGGGCCTTAGAAGAGGTCTATGAAAGCATCTATTTCATTTTTACTAAATCTAAATAAACTTTCTATTGAGAGAAATGTCTCTTCCTCCTTCTTCTAGCATGCAGGACTCTGGATATCACAGCTGAGCGAGAATCACACACAGACGTTGACTGTTGTACTAGTCTCCCACAATCCCCTCAAATCTCACCAGACCAAAGAGTTCTATTTGAACACATTTGCTTTCTGGCCACCATGTTATTTCAGTGCACAAATACTCTTCCCCCGACCACCTCCCACACACCTCAAAACAAAACTCACTGCCTCCATTTCCTCCCTTCCAGCATCATCTGATGGCCCATTCTTTCCTCTCCAATCAAGGTTTTGTTTTCATGATTTTAAAAGGACTCTTAACACCAATCATTTGAAAGAGTTTTTCTGAGATTATAATACAATTATATAATTTCCCCATTTCCTTTTTCTTCCACCAAACCCTCAAAATAAAAAATACATATATCAACTTAATATCTGTTATCAAAGTCTCTATTCTCATTTGGCTTGACTTCCAAGTTACATTTGACATGGTTAACCATACCTTGAGTCACTTTCTGATATCCATCTTAGATTGTCTGCGTTTGTATCTATTTTGCTAGCTCTTTCATTTCTAATATATGACAAAATTCTGTGTCTCTAGGCCCAGTCTTCAGCCATCTCTTCTTATGTATCTATCTTTGTAGATGATGTCATGCCATCTCCAACCTGGTCCTTTCTTCTCCATGTTATTTGTCCTATGCTTGTTTGATATCCATTGTGTTACAACAGATGTCTCAAACTTACAATGGCTGAAGAGACTTTGTTTCCCCAAATCTATTTTGGGTGATGTGGAAAACTAATAATAATATCAAGAACTCCAAGTATCATGCTGTACTCTTCTCTGTTTTATTTTCCTCTACATTTAGAGTCTGTCCCAATCACACCCAATATTTCTAAAATCTCTGTTTCTCAATATTTTCTCTCCTCAAACAACATTCTGCTCAGTAGTTTATCATAAGCAATTAGCACAGCGCCTCACACAACATGTGTCAGCAATTAAATACTAAAGTACTGTAAACTCAGGTACAATATTGTAATTAATTGTTCCCACTAGATTCCTATTTATGAGTACTCTAATGGCTATAAGGCAGCAGTATCACATCAGGGACAACAATAAAATATAGTCATTTTTCCTTGGCTACACAGTATGGTAATGGCTATAATGTAATTTTCATGAAAAGCTGTATATGCTCTTCAGGAAAAAATGCATGTGATAAAGGCTAATTATATATTTTTTTCTTTTTTTAACTTAAGTTAGAAACAAGCTTGTTTCACATGTCAAACACAGCTCCCTCTCCCTCCCCTCCTCCCCATCCCTCCCCACCAGACCCTCCCAGTCCCCCACCCAAACTCCACTCCAAACCCCAGGGAGGGTGAAGCCCTTCATGGTGGATCTCCAGAGTCTGTCATGCCATCCAGGGTAGGGTCTAGGCCCTCCTGAAGAGTCCAGGCTGAGAGAGCATCCCACATTGTGGCATGGGCATTCAAAGTCTATTTGTATGACAGGGATAAATATTACCCAAGGCCCCAGTCCTCCTCACTGACACCCACATTCACTAGGTCTGGGTCAGTCCCATGCTTTCCACAAGGCCATCAATCTGGGGTCCAAGAGCTCCCCGTTGTTCAGGTCAACTGTTTCTGTGGGTTAAACCAGCCCAGTCTGAACTCCTTTGTCCATCAGTTCTCCCTTTCTGTCACTGGATTCCAGGAGTTCAGTTCAGGGTTTAGCTGTGGGTGTCTGCCTCTGCTTTCATCAGTTGCTGGATGAAGGTTCTGTTTCCTAGACTTTCTGGCAGTGGAATAGTATGCTGGCACTCCCCTGATTCATGTCTAAAATCCATATATGAGTGAGTACATACCATGTTTCTCTTTTTGTGACTGGGTTACCTCACTCAGGATGGTTTCTTTTAGTGCCATCTGTATGTCTGCAACTTTCAAGATTCCATTGTTTTTTCCCTCTGAATAGTACTCCATTGTGTAAATTTACCACATTTTCTCTATCCACTCTTCAGTTGAGGGGCATCTAGGTTGCTTCCAGGTTCTGGCTATTACAAATAATGCTGCTATGAACATAGTGGAACAGACGTCCCTGTTGTATGAATGTGCCTCTTTTGGGTATATGCCAAAGAGTGGAATTGCTGGGTCTTGTGGTAGACTGATTCCCATTTTCCTGAGGAATCTCCATACTGATTTCCAAAGTGGTTGTACGAGTCATTACTCCCACCAGCAGTGGAGGAGTGTTCCCCTTTCTCAATATCCTCCCCAGCATAATTCTATCATTGGAGTTTTTGATTTTAGCCATTCTGACAGGAGAAAAATGGTATCTCAGAGTTGTTTTGATTTGCATTTCCTGGATGACTAGAAAGTTGAGCACTTTCTCAATTGTCCCTCAGCCATTTTAGACTCCTCTACTGAGAATTCTCTATTTAGTTCTGTACCTCACTTTTTAATTGGATCCTTTGGCGTTTTGGAGACTTGCTTCTTGAGTTCTTTGTAAAGCCAGGCATTGGTGGCACACGCCTTTAATGCCAGCACTGGGAAGCAGAGGCAGGCGGATCTCTGTGAATTTGAGGCCAGTCTAGTCTACAAGAGGTGGTTCCAGGACAGCCTCCAAAGCCACAGAGAAACCCTGTCTCAATAAAACAAAAAAACAAAAACCCAAAACAAGCAAAAAAAAAAGACTGATTATATTTTTAAAAAGCAGAAAGATTCTGAGTAAGGCGGTCAAACTTATACCTTGAATGAATGGTTCAGAGCTTGATACCATCCCTGTAAGAAAACCATACGATAGTGGTCTCATACCTCTGTGTCAGCCATTATTTAAAAAAAAGTAACTAGTTCCTAGACTTGTGAGAAAACCTGAGACAGGCCTGGCTCTCTGCTCCATTGAAGCTGGATGACTAGTTAACTTCTAAGTTTAGATATCATCCTGTAATTTCTGTCTATTGACTTTACTTCATTCTTTCCTCTTAGAGATAGTGTGGTAGATAGTAACTCATTTATGTTAACGTGCTCAGGTACTTTTCAGTCAGGTATCTGCAAATTCTGGTGGCATTTGGCAATCTAAGTAAACTGTTATAGTTCAAGACCATTCCAGAGACAAGGACTGAGTAAACATTAACAAGCCCCCGTGCTTGCTTGGAACTTGAAAAGACTGCATGACATCAATGAACAAGCTTTTGTCAGTCACAATCTAGGCCAGATTAGTCTTAAAGTCCAAGGAAGAAGCAAAGTTCACCTTAGTGCAGGAGCTTCTGTATGCCTCTCCTGGTTAGTGTTTGCAAGCTCAAGAAGAGTAAAATGATGAAGGAGAAAGAGAAGACCATTGCTATTGTGAAGGTTATAGACCCTTCCAAGTTGAAACTGGTAAGCATTCACAATTTGAAATTCTTTCACTGTTTGGAGAGGAAAATGGCTTAACTGCAGAAAATTTAAAATTTATAGAGTTGCAGTTGGTAAAATAAACTATGTAGACATTAACATCGAAATGTGTAAGCTATAATTAACTGTGTTTTGAAGAGCTTGTTTACTTACAAACAGCTTTGGAGTGTTCCGGGGTATGTTAAGAAATTATGTAGTATATTTAGTCAAAAATGCTAAAATTAATGTTTTATTGTGACTTTTGTATAAAATGTGAGGATTTGGTTAATTGTTTCTCTTGTACTTATGCTACAAACTTTCATTATGTTAGTGCTAAAAGAATAATGAACATGTAGTATATGTGAGGTGAAGCTGTGAGCATACAGTTTTGTATTTTCCTATTTGTGTTAAAGCTAGCTTGCCAAGGAAATGCCAGCTCCAGCCCCACTCATTATTTTTATTCACTTACAATGGAACAAAAATAATAATAACAAAATAACGCGGCAGGATTTCATGGCTCAGTGCTTGTCACTTAAGCCTCTCAGTGATGTTTCAACAAATAAAATAAGGTTGGAGGCAATTGGTGGTGTATATCCTAATGCTGAAAAAATCTGCCTCACTGAATCTAAATGAATCAATACCCACAAGGAAGGAAAATAATCTTTGGAAAGTCCGTGTTTCATGTGTGCATACATTCTCCAGCCTACGCTTCCCTGCGGTGGGCCTCTTTAGAACAGGAATTTATCTCCTTTTATACACAGTTCTCTATCAAACAGTCTCCTGTTAGGCTTTACCATTTCAGATTCAGTGAATATCTTCATAGGAAAGCAGAAAGCGAGGATCTAAACAAATAAATCTGTCAGTATCCTTTGAAAACTCACAATAAATATGTGATGTCTCACACACACACATAAACACACCAATTAGGGCTCCTTTTGCTTTTTGTTATTTCACTGAAAATTTACTTGCAAATTTACCTAGTAACTTTCCATAAGTTTTGTATGTTTTTGAGTATCTATACTGAGATTGTCAAGTGATACACACACATTTCAGAAAAATTACAGGGTTTTCTAAAGCAATATTATTTCTAGGAACATACTGAGTGTATACAGTGGGGGTCCTTTCAGTTGCTAAGTGAACGTAAAGGAAAAGCATTGCAGTCATAAGTATAAATTAAATTTAAGGGTTCACTTATGTTTATTAGTCCTACGATACTTTGGTGAAGAGAAACAAGCCAGGTTACCTCCCAGGAGCTTGTTGGATAGGGCTGGGCCCCTGAGTTAACCCCTGGAGACACAGGAACTGTTTGGTTTTGATACTTAAGGGTGGGGTGAAGTTCATAAAAGAACAGTGCAGAAGAAAAATGCAGTCAGTAGCTCCTAATTGTTCTGACTATTCAAAACAGTAAAACAAATTAAAGACAAGACTGCTTTGGCAGTGGGGTAGATAATAGAGAACCCAGCCTTGGTGTCTTACAAGCATGGATTTAGGTTATTATTTCTTTTTGGAGGTGGTGTCTCCCACTGACTGTGACCTCACAGAGTAGGTGAGGTTGGGTGGCCTGTTAGTCTCCAGCACCTGATTCCAAGTCCCTGGTGCTGGCATTGCAAGTAAATGTCACTGCCCTTGATTTTTCTTCAAATGGGTTTTGGAGATCAGGCTTATGTCATTGTGTTTACAAGACACTGAGCTGTCCCATTGCAACCTCTGTTGCATTTATAGGTGTATTATTCCTAGACCATTACTTCAATTCTGAGCTGCAATTGCTTTACAGAGTGACAGTCACACATACCCTACAAAATTGCTATAAAGGTGACTTAAGTTGTTTGAGTTATTATATTATACCTGACATGTAACAAATTATCAACTCTGGCATATCAGATGTTATTGTGTTCTGTTTGACTGTCTTTGAAAATTCCTCATCTACAAATTCATAGATTCACTATAATCACAATCAGCACCCACAGTGAAGTCTGAAATCTGTTGAAAATCCTAGCATGGTTCATGAGTTCCCACAAGCTTGGTTCAGCTGTCTCTGTAGATTTCCCCTTCATGATCTTGGCCTCCATTTCTCATATACTCCCTCTTCCCTTTCTTCAAATGGTTTCCAGGAGCTTGGCCTGGTGCTTGGTTGTGGATCTCTGCATCTGGTTCCATCAATTAATGGATAAAAGTTCTATGATGACATGTGTAGCTTGGTCTATCGGAGGGGCCCCTGGCAATAGAACCAGGATCTATCATCTGTGGTACATGAGCTAGCTTGTTGGAACCCACTATATATGCTTGGCTTTAATGCAAGGGAGAAGGGCTTGGTCCTGCTTTGGGGGGCAGAGGTGGAAGGAGGAGAGTGGGAGGGAGAACTATTGCTGAGAATTAAAAAAAAAATAAAAAGAACAAGAACACCCTAGTATGTGTATGCATAATAATGACAAGTCTTTAAAATTTTACAAGTAGTGGAAATAACATTGAATCAGTAAAAAAAAAACTTTAATGAAATTCTGAATGCTAGACATAAGAGTTCGGGCTTATATATGAGTTAAATGGCAGGGAGTTTAGACTTCAGATTCTTGAGGTCAACTAGATCTTAGGTGTAGCTTAAATATGCTGGTATGGGAAGCAAAGTGGGAGTTTATGGATTTAAATACACTAGATGGGGATGCATAATTTAGGTGTAGGGACATGAAAAGCTTGAGGAATAAAATCAGAGATGAAATTCCAGAGTGGACATCATTATTTTAAAATGTCATGTCAGGGGTCAGATTGCAAGAAGAGTAAGGATCATTTTAAAGTGGAATTTAGGTCACAGTGTGTGTGGTTTCCTCGAAAGAGACGACGGATGTACACACAATTTATAGTTTGTGTAGATGCTTCTGCAATAACTTTGGCTGTAGAATGCTTTCTTATCCAGACAGCACCGATTATAAACAAAGGCAAAGCTATTTTTCTCTGGTGTCACTGAAAGTTATATTTTGACAAACAGTGTTCTGCTGATTGCACCATTATCAAGAGCTCTGCATTTTCTCCTAAGAGTCTTACAGTTGCATAGCTTGCGTTTAGTTCTTTAACCCACTGTGAGTTAATTTTTAAATATGTGGAAGATAAGATCCCAGAATCATTCTTAGATATCCATTGAAATCAATACCATTCATTGAAAAGACTGCCCTTTGCCACTGGGTGGTCTTGATTTTACTACGAAGTTTCTTTTGGCCTTTGTTATTATGCCCTACAGGTCTGTGTAATTGTCTTGATGTCAGCATGACAGTCTGTGTTGCCACAGAACTTTAATCAGCTTGGAAATCCATAAGTGTTAGTTCTCTATTTTGTTCTTTTCCAAGACTCTTTTTAGTTTTTTAGTGTTGCTTAATAATCCATGTGAATTTGAACAAATGTTTTCAATTCCCTCAAAAATGTGCTTGGCATTTGATGGCAACAACACTGAATAAGTGAATGCTTTGTGTAGTGTTATCGTCTTGACAATATTATCTCATTCCCGAAATATGGTGTATTTTCCATTTCTTATGTCTTCCTTAATTTTATCTGTACTTTTGCTTTTTCAGCCTATATATCTTTCCTTTATGGGAGTTAACCTTATTCCCAAGTCTTTCTTTTTGAGTTTATTTTAAATGAAAATGTGTTAATTTGTTTTTCAGATTGCTCATCACGCATGTATATAAATACAACTGATTTTCATGTGTTGATTTTATGTTTTGCGACTTCAGTTGTTAGTTTCAGTTGTTAGTTTAAATAAGGTTGGGGTTGGGTTATGTTTTGGTGTGTTTTGTTTTTTATGGAATCTCTGGATTTCTAAATATAAGATCATGAATCATGTTGTCTGTAAACAGACAATTTTGAATTCTTTGTTTTTCTTGACTAACTGTCCTGTCTAGACTATCAATGACAGATGGGAAAGCAGACAAACTTATCTTGGTTCAGCTACTAGAGGAAAGTTTTTATTTATTATTTTTATTTTATTAAAAATTCTTTCATACAAGACTGAGCATGATGGCGCATGTCTTTAATCCCAGCACTTGAGTGTCAGAGGCAGGCTCAATCTCTGTGACTTCAAAACCAGCCTAGTCTACATAGAGAGCTCCAGGCAGCCAGGGCAAGTGAATCTAATTAATATGCTTCCCTTCCCCCAGCTCATCTCAGAACCTCCCCATCTCCCATCCCACTAACTTCCTGTTTTCTCTATCTCAAAAAGGAAAAAAACAAAAAGTGAGAATTCAAACACACACACACACACACACACACACACACACACACACCTAAATACTATACAAGCCAACCAACTAAACACACAAAAAATTCCAGCATCAATAATAAAACGAATAAGCAAACAAATGAAAAACAAAAACCCTAAACAACATGGAATTTGTTTTGTGTTGGCCAACAACTCCTGGGCCAGGAGCCTGACTTGGAGTATGGTTGATATAGCCAATGACACTCAATTAGACAAAAATGATGTTGTCTTTTCTAGCATCAATTACAAATAGATTCTTGGTTAGGGATGGGACTTTGTGTCCACTTTCCCTTCTCAATGCATGGGTTTTGTTCGGTTTGAATGTGTTTAGGTCTTGCCATGCTGTCACCGTCTTTCTGAATTCATGTGTATATCAGTTATCTTGTGTCTGTAAGTTATTTTTTCCATGGAGACATCAGCTACCACCTCTGGGTCTTAAATCTTATTGCCTCTTCTTCACAGATAGCTGAACCTTAAAGGTCATTTAGTAATGACATTCCCACTTAATATCGAGTACTCCAAAGTCTCTTACTCTCTGCATATTGTTCAGTTGTGGGTCTCTTCCAAGATTAATTGTCTCTGATGAGGGCTGAGTGATGATCTGCTGTATGGAATACCAGTATGTCATTAGGAGTCATCGGTCTATGACCTATCAAGTCTCAGGTCATTGGCTGCTTTAGCAGTGCCATGAATTGGTTCCTGATCATGGATTGGACCTTAAATTTAGGCAAAAGTGCCACCATATAAACTCCCTCTCTAATTGTATGCTCTGTCTATTTAAATGTTTATTTTATCTTCTTTCTTTAATCAGTCTTTTAGAAACATGATAGTATTATTAATTTATTTCTCCTCAAATGATTTGTGCTTTGGGAATTTACTTTCCGTTACTTTCCTGTTATTTTATTAGTTGATTATTTTTTATCCTGACCTCTTGAAAATAATAGTATATCTAATTTCAACCTTAATCTGTTTTCCTCAGGTTATTATTTAAGACTGAGATTTTAGTTTTTATCATATGCTAGACACTACTTTATGTGTGTTTTTGTTTCAGTTGTTAAATTTACACATGATTCATCTTTACTCCTCTTTATCTATCACCTATCTGCTTATCATCTATCTATCATCTATCTGTATTCTTCTCTCATACATTGTATCCTGACCATAATTTCCACTCCATCCCTTCACCCCAGTCTCTCCTCTCCCATCTCTCCGGATCTACCCCCTTCTGCCTACCCTGAGAGAAGAACAGACCGCTGTTCAACCAAACATGGTATAACAAGATACAATAAGACTAAGCATGGACTATAACATCAAGGCTAGACAAGGCAACCCAGTAGGAGGAAAAGGATCTCACAGTAGGCAAAAGATTCAGAGACAGGCCCTGCTCCCTCCATTTAGAGTCCCACAAGAACACCAAGCTACTCAGCCATAATATATATGAAGAAGACTTAGACAGGCTCTGTGATCTCTGTGAACCTCCATGAGTCCCTGTCATTGGTTCTTGTGGACTGTATTATCATGGTATCCCTGACCACTCAGATCTTTCCCCCATCTCCTCCCTAGGACTCCCGAGCTCCTCCTAATGTTTGGCTGTGGGACTCTGCATCTGCTCCTATCAGTTGCTGGATGAACACTCTCTGGTTTTTTTGATGATGATTTTGCTAGGTTCTGATCCCAGAACACTCTGAAGGCAGGACAAACTGTAGGTAGAAGGTTTTGTGGCTGGGTTGCAGTCTCAGTCCTTCCACGAGAGGCCTTGACTGGTTACAGAAAATGACTGGTATAGGCTCCATGTCCCCTGTTACTAGGTGTCTTTGCTAGGATTACTCTAGTAGATTCCATGAAGTTGTCATTGCTAGATTACTCCTCACCTTTGAAATGACCCCAAATTCCAATTGTTTCTTCCAATAATTTATCCCTTCCCTTTCCATCCAATCCCCACTGCTCCCAAGCCCACATATTGCCAGTCCACCTGCAAAATCTATTCTGTTCTCCCTACCCAAGGAGATCTCTGTCTCCCTTTTAGCCCTCCTTGTTACTTAGCTTCTCTAGGTCTCTGGATTATAGCATGGTTATCTTTTCTTTTACAGCTAACATTTACTTATAAAGGAGTACATACCATGATTGTCTTTCTGGGTCTGGGTTATCTCACTCAGGATGACTTTTTTTTTTTGTAGTTCCATCCATTTGCTTTCAAATGGTGTCGTTGCTTTTAACAGTTGAGTAACACTCCATTATGTAAATGCACCACAATTTTTTCATCCATTCTTTGCTTGAGGAACTTTTAGGTTGTTTACAGTTTCTGCCTATTATGAATAAAATTGCTATGAACATAGTTGAGCAAGTGTCCTTGTGGTATGAGCATCCTAGGAGTGGTATAGCTAGGTCTTGGGGCAGATTGGTTCCCAGTTTTCTATAAATCACCATATTGATTTCCAAAGTTTGTGCTCCCAACAACAGTAGTGTTCCTCTTGCTCCATATCCTTGCAGGATATGGTTTTGATCTTAGTCATTCTGACAGGCGTAAGATGGAATCTCAAATTCATCTTTACTCTTGAGTTCCCAATAACTTTAAAATTTTTCCAAATCAAGTGACACATGAACTTTGTGTTGAGGTTTTCTTTTGGCTGACTATATAGTCAATGTTTGAATATTTCAACAATATTTGGGAAAATCATGTGTACTCTACTTTTGCAAGTACTATAAACATATCTATGAAGTCACATTATTACTTTCATTAAAGTCTTTCACAGCGTTCCTTATTGTTTTGTCTGCTTGACTTTTAAAAATGAAAAGGAATGCATAGGAATCTTCTACTCTGATGTTAGGTTATTAACTTCTGTAGATTTTAGCATACTTCACATATTTGTTGTGGTTTTCTTTAGGTACATGCATGCTTATAATTAGTCTTTTTGTAAAAATCACTTTTTATATGTAGTACTTTGTCCTTTTATTAGTTGTTGTCTTAGAAGAGACACCATGACCATGGCAACTCTTATAAAGAAAACATTTATTTGAGGTGGCTCGCTTACAGTTTCAGAGGTTCAGTCCATTATCACGAGGATCGGGGATATGGCATTATGCAGGCAGATGTGGTGCTAGAGCTGACAGTCCTTACATCTTAACTCAGAGGCAACAGCAAATCGACTGACAGTCACACTGAAGGAAGCTTGAGGAAGGCCTCAAAGCCTGCCCCACATGACACACTTCCTCCAATAAGGCCATACCTTCCAATAGTGTCACACCCTAAGTGTCTATGGGAGCCAATTACATTCAAACCACCACAGTTACAGATTTCTTTACTGGGACAAAATAGTTGACAGGAATGATTTAAGGAAGGAAGGAAAGGTTTATTTTAGTTCACATTTTGGGGGCACAGTTTACCAAAGTGGAGGAGTCATGGCAATGGCAACCTAAGGAAGCTGGCTGTATGACATTTTCAGTCACGGTTAGCTCTCTTTTGCATGCATTTAGGACCCTGGCCTGTTCCACTTCAACTAGCAGAGTCTTCATACAGATATGTCCAGAAGTTCATCTCCTAGGTTTCTAGGGACTGTTAAACTTACCATTGATATTATCATAATCATTAATGAAGTTTCTAAGTTTAAAGCTTATTTTTTTCTGATATTAGTTATGGTGGTGTCAGCTCCCTTATAGTTATAATCTGCTGGCATTTCTGATTTCTTTTTTTCTTCATTCAACATTTATGTATCTTTTAGTAGTTGTCTCTTGTTAGCTACATCTGTCTAGTGATAGTTTATTTAGCCGGTTTACTTTTTAGATAGGGTGACTGAGTGATATTGATAATTGTTATCCATATGTGATGGCTATGCATTGTTGCCAACTTGACTACATTGGGAGTTAAATCATTCTACATGGAAGACCCACATTGAATCTGGATCTTTTGTGGGTCAACACATCTTTAATCCAGATCTTTGATGTGAGACTCTGCACCTTTAATCTGAGACAAGCACTCTGTTGGAAGCCCACCTGAAAGGCATGGGAGGAGGAAATGCTTCCTACTTGCCTGCTTTCCCTCACTCTCACTACCAAGTCCATTCCTTCACAAGATTAGTGCCTACTTCTTTGGGGTTCTGACATATACTAAAGGCCAGTTGAGATATCCACCATCACAGACTGAATGACTACTAGATTCTTGACCTCCTGTTGGTAGACAGCCATTGTTGCACTAGCTATACCCCAGACTGTAAACCATTCTAACAAATTCCTTATATACACATATGTATACGTATGCATATACATATATATGCATATGTATATATAGAGAGTGTATATATATTTTTCATTCTGTAAATTCTGTTCCTCTAGAGAACTCTGACTAACACAAAATATTTTCATGGTTTGTCTCTCACTTTAGATTATTTATGTTCTGGTTTTAATGCCTATTTCCTGGTGTTGGAGAAGTAACTCTGTAGTTAAGAATATTGACTGCTCATCTAGAGGTTCCAAATTCAATTCCCATCACCCATGAGGCATTCACAACTGTCTGTAATCCCAGTCCCAGGAGATCTTCTACCCTCTGTGGCATCTACAGCACTAGGCTCTCACATGATGCCAGATATACAATAAATAAGCAAAACACCCATACACATAAATAATTTTTCCTTTTTTTAATTTAAGTTAGAAACAAGTTTGTTTCATATGTCAAACCCAGCTCCCTCTCCCTCCCCTTCTCCCCACCCCTCCCCACCAGCCCTCCCAGCCCCCCATCCAATCTCCACTCCGATCCCCAGGTAGAGTGAGGCCCTCCATGGTGGATCTCCAGAGTCTGTCATGCCATCCATGGTACGGTCTAGGCCCTCCTGAAGAGTCCAGGCTGAGAGAGCATCTCTCATTGTGGGATGGGCACTCAAAGTCTATTTGTACGCCAGGGATAAATACTACCCAAGGCCCCATAGATTACCTAGGCCTCCTCACTGACACCCACATTCAGGGAGTCTGGGTCAGTCCCATGCTTTCCACATAGCCATCAATCTGGGGTCCAAGAGCTCCCCCTTGTTCAGGTCAACTGTTTCTGTGGGTTAAACCAGCCCAGTCTGAACTCCTTTGCCCATAAGTTCTCCCTTTCTGACACTGGATTCCAGGAGTTCAGTTCAGGGTTTAGCTGTGGGTGTCTGCCTCTGCTTTCATCAGTCACTGGATGAAGGTTCTGTTTCCCAGACTCTCTGGCAATGGGAGTGTATGCTGCCACTCCCCTGATTCATGTCTAAAATCCATAAATGAGTGAGTACATACAATGTTTGTCTTTTTGTGACTGGGTTACCTCACTCAGGATGGTTTCTTTGGGTGGCTTCTGTATGTCTGCAACCTTCAAGATTCCATTGTTTTTTCCTCTGAATAGTACTCCATTATGTAAATGTACCACATTTTCTCTATCCACTGTTCAGTTGAGGGGCATCTAGGTTGCTTCCAGGTTCTGGCTATTACAAATAATGCTGCTATGAACATAGTGGAACAGACATCCTTGTTGTATGAATGTGCCTCTTTTGAGTATATGCCAAAGAGTGGAATTGCTGGGTCTTGTGGTAGACTGATTCCCATTTTCCTGAGGAATCTCCATACTGATTTCCAAAGTGGTTGTACGAGTCATTACTCCCACCAGCAGTGGAGGAGTGTTCCCCTTTCTCTACATCCTCTCCAGTATAATTCTGTCATTGGAGTTTTTGATTTTAGCCATCCTGACATTCTCTAAGATGGTATCACAGAGTTGTTTTGATTTGCATTTCCTGGATGGCTAGGGAATTTGAGCACTATCTTAAGTGTCTCTCGGCCATTTTAGACTCCTCTACTGAGAATTCTCTATTTAGTTCTGTACCCCACTTTTTGATTGAAAGAAATTAAAGAAGACACAATAAAATGGAAAGATCTCCCATGCTCTTGGATAGGTAGGATCAACATATTAAAAATGGCAATCTTACCAAAAGCAATATGCATATTTAACACAATCCCCATTAATATCCCAGCACAGCCGGGCAGTGGTGGCACACGCCTTTAATCCCAGCACTCGGGAGGCAGAAGCAGGCGGTCTGTGAGTTCGAGGCCAAGCTGGACCCACAGCCTCCAAAACAATACAGAGAAACCCTGTCTCATAAAAACAAACAAAAAAATCCCAGCACAATTCTTCACAGACCTTGAAAGAACAATTCTCAACTTTATATGGAAAAACAAAAGATCCAGGATAACCAAACCAACCCTATTCAACAAGGCAACATCTGGAGGTATCACCATCCCTGACTTCAAGCTGTATTACAGAGCTATAGTCCTGAAAACAGTTTGGTATTGGCACAAAAATAGACAGATAGACCAATGGAATCGAATTGAACACCCTAACATTAACCCATACACGTATGAGCACCTAATTTTTGACAAAGAAGCCAAAATTATACAATGGAAAAAGAAAGCATCGTCAACAAATTGTGCTGGCGTAACTGGAGTCTGGCATGTAGAAGAATGCGGATAGATCCATGTCTTTTGCCATGCACAAAACCTAAATCCAAATGAATCATAGACCTCAACATAAATCCAGTCACATTGAACCTGTTAGAAGAGAAAGTGGGAGTTACCATTGAACGAATTGGTACAGGAAACCGCTTCCTGAACATAACTCCAAGATTGACAATTAATAAATGGGACCTCCTGAAACTGAGAAGCTTATGGGAGGCAAAAGACACAGTCAGCAAGACAAAAAGGTAGAGGGATAACACCAATTGGCAAGCTAAGCAATAGTGGAGAGACCACCTCGAATGCCCATTCCTGATAATGAACTTGATGTCTATAACCATCCGGGAGCCTTCATCCTGTGACTGATGGAAGCAGAGGCAAACACACAATTAATCACTGAACTGAACCCAAGGAACCCAGTGACAGAGAGAGAGGAGTGATGAGCAAATTGGCAAAGAATGGGCTGGCAAAACCAGCAGAGATAGCTGACCTGAACAGGGGAGAGCTCTTGGACCCCAGACTGACAGTGGGGAGGCCAGCATGGGACTGATCTGGATCCCCCAAATGTGAGTGTCAGCGAGAAGGCCTGGGCAACCTATGGGGCCCTGAGCTGTGGATCAGTGTCTATCCCTGGTATACAAACAGTCTTCGTGTGCCTATAGCACAAAGAGGGATGGTCTCTCAGCCTGGACTCTTAGGGGAGTGCCTGGACCCTACCCAGAGTAAAATGACAGACTCTAGATATCCCCTATGTGGAAGGATTTGGCAATAGGGTGGGAGGGGGGGGAAGGGGAGTGCGGGAGGAGGGGAGGGAGAGGGAACTGGGATTGACATGTAAAACAAGCTATTTAAAATTAAAATAAAAAATGATAAAAAAAGGTAACCCACAGATTGGGAAAAGATATTCACTAACCCCACATCTGACAGAGGCCTGATCTCTAAAATTTACAAAGAACTCAAGAAGCAAGTCTCCAAAACACATAAATAATTTTAAAATATATTTCCATAATAATTTCTTATCAGTTCCTTGTTACCCCAATTTACTCTGGCTGGAATTATGAAAACTGAAGATTTCTCTTGTCTTTGATTTCAGTGGCCACCGTCACCTTTTTCTTACATTCCACAATCACTTTTCTAAAGTATTTGATCCATTTTATCTCATATTCTCTGAAACACAGTTTTAAGTATCTCCTCCTTTTCAATGTTCTCTTTGTTTGCAGTGTTACTCTTTGTGGAAGTAAGCCCTTTTTATAATTAATTCATTAAAATTTTAGGTAGTATATTATGCTTATTTTATTTTCCCTTCTCCCAACTCCTCCCAGATCATCCTCACTTCCATAACAACCCAACTTTGGTTTTCCTTTTTTCAAAGATAGATAAACTTAACACTGTATGCTTAGAAATATTATTATCATGGTCTCATACATGCATGTCATCAAGGCTGGAATAAAAAGACATGTATAATTATTTCCTTCATGTTATAAAATTCATTCATTTCTCACTTTGCACTTAATTCCTAATTGTGTTACTGAAAAAAACTTACATATATTCTCATTATTATATAAGCATTTTATAGTTCTGTTTCATTAACTCAAATTTTTTCTTTATTCTTGAGATTTTCATACTAGCATATAATGGAATATGATCACATTTACACTCATTCTTGCTTCCTTCTCTCAACCCCCAACACATCCTCTTTCCAACTGAGTATCTTTTTTATTGATAGCCCACTAACTCTGGTTAGTACTGTCCATCTGTGCTTGGATGTGGGGCCATCTGCTGGGGCATGGGGAACCTACCAGTGGCCACATCCTTATGAAAAGAATGCCTCTCCCTCAGTATCTGTCCACTGCCGATTGCTGCTCTGTAATAGGATCTGGTGGTCATCTACCTATCTGTGCTGGGACTTGGGCTGGCTTCATCTTGCGCAGGTGGCACAGGTGTTGTGAGTTTATGAACAGGGTGGCTGTGGTGTGGCCAGAAGACTGCATTTCACACCACTCTCCTCCATAGTCTGGCTCTTACATTCTTTCTCTCTCCTCTACTGGAATGTGCAATGTTTCCTGAGCCTTGAAGTTGGACTAAGACAGATGTCCTGTTTAGGCTGAGCACCCCATTTCATCTATTCTTTTCAGCACACTGAGCAGTTATCCACCACCATTCACTGGTTTCCACTGATGAAGGAAGCTTCTTGGACCTGGCGAATCTCAGCCTAGGTCTACCCATATGAACATAAGTATTTGGAAGGTAATTTCACAGTATGACAGTTCAGTAGAATAACAACAGCAGGTTCTTTCTAAAGGTCTATGACTCCCCTGGCCACAGGATTTTGATCAGGATTACAGTACCAGACATAAAATTCTCTCCTGCAGGCTCACTGTTATGTTTACTTATTATTTTATTGTAAATTATTATAAACCTTCCCCTTATTTATTTTATGCTAGTTTAACAAACTGGATCTCATTTGTTTTTCTGTTTCTTTTCCTTTTATGTCATTTCTAATGTTTTGTTTTTTATTTCCCAAAATAATCGCATTCCTATATTTTGCCATTTTGACACGAGAATACCACCCCCTTCCCGGAAGTGCTGGCTGCTTTGAAAGGATCTGTCACTTGCTAGGGCTGGATCCGGGTTATTTCTGTTCTGTTATTTCTCAGGAGTGGATATGTGAATAAAATCTAGATATCATGAGGTCACTGTCAATCACTGCTCATCATTGAGCAGCTTCTTAGAAATACTTTTCTTTCTCTACCAGAGAATTGCATCCTCTTTCACAGATGTATACTTGATCCTTTTAAATGGATTTTAAGATAGATTATTTGTTTTTATTTGGTTTGGTAATAAGACATTCATTCACTGTCATATCAAATATATTGCCTTACTGAGAAATCAGTCTGCCTTTTCTTAACAAGAATAAAACATCTTCACAAAATAACTATCTATTTGCTTATTGGTCTACAATGACAGGCCTTGTTACTGATTAACGTACACCTCTGACACAGGTAGATGAAAATTTGCTTTGTAAGCGCTTTTCAATGGGTGTGTATGCATTCAATGCTCACCAACCCTGCCCTCTTACAATTTTTAATGGGGAGAAGCCTTCTTAGATGACCTGAAGTGTATTACATGCTTGGAAAATCAACAGTCTAATGATAGTCAAAAAGTGATTAGCCATTTACATGAAATAGAAGAGTACCTACAGCATAAAATTAAATAGGGCATTAATCATTATGCTTTAAGGCACAAAGTAGACTGTAACCGAGGTCAGGGGATGACGTCACCTTGCTAGAGTAAGCAGTATTAGATTTATGGTCAGAACCCTGTCCTGTTTCTAAGGAATTCTGCAGGAGGACTGACTGTCTGAGCAGGAACTGTGGACCCCTTGTTTAGGAGCCTCTCTCTCTGCATTGTTACAGTCCATGATCCAGAGCCCCTTTTCTTCTTTTAACGTTTCTGCAATTTGCCAGTCTACATTGAAATCCATCTGAATTCAAGCTCTTGAGAAGAAAAGTGCCCTTTCCCCTAGTTCCTTCCCCTCCACTCCCTGTCTTTTTGTTCTGCTCATCCATTATATTTCTCAAAAGCACAATGGAAATGAACAACTCAGGTGGGGATGCCTCGGCTCATAACCAACAAGCTATTCAAACATGACCATGAAAAATGTGTGTGTTTAAAGCTCCGTTTAAATGATGCACGTCTTAGGGAAATGGTCTGTATTGCGGAACACCTCCTAATTGTATTTGCTAGAGATTCACGTACGTCATCTTTCCAATTCAGTCAACCTTTGTTTGTTTTTAAAATAAGTAAGCTGAAAAGGAGTAAGTACTTCAATATCCTGCATCTAAAATCCGTCAAGTAAAACCACATTTCAAAATAATGAGTTTGTAGGGTCAAGGGTGTAGCTCACGATAGAGCATGCGCATAGCATATTTCAGGCCCTGGGTTGACCCTGAGCGCTGTAAAAAACTCAATGTAAGTGAATGTAAGTAATATATAAGCTGGATAAATAAAAGATGAGGCTTTTGAAAAACCTTAATGATGAAGATACCAGTATATAAAAATATATGCCATAGTGACAAAGGCGGATATGAACACAAATTTTTGTATTAGATAACTTAATCATAGTTGATTTTCCTTAGAAACACATATTTATTTAGTATTTAGTATACTGTAATAACTTATCCTCCTGAATATTAATTTCAGCCTTAATGAGCACTTCCTTCATATTGATTGCCAAACTGATTTTCTCAATCTTGAAATATTTGCTCAAATTGAACTGGAATTTCACAATAAGTAGGAATGTATAGTTAATTTCTCTGTGATAATTTTGGTATAGCTGTGTTTGATTATTTTATATATACACACACATATAAATATGTATATATGTATATATACATATACATATGATATTATATTATATTTCTGTAGACGTTAAGGAAAAGAAAAAATGTTGCTTCTTATTCAGTCTTTGGTTAACTGCCCAGAAATAGAGTAAAGATATATAAGATAGAAATATTTTATAATTTTGAATCCTATGTTGTAAATGTAACTTTTTCTGAAATAATGTACATTTATTTAAAATATGAATATTATTTAAATAAAATCTTGTTGCATGATCAATAAGCATAGTTTGGGGAAAGAATCAGTACAATTTTGAATTGCATATAAAGTACCTTAGGTTTCTCAGAAATTGTTCGTAAGAAGAGTATCAAGAACTGCACAGTTCATAATTGGATAGAGCCTATCTTCACTAGGGTCAAATGAGTCTTAGGGTGCTCTTACTTGCCAGCTGGGGTGTTAATGTCAACTTAGAACATCAGTGTACAGTGGAGACAAGTACTCCTTCCAGGAAGCATAGTTTCCCACTTTATTAACAACATAAAATCCCTCTTGATGGCAGATGCTGAGAGTACTGACAGCACTCTGAAACTCCCAAAGGTTTTGCCATTGTGCTTGACTTGTGGTCTGCAAGGAACTTCTAGATTTTCTAAGATGTGCATTGCTTTTCCAAAAGCTATTTTAATAGTACTAATTTACAACCATGTCATAATCTAGCTCAACTCCCTATAGGTTTGTAAATTTTCCTCAACACATGAACTTATGTCTCTTCTTATTGCAATCCAAATACAATTTCCTACATATCTTATCCACATCATTACATAATGGATTTTAAAAAGTCAATATATATTTCTGTGTAAAACTAACATAGTATTAATTTCATGATCATTACAAAGTGACAAATTTAGAGGGATTTAATGTACAATATTAAATATATATTTGTATACAGTGGTGTTAATTAGTTGATCTTTTCTCTCCTTTTTCTGTAAGTTATCTAGTAGTATTTTGGATGTGTACAGTGGTGAGCAGGGGATTTCTCCAGTTAATGCGAATCTGATGAGTGCTTCCTGTCCAAGCATTCTGCCCATGAAAAAGGAAGTTGCAGGTAATGTTGATTTTTTAAAAAGGTTAACCTTTGAAACTTTTTATCAGTTTCATAATATGTGAATGACATAGTGTCATGCTGAATATTTCTTTAAAGTATTATCACAATAGCTAAGTGAGAGAAGTGTTGAGAGTAATTCTGTCATTTCTTAATATCACTAAACAATAGTCCATTTTAATTGAATGGATGGTACCAACTCATATGCTTCTCTCAACCATTAACAATTTTATTCCATCCAGGGATCCAGATCCAGGAGAAGTTAAGCCAATTGTTATGATTTGGAGTCTCTTATGGAGCTATGCTCTGGAAATCATCCATCCAGAGTAGAGACTGTGACATGAGATTGCGGCTAGACAATACATTTTAAAACTGGTGCATGCATAGGTTGTGAAGATACTGTCAGCTGACAAGTAGCTGCATGCACCTCTCCATAAGGTCCTACAGATGACACAATAAAAGTAGCTTTGAGACCAACCTTGGTCTTTTTCTTAACATTCTGTTGGTATCGTAATCCCAATTGATGCTACTACCCGTGTTATGAAGATCAGGGAGTAAGAATCTCTGTGGACTCTTTTGAAAGTTGATGGACAACCAATCTGTAGAGAATTTTGTTATTTCCTGAGTGGCATAATAGTTTTGACACACATGTCTGAGATATACAGCTAGCTCCAATGTAGCAATCACAAATATTTTTGAAGGGACTTGGTTAATTTATGGATCTCAAAATTATGGGAATAATAGTAGAAGTTAGTGAAGAGCTTAGTGTTTTCCATGCAACTTGCCTGTAGAACACTCCCATTGTTTGCCAGGTGCTATTGAGTTATGGTCATTTCACAGGTGATGAGCCTGAGGCAACAAGTTTGATAACTGATCATGTGGCTGTTATATGGAAAGCTAGAAATAAGGTCAGTTTTTTTCTACTCCAGGTCTTAACGACTTTGTCATTGTTTGTTAAAATATCCCCTGCTATAATTTCCTTCATATTGGCATCAAACATATTATTACAACATCCTAGAACAAGTAATATTCTATTTCTAGCCAGTGTTTCTGAATGCTGCGTGGAAAGGGTTCAAAGTAGAACTCAGCTCCTCTTCAATTATTTTGTTTTGTTCAGAAACTGACACTAGAGCTTTGGCGAAAGAGAGACAGAAAAAGGACAACCACAACCTCAGTGAGTATGTTTTCTTTTTTCTTCCAACAAAACCAATACAAGAGGAGATGCGTGGAGAGCAAAGCAGAGTCTATTGCTGTCATACCATTACTACTTGAAGTTGGATGGTTGAAATTAATTGTTCATGCTTAGCATCTTGAACCAGTTTTGGAAGTGCAAACCTTGAGATCTCTTGAAACGAGACAAGCTGAGTTGCCTTTTGATGCTTCCTTCTTGGGTAGGATGTGCTTAACGGAGACGAGTGCATTTGGTTATGTTTTAGCAGTGTTGTGATTCACCAACTCATACATTGAAGGAAACAAACTGGATGTATCCCTAGTGTACGAATGGACATTGGGAGCCCATTCTCCATGGAGGGATACTCTCTAAGCCTAGACACATGGGGGAAGGCCTAGGCCATGCCCCAAATGATGTGACAGACTTTGATGATCCTCCATGGAAGACCTCACCCTTTCTGTGAAGCAGAAGAGGGATGGGATGGGGGCCAGTGGGGAACATGGGAGAATGGGAGGGAGGGGGAGGTGGGATTGCTATATAAAATAAATTTTTTCTAATTTCAATTTAAAATAGGAAAAAAATTAAAGAAAAAAAGAAACAAACTTACTATAAAATGTACTTCATGTTGTTGGAAACAAGTGAGTGTTCTCATTTTTCAGAATCAGTTTGCTCCTTCCTTTTCAATGGAAGGCATGATTTATATTGTCATGCTGAATTCCTTATACCTTCTCGAGGCCAATTTGACTCTGAGTTGTGACAGTCACATGAGATGGAGAAATGTTGGTGAGAGAGGTAGATTAGCAGCAAGGCCTGCATTTAGAGTGCTCAGTCTTGCCTTAAGAGCTTCAGTATCTCCAGTGACTTCAATAAATAACTTACATATGCAAGAACAACTCAAGTAATAATTATCCATTGAAAATGGTGTAAATAGAATCTAAGGAGAGTAAAGAAGTTTTCTTTTCTTTTTTTGTATGCACAATGTGGCATTAGGTAAAATATTTTGAACAAACATAAAAGTAACCTCTTTGGAGATAAAATCATGAATTTTCTTCATTGTTGTTGTATGTTTCATTGATGATATAGCGATAACATATGTGAAGACAGAATTTTTATCAAATTCTCTACTTTTCTATCAGTTTTACTTTTGTTTATTTATGTAGAAACATTTAGCGAAGCAGAAAAGGAGAATTAGTGAACAGGGTGAACAAGCTCAATGATTGATTGCATTCTAACTTGAATGTGCTGTTACCAAAGACCAAGCTCATTAATGGCACCTCAGTTTGTAGAGAAGGTTTATGAAGGCAAATAATTTTTGATAGTGACTTCCCTCATTTCATGTAGCAGATATTAGTTCTCAAAGAGGCACTATTTAGGTATTTGACAATGTTTTTGAAGTATGCTTTTCCTTTTTCATGGCCCTTTTTTGTGAAAATTTCCTGGAATACTTACTTTGTACATGTAACCCACTGCAAAAATATTATATAATACCAATATAGGAAATTTTATGTCACTGATAGTGAGTAGTTTCTACATACACAAAATTTCTATGGATAATAAACGTATAGAAAAACGAAGAGAGAGACGTTTTAAAGAGCGCATATCCACATTACTTGAATGGCCAGCATTACACATGTAATAATAAGAGTCTCACCTAATAAAATTTTAGAAGTGCATATTCTGACCTACAAAAACCAGAATTCCTAGGTGAGGTAAAAATTGGTTCAGCAATCCTTCCAGATATGTTTGCTTCCAGAAAGAGTTTGGAAACCACTTGTCTATATGAAAACTTAAAAGTAGGAAGGTAGGACGAGGGAGACAGTTCAATGGTTGAAGGTGCTGCTGCAGTGACTGACAAGCCAAGTTTGATCCCTAGGAGCCACACAATGCAAGGAGAGTATCTGTCCCCACCATATGTCCTCTGACCTCTGCACATGCTATTGTGTGTATGTCTACACACACACACACACACACACACAATAAATAAATAAATGTTAATTAAAGAAAAACAAACTCGTCATCTAATTCACATACATTTAGTTAAGAGATAACATCTTTGTTTTGGTTTTTGGTTCTTTTGTTTGGTTTGTTTTAAGTTTTTTTTAAAACACAGTTTCTCTGTATAGCCTTGGCCGTCCTGGAACTCTGTAGACCAGGTCCTGAACTCATAGAGATCTGCCTGCCTCTGCCTCTTCTCCTGAGTGTTGGGATTAAAAGCTTGTGCCTCCACCACCTTGCTCTCAAACAAAACAAAACAAAAAACTTTCAATTTTTATTTATTTACTTAGATGTATTTTATTATTATTTTATGTGTATCAGTTCTTTGCCCTACATGTATGCCTGATGCCCAAATTGGTGGTGAGCTTCCATTTAAGTATTAGGAATCAAACCCGGGACCTTTTGAAGAACAACAAGGGCTCTTAACTACTGAGCCAGCTCACCAGCCCAAGGGATACAGTTATAGTTAGTTGATCACATGTACTGGCAATGTGCTAAACATTGAGGGGAGTGTATGAGAAGGGTAAAGCATGGTGAATGCCCTTGAAATATTACACTATAGACCGCCAAAATGTGTATGTGTGAGGTATCAACCAAACAGAATAAGCATATGAGTGTGGTGTGTCTATGTGTATTGCACTGTGAGCAAATTCAAAGAATAAAAGTATTTTGTGTCAAAGCGTTTTATCATGTTATAAAGTACATATTTACAATTCTATTATTACAAATTTTCCTGCTAGTATAAGACATATTTGAATTTTTATCTTATTATTAAAACTGTCCTTTGACTAACGGGGAATGTCTTTTTTACTATTTTTGAAATATTATTAAATTTACAGCTGACCAACAGTGAACTGTATTTTAATGAGAATAATCAATAATATTTCTTTCTTAATAGTTGAAAGAAGAAGAAGGTATAATATTAATTACCGAATCAAGGAGCTTGGCACTCTTATTCCAAAGTCTAATGATCCGTGAGTTCAAAATCATTTGTGCAATAACGTTGTAGTTTCAGTATCCCACAAATGGGTGGGTGGGAAAAGGGAGGACAGTTCCAATGACCAGGAAATGAAGCATCTTATAGCAAAGACAAGTCTACTTCTGGGCTCCCTTTGAAATATCTATTTCAAAGTGGTAGTTATTAAGCATAAAGGCATTTCCTAGGCTCATTCTTCTGATAGGAAAAATAAGTATATGAGTTGCCCTCAGATCATAGTGACGATCAGCATACTAACAATATTGCAATTTAATGATAGTGTCAAAAGCTGTTTATGATAATGACTGGGATATTCAACTTATGATAATAGCATTTCTTCCAACTTAAAATTTATATGAACACTAAAATTAAATTGTCACAATATCAAATATGTTCAAGTTCTGGAGATACACATGTTAAGATGGAATTGTAAAGTACTGTTGATTGATGCCAACCAGATTTTGGTGGCAAACACAAAGCCAAATGTGGTGTTTGAGATTGTAAATGTCAAGACATAACTTATCAAAATTTCAATTTTGAAATTAGAGCTTTGTACAGCAAGCAAAGTCATGATCTGCAGCTTGAATGATGATTTTAAAAAATCTCTCTAAATATCAGCAATTTCCTCATCCAGAAATGGGGTTTTGATGACTTGTGAGAATTGAAAATAGTCTTTCCTGAAATCTAAATGTTATAACTAACTTGGGCAATTAAATAACTCATGTTAAAAAAAAGTGTGATATTTATTGTCATGAGCACACTGGGCTATACAGGGTTAGAGGTGAACATAGCAGAAGGATCCACCCAGCAGAGAGATCTCAAGAACTCAGGCCTAGTTTGGGCTTTAGTGATAATCATTAAAACCTGCTAAAGTCACTAAATGGAGAACTCTTTTTCATTCAAAGGGAACACTGAGTCTGGGGAGATAAGTCAATGGTTAAGAATGCTCGCTGCTCTTCCAGAGCAACTGAATTTGGTTTCCAGCACCTATGTTGGTCAGCTAATACCTGCCTGTTGCTCAACATCAAGGCGTCCAGCATCTTCTGGCACACAGACAGGCACATATACAGATAAACTTACTTATTCTTAGATTGATTTATGTTGTTGTTATATATATTAATACAAATGCATATATGTTTATGAATATTTTCCCTGCACCAATGTATGTCGACCATATGCCTAACATCACAGGAGTCAGAAGAAGGCATCAGATTCTCTAATAAGTTACAGGCATTTGTTAGCTTCTATGTGGGTGTTGAGTATCACCCCCTGGGTACTCTGAAGTAACAACAAGTGCCTTAGACACTGAGCCAACTCTCCCCTCCATGTACACAAAAATTGCTTTTATAAAATATCAATAAGATATATGAGAATACATTATAAAGATTGTTTGAACTATTGTAATCTTTAACATTTTATAGATACTTTGATAATCTGCTTCTTTCTGGCTTAACTCATTGTATAGCACATGACAAGGTTTTCCTATAAATATCTCAAGCCTTATGTTTTATGTAGGCTGTATTGAAGTTATTTAACTCTGCCACTATAACCCCCAAATCAGACCAAGACTACATGTAAATGAATGAGGGTGATTAGCCACAAAGCTATTGACAAAAACTGTCTGAGGTTATCATTGTCTCATTCTGGCCTATAATATGGTAAATCAATTTACCACAGACGCAGATGGAAGAGAAGATTGTTGCGAAAGCTTCAGTATATGAATTCTTGAGCATCTTTTTCTTCATTATGGAAATCAGTCAGTCCTCTTGACTCTCATGTTTGATAACACTATCTGTATGCAAACATTAAGATCTTACTGTAAACACACTGAGTAGTAAAATGATGAATACGTCTATGTGTCTCTATACATAGCTGCTAGCATGCCATTCAAACACCTGAACACTAAATTCTGCTTTGGTGTATTTCCTCCCCTGGATTGGAGAGACCTCACCTGTTATTTCAGTGTTCAATGTTCCTTGGGGTTTAGCGATGAGGATGCCAAGGCTAAATCTAGAATGTAGCATCATGAAAAGAATTTTACTAGAGCAGACTCTGGATCCAAAACCTCTGGAATAACTATGAAACAGTTGGAACTGATTGGTTGAGTTTTAGATGTCAAGACAGATAATTTAAAAGCTTCAGGCAAAATACTAGGGAAAGTTTGTTGGGACAATGCAGAGAAGGCAGGATTCCATTTGAAGGAGGCAAAGTGAATAAGAAATAGCATTACTAAGTTATGCCAATGGATAAACTAAAAAGTCAATTGGAAAACACCAGAAATATCAAGAGATTATCAGTTTTGCTTGCATAGGTGACAACCATTAGGATGACTGGAGATATTTTATTTTTAGTTCAAGGAAATAGCTGGATGTGGTAGCTCACATCTATAATTCTAGTACTTAGAAAGCAGAGACAGGAGGGTCTCTATGAGTCTGAGGGCAATCCTGACTATGTAGTGAGTTCTAGTCTATCCCAGGTCACATAACAAACCCTGTCTCAAAAAAAAGCCACATGTCTACAGAAGACAAGTAAAGTGAGCAAGGAGACCTGGAGTTCACCTTCTAAATGTCACCTGTCCCTGGGCACAGGCATGGAGAAATGTCCTCTGCTGAGGGCCTTTCCAGCTCTCTTGACTGAACATTAGGGAATGAAGCCAGAGCTACTTCAGAGATGCTGAATTCAATGGCATAGCCATTTTTATATACCAAAACATTCAGAAATTTGTACTTCTTTGCAAAACAAAATCATGGAGTTAATAGAGAAAATTATACAGAAAAACTGGAGCTGAGAAATTAATTTGAGAAAAATACAAATCAGATGTGTCCTGGTATTTTTTTGCATTTCTTGGTTATAAAATTCTAATGTTTTGAAGTGGATGTCACACACAAGGTGACAGCTCATGTGCATTTTCTGCAGCTTTACCTGAAGGAAATTCTACACCAATTTACACTGTAGGCCATATTGTCTTATGGAAAATGAAAGGACAATGTCTCTCTTCTTTGTTTAGCCATGACTTCACAACCCAAATTTCTATAACAACATTACATTTTTTCAGTTTTTTAATCCTGAAGCATTTGAAATTATTTAGGTAGACAGAACTTTCCATATATATGGACATTTTTAAGCATTTGAAGAGCAAACATTATCTAGTCAAATATTCTCAGATACAGTGAATTTCAAAAACAGAATGCCATCAGGTGCAATCAAAAGGTACTGTATTCTTCCTCCCCATTTTGTAGATATTTTAGATTTAATTTAGCAGGACTTTAGGGTTCAGATATGACTGTGCTTGTCCTTTACTTTTATTTTTTTCTTTATTGGAAATTTTATGCATGTATACAAAGAAATTGAATATATCCCTCCCTTATTTCTGCCTCAACACTTCCATATCCCCAAACAACAAACAACACACCCCTCCCAACTTCATGTCATATATATATATACATATATATGCATATATATATATGTACATCATGCTCGTCATATATGCATGGGTGTGAGCTGTGTCCTTTGCTTCTTATTCTTTCTCCTTCATTTGCCCTTCCCCCACATTGGAGGAAATGAAACAAAAATAAGGTTCTATAGGGTTCCTGCTACTGCTTAAGAGTTCCAATTCAGGAGACCACAATATTTCTCAGTTACAAACATCTCTTGTTTCAACAGCAAACACGGCAGTGGTTTGGTACATTTCAGTAGATGGTTGGCCACTCAAATGTCTTTAAGCCTTGCTGCTTTTAATGATAAGCTCAACCGAGCTGTTCCTATGAGTAGTATTCAAATGGATGTTTCCTATATTCCTACATCTGGCCCATAATAAGTAATTAATTAACTTTATTATACTTTACAAAGATTACACAAACCAGAACTAATTTCAGTATATATTTAGACAATGTAAAGCAAAAACAGCTGTAGGAATATGTTTAATTTTTGCTATATGCTTATATTATATTGTATGTAAATAACTTTTAGAGTGAGGGACATGGCTCAGTGGGGAGTACTGGCTGCTCGTGCTGGAGGATCTGAGTCCAGACCCTGCACCCACTAAAAAAAATCCAGCTTGGGTGTGCATGCTTGTAATCCCTCTGCTGGGAGTTAGAGACAGGAGGATCTCAGAGCTTGCTTGGCAGCCAATTTAGTGGAGTCAATGATCTTCAGGATCAGTCACCAGCATCTTCTAACCACTTTAATTAACATTTGGTAATTAGTTTGTTCTTATTATTAATGCATATTAATAGTTCTCATGCTGCATTACATCCACAGGGTTTTCAGATACTAAGATCATTAATAGCCTCTTCTACACTTCTATATTATTATTTCTCCTATGTTCAGAAATCCTTAATTCTATTCACTTATCTTAGATATTTAAGGATACTAAAATTTTTAAAAATAGTGTTCTGAACACAGTCTTAAAAATACCAATGTTATCATTTGTGCATAAAATTGATTAAATGGTTTCAGGAAGCTTGCTCTATTGCATAAAGCAATGTTGCCCAACTCTGCTGTCTTTCCCAACCACTTAGGATCACCATTCAGGGGAGAATATTTTTTTTTCTTTCTTAGAAACAAAAGCAGCCATATTAGGAAATAGGTTAAAAGATTGGTACATCTGAAATGATCTTAAAAAATTTAGGCTTAAGTCGTCAGTAATGTACATTTCCTAGTTCATTAATGCAGAAATACTGCACATAGATTTTAATCTTAGAGTTAATAATAAAAGCAATTTTCACTAAAAATATAAAAACTGTAATGGTAGAATCATGATATTGCATTTAGCTCTCCCACAAAAAGTCACTTTATTACTTTCTTTTGACACTTATTTTCATTCTGGGATTAATTTTACTATATAAGGGCTTCTTAACTATTCTATTAAAATTTCTATTCAGAAGCAATAATATCTAAGAGTGAATAATAGTCATGTAAATCATTATTTCATATTAATGTAAAAGATTTTGTAAGTTCTTATGAATTCTGCTGACATGCACAATTGTGAAAAGGTTATCTCCCTCTTCTACAGTGATATGCGCTGGAACAAAGGAACCATTCTGAAGGCATCAGTGGAGTACATCAAGTGGCTACAAAAAGAACAACAGAGAGCCCGGGAGTTAGAACACAGACAGAAGAAATTGGAGCAGGCTAACCGGCAGCTTGTTCTCCGGATTCAGGTCGATATAAAATGGTTGCCACGTGCTATACAGCGAACATATTGCTCTCCTGGCACTGCTTCATTCACTGGTCTCATTTGTATATTTTCTTATTAATAATTTCCCCCTTTGGAAAAATAACTTTACGGACTTTTAGAAGCTTCTGAATTGGGTTGTCTCAATTTGATTTTGATTGGAGATCTAAGATCAAGAAGACTTAAATAGACATAGAATGGATGAGAACCAGCTATCAAATGAAGAAAGGAATCTTCATTTAACACACAGAGATAGCATCATCACACACACACAGCACTGAAAAGCAGAAAACAGGCCAAACAAAATGAAGCGTTTGTTTCTGTAAGATGATTTTGGACACTAAGTTTCTCACTCGTCTTTAATTTCTTTAGTAACATTGTTATGGATTTCATTGGTTGGAAGTATATTCTACCAGTTTACATTGTTGCCTTTCATCTGTTTACATGTCACACAGTATTGAAATATGGGCTTGGTAACTGTATCTCTTATTAACACAAACAAGAGCATGGTCAAATCAAATGCTTTCCCTATCTTAGTGAAATGCTCTGGAGTTATGACAGGAGATTAACTGGAAGACCACTATTTAGCCCAAGTCACTATGCTACCTCACATGCCATGGAGTTTACAGACACCTCACTTTTTTTTATTTGTTTAATTAATTTTGAGGAATTGCAAGTACACCAGATTTCTTTACTTGTAAAATGTTTTTGTAGTTTGCACTCTTCATCTTTTTGATCATTAGGTAACATTTTGTTTTTTGTTTTTTTCCAGTTTGATTTCAATAATTATGTCAACTTCTCCAGTGCATCATTTAATCATTTATAATCTCTTGTTGGAAATTGCAGGAACTAGAAATACAAGCACGTGCTCATGGTCTGCCAATGCTGGCTTCACTTGGCACAGCTGATTTCAGTCCCTACATCACCAAACAGCAGGCCCATCCTGAGAAGAACTCAGTAGGCTGCTGCCAGCAACTGACTCCATCTCAGGGGACAAGCCCGGAGTTCTGTGAGCAAGCTGTGGCCTTCTCTGATCCTTTGTCTCACTTCACAGATTTATCATTTAGTGCCGCCTTGAAAGAGGAACAAAGATTGGACGGCATGCTACTAAGTGATACAATCTGCCCCTTTGGAACAGACCCACTCCTCTCTGCCACTTCCCCCGCAGTCTCCAAAGCGAACAGTCGAAGTAGCTTTAGCTCGGAGGATAGTGATGAATTGTAAGCCACAAACAGGCTCACATCATCAACCAGGAAGCAACTCCATGCTGGTGCTATGCGATCATGACCTGCATTATTTTCACTTAGTTCTCTGAAAGGAATTACGTTGCCCGTGGCTGGGGAAATGATTAGAAGCAAAGGGAGAATGCATGGGAAGAAGAAACATGGTGTTAAAGAGCCGCTGAAGATCACAGTATTGTTTCCCCGTTTCTCTACAGAGTCCAGATTTCCTTAAATTTGGTTTTCCTGGAAAGTGGTTCAATTCAATAATGGCTCTAGTATGATACCTTCAGAACAGTGACATGATATTATTGGAACTATAGTCCTTCGAGACTGCAGTATAACTTTCCTCTCACTTCCGTATTCTGTCTCACCTCTTATAATATCATTTTTTTAAAGAATCAAGACTAACAAATTAGGTGATAATTTCCTTTCCATTGTCTCGTGGATATATACGTAAGTTTGAACACTGGTCAGGAAAATAAATATAAAATGTATGTTTTTGACATGTACTTGAAACTCAGTCTGTAATAACATGAGAATTTTTCAAAATAAAGTGACGAACATTTCTAAAAAATTTTTTTCTAAACTTAGATCCTGACTTTTTCAATCAGTTCAGTGAGATTAATTCTGAACATCTTCTCACAGATTTATGTATATATGTTCTCTTCAGGAAAAGGAACATGGTGAGGACTCTCCTCCAGGACATGGTCCTCTGTTTAACCATTTTGCACAAATACACATCCACATAATGTAGGTAGGATATATTATTTTATTTTGCTTCATTTCTCTGATTATCGGATCAATGTCATAACTTATATTCCAAGTTTTGCTTTGTTCTTCAAACGGTGTATGATATTAACTTTTAGTAACTAAAATATAAAATGTCCCCATACTAGAAAAATTTATCTGGATTTAACATTTGTCATCATGTCCTCTGTGAGATGTAGATTTCTTTCTTTTTTTTTTTTTTTTTTTTTTGGTTTTTCGAGACAGGGTTTCTCTGTAGCTTTGGAGGCTGTCCTGGAACTCACTTTGTAGATCAGGCTGGCCTTGAACTCACAGAGATCCACCTGTCTCTGCCTCCCGAGTGCTGGGATTAAAGGCGTGTGCCACCAACACCCAGCTGAGATGTAGATTTCTTATCGATACAGGTTATCTCAAACATTGACTAAATATTGACTATTAGATCACCAATTGATAATCTGTTAGGTGAAATTACATTTTATTTTATTCAAATGTGAGTGGAAGATGAAGTTTTTTCCCTTGAATCTTGCAGTGCCCCATGGTCTTCCTTTCTGTCACCATTTAGTACAAGTATTTGTATATGCAGTACTCCATTTGTGTTGTTTTTTCTTGAATCTGTCTAAACTTTGGGAATTTTATCAGTACACATACTGCTATGTCTGTCATTATGACTGGACCTCGATGAATGATTGTGACTCAATCAGCATTGATGTGGGAATAGTTATAACTGTGCTGGACCCTATGAAAATGTTGAACAGATAAGTACATGATGTAGTTCTTGAGGAGACACTTAATAAGACAACATGAGAACAAAACCAAAGAGTAGAGGATGTGCAGAATTAAAATCTAAACACAAGCTGTAAGTAGGAGAGTTCAGAGAAAGATGGCTGCAAATTTGAGGAGAACGGCACTATGTAAAATGCACAAGATGAATACAAGGGGGTTTATTAGAGGGGACTAATATCAACCGAATGGCCAAAGAAAATAGGCATGGAAATACAGTCACAAGACACTTGACTGACAGATCTGCATACCTTTCTTCAGGAGATTTTAAAAACTGATGTTGACATCTGGTTATAGAAACAAATAAGTCTAGGATGTCATAATAAATTAGGTGCTAAAATTGTTACTAGAATAGAAACTTAAATAACAAAGTGTGTAATCCTTGGTTGAGTTATGATATCTAAAATATTTAAGCATGCTTAGTATTTTGTCCACAATATGTCACCAAAAACTTTCAAGTCCTTATGTCAATGAAAAGGGCCTAAATGTGAACTACTTCTGGATATCAGCCATCTCTTGCTTGCCATATAACAGTGCTAATTTGGGAGTATGTTCTATCTAGAGGATTATTTCTTTTGTGTTCCTGTGGTCACCTTTCACCATATTCTAAGGCTTGCGCAGGTAATGTTCTTATTCTGACATCATGTTCCATTCCCTTGAAGTGATTCTGCTTGTCCATGAAATGGAGGTCTCATAGTATTGGGTAACATGACAACGTGGCACATGTTGATAATTCTGGAGAAGAGGCTAATAAATTTAATGTTCCATTCAGAATGTGTGATTTCAGGGAATTACAAAAATGGGTAAAAGTGTTTTTAAGACAGAGTAGAATGGTTTTATGTTCCCTGTTGACCAAAATAATTAAAAAAATAGATAGTGATTTTTAACTTTTCATGGCATAGATGCTTTGAGAACTTAGCATTTATTCTTTTCCTAGAAAAAATAGAGAGCTATGTAATGACAGTAATTTCCCCGTGTCGTAAGGTTTTAAAGCTCCCCACAATGTTTCCATGGACACCAAATGAAAAGTTTCTGTATCATATCTGTAACTCACACACAACTACCTAAAGTACCCTCTATTGGAACACAGGTATGGTAGACAACACCTTAAACAGTGGAGAAACTACTTAATACCATCAACATTCCCATTCTAATAATGTTGAGGTTGTATAGGAAAGTAAAAGCCTACCAAACATATGGCATGACACATAAATTTCAAGTTAAAATAATGTAAACTGAAAAATAAGTTATTTGAGCAAATAAGAGACTTAGAAAAAAACCTGGTAATCTTTGTTCTATGTCTAAAATTCATATATGAGTGAGTACCTACCATGTTTGTCTTTTTGTGACTAGGTTACTTCACTCAAAGTGGTTTCTTCTAATTCCATTCATTTGCCTGCGAATTTCAAGATTCCATTGATTTTTTTTCCACTGAGTAGTACTCCATTGTGTAAATGTACCACATATTCTTTATCCATTCTTCAGTTGAGGGGCATCTAGGTTGCTTCCAGGTTCTGGCTATTACAAATAATGCTGCTATGAATAGATGTCCTTGTTATATGAATATGCATCTTTTGGGTATATGCCTAAGAGTGGAGTTGCTGGATCTTGTGTTAGGCTGATAAGCATTTTCCTGAGGAATTTCCATACTGATTTCCAAAGAGGCTGTATGAGTTTGCACTTCTACCAGCAGTGGAGGAGTGTTCTCCTTTCTCCACATCCTCTCTAGCATAAACATTTTTGATTTTAGTCATTCTAACAGGAGTAAGATGGTATCTCAGAGTTGTTTTGACTTGCATTTTTATGATGGCTAAGGATGTGGAGCACTTTTGTAAATGTCTTTCAGCCATTTTAGACTCCTCTATTGAGAATTCTCTATTTAGTTCTGTACCCTACTTTTTAATTGGATTATTTTGTGGTTTGGTGACTAGCTTCTTATGTTCTTTGTATATTTTGGAAGTCAGCCCTTTGTCAGATGTGGGTTGGGTGAATATTTTTTCCCATTCTGTGGGCTGCAGTTTTGTCTTGTTGACTATGTCCTTTGCCTTACAGAAGCTTCTCAGTTTCAGGAGGTCCCATTTATTAATGTCCATCTGTGTCTGTGCTACTGGTATTATGTTCAGGAAGTGATCTCCTGAACCAATTTGTTCAAGGGTACGTCCCAATTTGTCTTCTAAGAGATTCAGTGTGGCTGGATTTATGTTGAGGTCTTTGATCCTTTTGAACTTAAATTTTGTGCATGACAATAGATACTGATCTGTCTGCAATCTTCTACACACCAGCATCCAGTTCAGTGACAAGATTGCTTAAGCAAATTGGGAGAATGGGGGGGGGAAGGGAGAGGGAGTTAGGTGAAAGAGAAGGGGAGAAGAGGAAGGGAGAGGAGGACAGGAGGGAGAGGAATACTCAGTTCAGGGAAGAATAGAGGAGAGCAAGAAAAAAGATACCATAATAGAGGGAGCCATTATAGGTTTCAAGGGAAATATGTCACAAGTTTAATATCCAGAGATCTACAAGGATGACACCAATTAGCAATCTAAGCAGTAGCAGAGAAGCTATCTTAAATGCCCTTCCCTGATAATGAGATTGATGACTACCTTATATGCCGTCCTAGAGCCTTCATCAGTAACTGATGGAAGCAGAAGCAGACACCCACAGCTAAACACAGAACTGAACTCCTGGAATTCAGTTGCAGAGAGGGAGTAAGGATGAGGAAATGGGTCAAGACCGGGCTGGAGAAACCCAGAGAAACAGCTGACCTGAACAAGGGGAGCTCATGGACCCCAGAATGGTAGCTGGGAAAGCAGCATAGGACCAATCTAGACCCCCTGATTGTGGGTGTCAGTTAGGAGGCCTGGGATATTATTTTATGGGGCCTCTGGCAGTGGATCAGTATTTATGCCTAGTATAGGAATGAACTTTGGAAGCCCATTCCACATAGAGGGATACTCTCTCAGCCTAGACCCACAGGGGAGGGCATAGGCCCTGCCCCCAAATGATATGACAGACTCTGAAAATTCCCCATGGAATGCCTCCCCCTTCCTAGGGAGCAGAAAGTGGATGGGATAGGGGATTGGTGGGAGATAGGGCATGAAGGGAGGGAGAAGGAACTGGGATTGACATGTAAAACAAGCTTGTTTCTAATTTAAGTTTAAAAAAAGAGTTAAAAAAGAAAAAACCCTCATGAAAACAGATGAATAAAGAATATTGTTACAGAGTTTACCTATCAGTGAAAGAAAAATCGTTTGTCAAAGAATTCTGTCAGAGAAGACTGATTATTAAATCACTATTAATAAACAATTTGCTAATCATGTCAAGAATTAATGCACAATTTCAATGATAAGTTTAGTAAAATTTTCAAGATAATGACCAAGCCAATCTATTCTCCCATTTATTATAAAATGCTGGATTCTTTCTTGTGGATTTGCATTAATCAGCCTTTTCCATTTCCCAATTCTCTGACAATAATGAAGACCCCCCCCCAATGATTAGATGTAACTGTGTAGTTTTCATTTTCTTTAATGCTTGTTCTCTGGATCATTTCCTGTATCAGTTGGAGAACATGTGCCCAGAACATACTTCCTCAGTTGACAGTCTTATCAGTGACCCTAGCTTTCTCTGTAAAGGTTAAAAGTAATTCCTATGAAAAATAAATAACAAAATGGGCTGGAGATAGAAATAGTCTTCCTCTTCATTTGTAGTGTCATTCATTCATACTCATATGTGACTGTACACAAAAATGTTTAATAGGGCTTTCCTTAAAGAATTTCTTGATTCAGTGTGTCCATTTACTACCAGCTTAGAAGAAATTACATTTCCTAAAAGAAAAATCATTTATTTTTCCTTTCCTTTAATATTATAAGTAATATTAGGATATTTTTATATTTTGTACTATTATAAAAATGGTCCCTATTACAAGGGATTTAAAAATCTAAGTAAATGGATAATGACCATAACTCAATACTCTAATTTTTAATTGGACATGTATTATTGACTGTAGGGCCAATACACAGCGCATTGTGTGTCTCAAAAAGAATTTGAGCTCATCGAACTTTTCTACAATATCTTTGCACTGATATCTTCTCTCCTCATAACATCTGAGATGTGCATGAAACCTGAAATCCATTAATCATATTGCTGTTTTATCAGCATTAGATCAGTCTGGGTTTGGTGAAAACAACATAGGCTTGAATTTACTTCAGTATAGATAAGAGAAGAGTCTGGAGATGCTGCAAAGGAGTATCATTTGACCTACCCCAAGCCCGGTCTCTTTGAAGTTCATGGAAATCACCTGTACAGAGATTTCACCCCACTGCCTATCAAATGAGAGCTGATTCTGTGATAAACTTCGCATTATTATTCATAGCTATAGTTTATTATTTCTATGTTTTTTAAACTGGAAATATTTTTTAAGTTGAGGAGTTAAAAACCTTCAAGATGCTATCCTTCATCTGGATCATGTGGTATACCCTTGTAATAAGAAAGCTTGGGAAACTCGAACAGGTGAAGCAAGAGTTCAAAAATCAAGACTATGAGAGAGTTTCAAGACTAGCCAACATAGTCAGCTCCTGATTTGGTGGTGGTGGTGGTTTGGTTTTTCAAAACCTACTTCACGGTTTCTGTGCCACATGCTTTTTTCCTGTGAGTTTCATACAGAACGGGAGTGTATGAGAAATTATCAGAACTGAGTTATTTTGATATAAAAACACTCTCTCCTAATATTTATCTAATATGAGGATAAAATGCGCTTGGTGTACTTTATACATAAAGAAGAACCTTTTATCCTCATTGGGGGCCTCACTTTCTGTATTTCTTGTATTAGGGCTCATTATGTGTATTTCTTAACAAACAAATTAATGTTATTGTTTCTAATGATAAAATCCTCAGTAAAATTCCAGTTTTTATAGCTTAGATGGTTTAAAGAGTAACAATAATGACTTTACTATTTGCAAAATTACAAGCCTATTTCCATGCTACCTTTATTGTTAAAGATGATACAGTTTTCTACCAAAACAAACTTTATATGTTATGTAAATCTTATTTTTGTGTAGCAAATAAAATAGTTCAAAAAAAAGAAAAGACCATTATTTTCCCAAAAGTATTTTATAACCATAATATATTTCTTACTTTGAAAAATATGAGTATGAAGGCTTAGAAAACTAAATTCCAGAATCTTATCTAGCAGCAGAGGTTGCTTATGGCATGCAAAGCTAAAAATTAATTCAGCTATTTAATCTTAATAACAATGTAGTTTAAAATGTTTGACTGTAATAACATTACATATATATGAATAGCTGAAGTAACATTCCAATAATTTTAGTCTAACATTGGTTATATCAAGAAAACATTGTTAATATAATAAGACTGTAGAATTCATAATTATTGCTATTTTTCATTTTAATAACAAAGTAATGTGTCTTATTTTCTATGAAAATGAAGAACATTGGTGTACTTTAAATGCATACATGAATTTTTGTACAAGTACTTTTTAAATGTACCAATATTTTCTTTGCATATATTAAGTGAAAGAGTATAACCATTCCGTGTTATAATATAGTTCTCCTTATTCTGTCCTTGTATATAGACTGCAGAAGGAGATGCCATACGGGTTAATCATCTGACAGGATACTTAAGTGCTGCAAGACTTCACAACTGACAACTGCTTTCTACACAGGCCAGGCTGACAACAATGATCCAATATTTTTTCCATTATGAAAAGTAACTGTTACATTCTCTAATATGGTCTCCTGCCATCTGCTTCTGCATGCTGTTATGGCTTTGATTTATGGAAAATATTTATCAGGATGTTGCAAAATTGCTAACAGGCATAATGGTAGCAGTGAAATCACCACGAAACTGCAAAGCCTTTAATATACTAGATACTCCCCAGACTATCTAGGATAAATAGAATACTGTATTCTAATATGTAAAACGTTTTAAAGCTGCTAATTGCTATTGACTACACCATCCCTTGATAATGAAATTAATAAGGGATTCATAAGCATTATGACTTTCTAATATTTAATACCATGTTTATGGATTTTGTTCCTATATATTTGTACCAAAAATGATAAAACTGGCTCTATTTAAATTAAACATAAAAATGATACTTTCATTGAAATGTAAGTTAATTACTTTTTAAGGATAACAACCAGAAAATAGATGCTGTAAAACACTTATCAATTCTCAAAATACAGGTCAATATGATAATACTTATATGGAAAAAATAGCCAATTTATTACACATGAAGATAAACCAATGATTTTAAAAACATAGACTATAAAGGTAGATGGCAGGAACGATTTTGTTTCTGTCCTTTGAATGTATATGAACATGGATGGTATGTTCTTTACCTAAGAGCTTTTCTTTATATTTTAAGGATTTTGATACAAATGAGTGTGCTATTCTTCATTATTATAAAATCAGACATAGAAGTAGCATTTGAAGCCATCTTAAATCTCTTTTATTGGACACACACATACATATACACACAATGCACACATGAGGCACACACACATACATCTACACCAAAGCACACATACACGGAGGCACACACTCGCTAGTGCACACACACAACTTTGAGTTCAGGCAAAAGTTGAGAAAGCTTTAACACCCGCTAGTGTTTCTCACTAAAATAGTGGTGTTTGTAATTTTAATACATGAGGATATTGTATAAATGATGATTTTGCTAACCACCAGAAAGAAGGTTAAAACCCACCTTGAAAGTTGTTAAAAATTAGTCACCTTCAGAGTTCTGAGTATGTGCTTGCTAAAAGGTACAATATGCTGTCACTTACTTGTTATGTAACGTACCTATCCTGTTAAATAGGTATCAGCTTCATTAATTGGCAACCATGAGACAAGATTACAGCCTTCTGGATGGTGAGGATTTTGAGAGAATCCACCACATTGTGGTTAAGTATATGATTCACATAATAAGAAAAAGTTGCCTCTGGGCTATTGTTCCTAGCATGGATTAAAATTTACATATTGCTTCTCCTTATGTCAAAACATCTGGTGCCTGCAAATGCTAATGTTTCCTTAAAAAGTTTCACAATCCAGGAAAAGTGGATTGGAAACATCACATGTGAATCATTTAAACATTATAATAGAATAAGAGCTATGCTTGGAAAAAAATTAAATTGTTGAACACAAAACTGTAGTCAAAATTGTAATTTATTTGCTTATATGTGAAAAGTAATGTGTGTATATATAGAGATAAAATGGTGTTTGGTGTTATTTCAGTCTCTTTAAAATACTTATTCTGTATAAGTATATGGAACAGGTAGGTATTTTGTTTTTGTTGTTTTTTGAGACAGGGTCCCTCTCTGAAGCCTTGGCTGTCCTGAAATTCACTCTGTAGACCAGACTGACCTCAAACTCACAGAAACTCACCTGCCTCTACTCCTGAGTGCTGGGATTAAAGGCGTGCACCACCACCTGACAGAATATGTAGATTTTTAATATATTCAAGATTTGCTGTTACTTTAACAGTGTTGGAAGCAGTTCACAGTTACAAAAAGCCCATTCCTATGTGTCTGGAATATTTCTACTTATTCATGGGTAGACAAGAGAATTGCATTGGAATGCAGACTTATCTTTTCCATGTAGACCCTCAATTCAATACTGTGAGTCTTTGAAATGACTGCTCTAGTGTGTTTATGTTCTTTCTCTAACCAGGCCATTCAGGATTTTTCCATTTGTAAGACTTGTTTTTCCTCAATCACAGCAGTCAGTGATTGTCACCATCATAATTCTCTCTAGATGTACCAGTCAGGTGACCCTCAAATTCTACTCTTGGGTTGCTGTCTAATGCATAGATTATCTATGTGGATGAACCTAGACACAAACACATATGTACTTGCATATATATTTGTGTGAGCTGGTGTTTGTTTATATGTGTGTGTGTGTGTGTGTGTGTGTGCTTGTATGTATGTTCGTCAGCTGTCTCTCTCTTCTACATTATGTGTCCTTGCATTTTGCTTAGCGTACTGTACTCATAGTTAATGATTCTTCCTGGCTGATAAGAGAAGTGCCTGTGTATCAGATTTTTCAGATAACAAGACAGTGCTTGCTCAGGACTCTGACAACCCAGTTGTCATTACCTTTCCATCATTTCTACAGTTCTTTCAAATGCATTGAGTACATCTCTGTATCTTTTTGAGGATTATATAAAATATGACTCCTAGAAATGAAAATAATATCACGTATTGTAATGATAAAAGAATAGAGGAAGTTTTTTCTAGAGTATCTCATTTATTTCTTCCTTTAATAAATGTAGCTAAAGATAAGTGCTTGTTATTGAAGAGAATATGAAGTTCCCACAACCAAAATTTTGCCGTACAGTGTGAAAGTGGAATGTTGGGAGAATCACGGTATTCTTCAAGTACACATCAGAGCACCTGAATTTCCCTTAGGTAAACTGAGATCTAAAGGCAAATGAGAGTTAATTTGGTATAGTGAGCAGGTGGGAAGAATTCTATATGCAGACAAGCTGTCAGGTCACCATTCCTCATTCAGGCCACACTGATACTTTTGATATAGCAGACTTTAATTCTTTGGGGTTTCAGAGTATTTGAGTTTACATCAAGTACTGCACCTTATGAACACCTTATTTATTTACTTTTATTTTAAAATACATTGTACATGAAAATAAAATGACATCACTTTCCTTATAGGAGATTGATGACTGCTGGAAGAAGGAGAGTTAGCCTTTCTCAGGGTTGAGCCACCTTCCTGGTTATCCAGTACGGAGTGGTTATATACTATATACACATAACAGAAATGGACACAGAAAGTTATATTTATATATTTGTATGTACATATAGTGTGTTTGTGTACATGTGTGTATATTTAACTATTAATAAGATCAATTCAATTACAGAGAATCCATGTTATCCAAGTTATTCAGAAAAGGGAAACCTGGTCCAGAAGTTCCTTTTGATACTTTTCTTAAACCACAAATAATACCTTTCTGTGTTTCTGTATCTGTCCCTCTTTCTAATATGTGTATGTGTATACGTATAGAGGAGGGGGGAAAATCATGCTTATATATGGAACCTAGAGTACGGTTATCAAAAATCTCTACCACAACTCACTTCCCCTTCCCAGACAGAATATATTTTCTTACTAACACTATCATATTGTAAAGCCTATCCCTCCAGCCAGCAGTCCCTCATTTTAAGCAACTCACATTAATTATGCAGAACCAGAAGTAACCAGTAAAATCTTGTTTTTCTTTATCAACAGTCTTCATATTTCATGTAAGACATTTAATGTAGAAAGAACCATCTGAAGAAAAAAGAGAAGAGAGGGAAGACAAAGACCACATCTCAGTATCTCACCAGTCAAAACTGTGGCACTGTGCATGAAGGAACTATTCACGGGACAGAACCAAACCCAAGGAAATAATGACATTAACATAAAGCAAGCATTATAAAGCAACCCAGTGGAGACAGTTCTGGAAATGGTGTCAAAATGGCACCAGGTGTCTGCTGGATGAGACTTAGAGATATCCATTGAGTGGAATATTGTGCCCTGTCCTAAGAGAAGAATGGTAAAGACTACTATGGTCTAATATGGAAAAAATATTGTAAGAATAGATTATTTTGGCTTATAAATATACGATACAGAACTACATATAAGGTGTTTTCTTCTAAGTGATGACAAGAACATAGAAGTCTATATAATAAAACAGAAATAAAGTGCAGAAGAATATACAGGAGACTAGTTATGTTAATGGTGGGAAAATGTAAGAACATCTTTACAATATATATTTTAATTATTTATATATTTTTATATATTTATATATTATTTTATATATTTATATATTATTTATAAATTCATATATTTATATAACCCTAGTCCTTTAGGTACATACACAAACACACATACACCACATACACCACACACACACACACACACACACACACACACACATATAAATATTACAAAAGTAAAACTCAAGATTCATTAAATTTACATTAATGGTTTATTGTTAACTTCATTTTTCATCATCCTATAGTACCTCTTATACTGTTAAGTTTTGAATCCTGGCCAGTGATCCTTCTATCTTATATGTTTACGCAAAAAAACAAGCAGCAGAAACAAGACAGGGATGGTCTACTTGTACTTATTTTATGGGACAGTCTTAGAAGGAAGCATATCTCTATCATTACATTAATAACTAGCTTTCTTTAAAAAGTGATGATTAGTTGTTAACACCCAAGAGATAGCCTCATTCTTATTGTGAACTGTGTTGAATAAGTTACCACGTGGCAACACAAATTTCTCAGTTTTGTTTAAAATCAGACCTTTCAAATGACAGAATGTCATATTGTGATGGGTCCAATCCAATATCATGGGACTTTTCAGGCACCTGTGCTCAGAATGCCAAGAAGCTCTCCACTCATCTAAGATAGGAGTGGTGCAACTTATTGTTTTACAGAGCTAGATCTAGGGCTGGAAACCCAGGCCACCACACTGTCTGTCTATTGTGCCATTTTGCATTTGGTACCAAATCAGCTGATATGGTGTTTGGAAGACAGTTGTTTTCTCAATTAAAAACTCACTTAATTAATTAGATTTAGAGTTTCCATTTAAAAAGTACTTCTCAAGATTTCAGATCATGGAGAGGAAGGTCACAATGATGACACAGATGCAGATTATGAATAATGGATTCTAGGGTAGAGTGTGATAGTTGAGTTTTTTTTTTTACATCACTGAGGAATCTCAGAAAGATTGTACCTTAGTCCATTGAAGCTGCTGTATCAAAAAGTACCATCCATGAGGTTTATCGACAGTAGAAATATATGTTGTATGTATGTCTAAGACGGAGACTTGAAGAATAAAAATACTGGCAGACAGAGTGTCCTGTATGGCCTGCTTCCTGACACCAAGGTCTGTTTCTCTTTGCATGGAAAGATAGCTGAACAGGTTATCTGCATTCTTTTTTATAAAAACACACATTCCACTCAGAAAGTCCCTGCTCTGTATAGAGTCTTCCAAAGGTCCCATCTCCTACCATGGTCAGCTTCTATGTATGAATTTCAAGGGTCCACAGACACTCCATCCATAGCAGATTTGAGACTTTGCAATGCAGAGCTGTTGTTTGCCAATGGCAGTAGGTAGCATCTTGCAAGTGTAAAACAGAAGAAATTGTAAAGACACAAAGTATTAAAAGTAGCAAAGAGGAGGGACAATAGTGGAAACAAAGACATAGACAGGATGAAGGGAGGAGCTCCCGGGACTGGAAGGAAATAGGATTGGATAAAGGAAGAAGTAGTGATGAGCACAGCCTATGGAGTTCCCTTATTATGCCTGAGGAGGAAGGCTGAGGTTCTGCATGACTCTTTTTGCTTCAAAACATACTTCTCTACCCTAGATCGTTCTAAACAACATTTTTGAGTACCTCATTAATTTAAGATGTTTTCCCAAACACATCGCATTCATTTGACAAAAGCAGTCACTCGGGGGTCTCCTGTGATGAGCTCCCAGGAACGGGCACGGTAACTGTGAGGCAGTGTATAATATTCGACAGCTCACAGTCTCTCAGCCAGACAGGCTTGATTCAAGCTCTTTCTCTCCATTTAGTGTCATGTGACCTTGATGCTGTGCTGCATTGCTTAGTGTAGGTCTCATGTATAAAACAACCCTAACAATCACACTTCAGGTCTTGGCTTGGTTTAAATGAAGTAGCACAGAAAAGCCCAGACCTTCGTAGATGACATAGTGTCAAGTAAACAAAACTGGGAACTGTTATCGAAGATGAGAGTTTCTCTCCATTACTGTTTCTGAACAGAGCTGAGATCCGTTTCTACAGGGAATCCTTGGTGATGTTCTATTTCCACAGCTTCTACTGCACTTCCTAGCTTTTCTGTCCATCTGCCTCTAAATCCATTCATCCTTATACACATCCATTGAAAGGATCCTTATTGTGGAAAGACACTAACATCTCTAGCACCTTACGATTTTCAAGGTGTCTACTTATTCTTTTACCACTTACATATCATAGGCATCCAGAATCTCAGCACAAACATGATGAACATCCCACCATCTTATATCCTGTAATTCAGATCACAGCTTCTAGACTAACTTAACTCATTTTCCTTTTTTTCCAGCACAAAAGGTGTTATCTATACTCTGTTAGGCATCATTACACATACAAGATATAATAATAAATAATGATAATACTCTGATTTGATCTAATTTGCGTGCAAATTTGAAGTACGGACAATTGATAAATAACAAATATAAAGTCGTTGAACTTTTATGGCATTCTATAACTACTGTGAAGAACACAAAGGGGGATAAAATGGAAGACATAGCTGGCAGTGGAGAAAACTGACAATGATTGGTGAGATCTTCCCATGCCAGGTGAAACCGGAGTTGAGCTCATCAGACGGTGAATATGAAACCTGTGTAAAGAATCGCAGAGAAAAAAAGTAAATTTTAAAGGGGACTCAAACTAGATACAAATGAGCTAAATCTGGAGAAAAATTAGAAGCCAATATGGGGTTAGATAGTTTTGTGGGTGTAAGCCTTACTGTGAAACGTGAGGTGCAAAATTCCAATCCCCAGAAATCACACCATTGTGCAATCCCAGTTCTCCTACAGTGAAGATGGAGACAGACAGAACTTCCCAAAGCCTTGGCCAACTAGCCTAGAACCCACAGCAGCAAACAAAAAGCAAGATCCCTGTCTGGCAGGGTGGAGAGCAAGGACAGATCCATAATATTATCTTCTGACCTCCACATGTATCTCTCTCACACACACACACACACACACACACACACACACACACACACACACCATAGAAAGAGAGAGAGAGAGAAAAGATTGAAATCCTGTTAAAAAGAGTTCCAGGGTACTATACTGTAAAGAAATTAGAATACATTAAGTGTAGATTTGAAACTATAGAGACTTTAAGTATGCAGCTATTATCTTGGTGTTTTTCTGCTACAGATTATTTTCCCAAATTTGTCACATGACAGTACAAGTCTGTTTGGAGTTACTCATGTTCTAAGAGTGTGCCTGTATTTATAACACTGTGTTATAAATGTGTTTGTATGTGGAAGGCCCTCCGATGCTCAGTGTGCTAAAAGCCTCAAGCCTTTAAGAGCTGATGACTACTGTGCAGTTTTAGGTCATTGAGAGTAAACATTTAAGGAGATTTGAAGGCCTCTTTTCATTCCCTTTTCTCTTTTACATCCTGTCCATTAACTAGAACTTTACTTTTACCCACTCTCCACCATGCTTGGTTGTCATCTTTCTACACTCTAAAGCCTGAAACCTCCGTATCTGTAAGCCAATTATGCCCCTTTGCTTTTTCCACCAAATTAAACGTGTGCTTTGACAGTTCCGTCTTGTTTAAATAAAGCATTCTGATCACCCTCTCTCTCTGTCCTCTTATATCCCTCCCACAGCTGCCAATCCCTCCCCTCTTCCTTAAACATTGCTTTCACACATTGATGTCTTTTTGTTTTGTTTTGTAACCCACTAAATTTAACCAGGACTGTCCTTGTGATGCTAAGCTTCCAGCTGTCCATTGGAGCCCAGAGGGCTCACCACTGGGCACACAGCTGATGATAATAACCACTTTCCCAGCTTCCAACAGTAGTCAATAGTTCTTAGGGAGGGATAGAGCCTCAGGATCCTCTTCCTCATCTGTAGATTGACTGTTGACAGGACCAGTCTTATACAAACCCAGTATAGATAACCACAGATGCTATGAGTTCATGGTGATAATGTCTGTATCAAACCTAAGACAGCATTTCATGCTGCTCTCAACATCTTCTGTCTATTACATTCTTCCTGTGCCATGAGTCTTAGAGAAAATAGTAAAAATGTGTTTTTATCATTTATTTTTATCACTTATGGTAGCTGTGAGTCTCTGCGCTTACTGAATCAAAAGTTTTTCTGATTAAGGCTGAGAATAGCATTTGCCTAAGGATATAAACAGATACTTTTAAGATAATTTGATACTATACCTTTAAGCTAAGCAACAGTTGTCAGTTCCTTCCAGGCATTATGACTTCTCTAGTTAGGTGATTTTGATCTGGTATAAAGTAGCAGACGTAGTTTTCTGTGGAACAGACCTTGAGTACAATCAGAAAGTCATCGGTCACTCTTATAACTACCATGTCACCGTTGCATAGGTGATCTTATCTTGCCTGTTGGGTTGGATATATTCTTATAAATAGGTATCAGTAAGCAAATAAAAGCTTACCTCCCAGATATTTTCTTATAAACACAAACTGCTGAAACCATCTTCAACAATGAAAATACAGCATCAGCCCTTTGTCAACTCAGGGCTTCCTTACTAGGTAACATTGGTGGGAATGATTTCATCTGCGTTTCAAATATGGCTTCTAGTCATATGTCTGAGCTTCTCAGGTTTAAGAGTCCCAGACGTAAAATAGTTAATGATCTTTTCTTATCAAGATACTTGGTTGCAGAGAGGTACATTTCTCAGAAATTTCAGAAATTTTAATGATGCTGCAAAGTTATTTGCTTGGTATCTATCCGTGTTTCTGAATGAGGCAGATGAAGGGTCCACATTGTCAGTCACCTTCTCATCTGGACAAAAGTACATCTCAGGGCAAAGCAGACAGATTTGAGAGAAAGGAGATTAGAGAATTTCAAAGGAGTTAGATTGGAACTCTAATTGAATCCTATCAACAGTCTGTTCTAGCATGTGTCTTTTAAACCTCACTGCACTGCAACTCAAACAGTTTGAGTTGGAATTTCTACTGTGAAATGAAAATATGCTAATGGATGCTCTCACACCAAGGATATTCTCCTATTCTTCTGATAGACTTGCAGCATGTGTGAGACACAGCCACCTCTAGAGCAACCAAGCATGCTTCTCATGTGGTCATTTTTAAGTGACCATCAGGAGTTCCAGAGTATCTCCATCTGAGCCAGTCCTAGACAAAAGCAACAATTCATTTGTTGAAACTCTCACTTCCCATATTTTATGCTTATGCATCCTGTGTGCCAAGTTCCTTTGACTGGAGATCTGTTGCTGGAGGAAATTGAGATGTCTGTCAACTCTCTCTCTCTCTCTCTCTCTCTTTCAAACAGAGAAGAACTTGCTCATAATTGCTTTTCAGATAGTTCTTAACATGACTAGATTCTTCTAATAGAAACAAAAATAATCTTTACACAATCTAAAAAGCTAAATGTTGATAATCATAGAATTGCACCCTATTTTGCAAAGAGAACACAGAGGTCCGTGTGAAAACATGGCTTCCTCCAGTCACCCTGGTCCAGCTGTAGGCACACAGAGATGAGATTTCTTTCGTTTCCCCATTAAAGAACTTGTTGTGGAAAGTAGGTGAACTTGCTCCCTAGTAAGCAAGTAACCACATAGGAAGCCTAATTAACCAGAACTCATAAAGAATGAAAAGAAAATGTTTAGTGTTTTCTGTGATGAGTTGTGCTCAGTGTTGTTTTAAGCATGTTCTTAAAGGTTTAGACACAAGTATTTCATTTATTTTTTTATTTGTTGGGCGTATCACATATTTCTGTCATTTCCCCTTCCAATTCCTCTCTAAGCACTCCCATATCTCTTTCAAATTCATAGCTTATTTTAGGTAGTTATTCTCTCTCTCTCTCTCTCTCTCTCTCTCTCTCTCTATCTATCTATCTATCTCTGTCTCTCTGTCTGTCTGTCTCTTTCTCCCTCCCTCCTTCCTCCCTCTGTGTGTGTGTATGTTTGTGTTCTTAACACATAGATCCATCTCATTTTGGTTAATGTTGCTTGTGTATAAGTTTTCTGGGCTGATCATTCAGTATTAAATAACCTAGAACTGAGCATTTTGCTGGGAAGATTTTTCCTCTAGTTTTCAGAAATTCCCTGTTGCCTGTAGTTCTTTGTCTACAGTTGAGACCTCCTGGGCTTTCCCTTGTGCCCTTTAGCATGTCTACTGTTGCTGTTCTTGCTTGGCTTGTGTTTAGGTAGTCATGTTGGTGAGACTTCATGTGTGCAGCTTCTGGCATTCCTAGGAAACAGAATCTTAGAACAAACTCCCTATTTCTCTGGCTCCTACTGTCATACCATACTGTCTTCCACAATGATTCCTGAGTTTTGAATTCCGGAGTTGTGTGTTATATATCACAGCTGGGACTAGGTACTACATTTCTGCCTTTGCTTTATTCTGGTTTTCTTTAAGAGAGATCGGATAAAGTTTTTACATTCCCACCATGTAGAGAGAGTTTATCACTTTGACTGGCTTTTTATTACCCAATTATTTTACAATCTGAAAGAACAAATACAAACATATAATTGTTAGTAATGTGGAACTATTTTTGTACCAAAGCAAAGAAATGATGCAAAACAGTTTTGTCTGTTAGTCATAAAATTAATTCCAATTATGACTGTTAGATGCCTGTAACATATAACAATGTTGTGTTTATTTTTTAAAAAATAACATTTGTGCTGATTACACACTTGTAATCCTATCACTAGGCTGGAAGGTTTTGCGTTCCAGACCAGCCTAGGTTACACAATGAAACTCTCTTTTAACACAGACGCATGTGTTCACATACACACTACGTGGGATGAAAGCTGGCAGTCTTGAGAAGTATCTAGTCCTCAACTGTATGTTTGCTGTAATTGTTGCGTAAATGTGTTTAGTGGACAAAGGAAATTCCCTTCCTTCTTTGTTGTCTATTGTTGCGCCAGACCTTACTGCCTTGCAATAACAGCACTAGTTACCCCGGAGTTCAGTGGGTCATGATGGTGACAGGGTTGAGCTGTAGCATTTGATCCTTGGTCTTGACAAGTCTGTCATCCTCACAAAGTTTATCTAGGAAATGCTCCATCTTCGGGGCACTCACATGCCTTCTCCGAAAGTTGAGTCACTTATAAAAATTTTGTTTCTTTTTTCTTAATTTGTGGATTTTGGGGGGCAAACTGCAGAAATGTTTAAACTGTCCAGTTTATTTCATGTCATGCTCACTCTAAACAAGCTCAGTGAAGAATGCGGTTACTTTGTCCTTTCTATGTGGTTGATGAGAATGGGCACTCTCTCCGGTCCTTTGTGTGTGCTGTGAGTTTTCAGTTTGCTATCCAGATGTTCTTTCTTTCGGCTTGCAGCCTTCTCGGGCACATATGCTGAGCAATGTTCTGGTGGATACCCAAGGAATCTGCTGTCCAATACTAGGCCTTTCTGGCTGTCTAAGACTTCACTTCCTGGCACTCTGCAACCTCTACCTGAATTTCCAGTCTTTAGATTCTTAACTCTCTCTTCCTGACTCAAGTCATCCCCCAAGTTACACCTGGATTGACTTTTTTGGATCCTGGCCTCCAAACTCTCTCAGTATATTGAGCTGGGGCAGTCACAATTTATTTTATTTGTATTCTGTCCCTCATGAATGCTTGTCTTGTCTCCTTATATCCAGTGTCTTCCTAATTGTTTTTTTTTTCTTCACCATGCAGATTGCATCTTAAGAGAAAGCTATTACTTCAAGTGGAAGCATACGTTTATTTCCCATGCTTTGTATTTATCATTAGTTGTGAGTTGCTTTATAAAACTGCATGTAAAGGGATGTATGTATATAGTGACTTAAGTAATAGAATTAAACAAAACAAAACAATACGATGCACAAAGCAAGTATCAGATAACTGTAAAACTAGAGTTGTCTGATAAAAATGATTTGTATGTCTTAGTTTTTCAGTTAGTTTTATGATACACAAACAATCCTTTATTTACTAAAATTTCCAACTAGTAATTAGGTAGTAAGGCAGTCATAACACCCCGTGCATAGCTACCAAATTTTAAACATTTTATTCTCCCTTTTCAATGTACACATTCTCCGGTTCGATTTTTATTTCATGAGAGCTGGTCTTAAACACTATAGGGTTACTGGAGTCAGAATTAGTTTCCCTTCTCAAATATCAACACATCTTAGTTAAAACAAGCAAAGTAACTCTTTACAACATTGAATAGCAATTAAGAAAATTTGTTATAATTTTTGAAAATGTAAAAGTCCAAAAATTGGTTTTCATATTTCTGAAATACAGAATTAGAAATTGATGAAAATCCCTTTTGGGGAAGATGCAGCTAGAATCTAGGGCTGGATTCCGAGGCTTGTAGATTTGAAAGACAAGTACCAAAGAAGAGTCACTGTCTAACTACTAGATAAAACTCCCTCCTCCCAGCCAATGCCTGTACTAAACATGATGTACAGAACAGGAAGCTACTTAAAACATTTGCTTTTAGAGGGTTGGGTATAAATTACATTATTCATGAACATCTATGAGGAAATTGAAATTCAGGCCCAGATAAAGTGGGGTATCTTTGATCAGTATCAGATTTTTAGTCCCCGAAGTGTATGTCCTGGGTTCAAATATCACGCCACGAGAATTGGTATGAATTTTCCAACTTAGCTGGTCTCACTTTAAACCTAAAACCATGGCCTAGCAGATACAAATCACCTTCCAATAATTTGACAGTCTTACAAAAATCAATAGTACAGACAAAAATAAATATTATGCTCTACAAAATAACATGGTCCATAATTTTGCTACTGTGTGTTTGCAATAGAATATCACATCACTATGTATGTAAAGAATAAGAAAAAGAATCTTCAAATTCAGTAGGAAGAGAACAATGGCACATCTTGCAGTTCCAGCACTCAGGGAGCTGAGGCAAGAAGATCTGGAGTGCCAGGTCAGCCTAGGCTACATGGTGAAACTCACTGAAAGCTAAACTTGGTTATAATGTGAAGTAAAACAAACCCTAGCACATCTGTGAGATGTTCACTAGAGAGAGCTCACTAGGGTGGAGGACTGTCTCTGAAGGTGGGTGTCACCAACACGTAGTCTGATGACTCATCTGTAGCAAAAGTGTGGGAAGGAGGTAGTCTGTAACACAGGCTTCTGCTTCCAGCCCTTACTGGCTGTTATACTGTACACTTCTCTGTTCTATGCTCCCTCTCTACCACGATTCACTTTAACTTCCGAAACTGTGAGCAAAATAAATCATTGAAGCTGTTTCTCTTGGGTTTTCATAGCACGAACTAAAACAAAACAACATAAATAATGCAGAGATCCAAAAATCCAGATGTCGTATCTACCAGCTACTTTAACAGAGATGAGAATATGTTTATAAATATCCACTGGAACTACAAGATGTGACGTTTCATTTTGAGAACGCATTAAATAGGCCAAAGAACTTACCACAAAGCACCAAGTAAAGTTTGAAAACTTAACGATAAATCAGCATAGCAATATTAAAACTCCAGCTAACAGGAAAGAAACTTTGAAAATCCCACAAAGCAAAGCAAAGCAAAGCAAAGCAAATATAAACAAACAAAACATACCTGAATTAGAAATGTGGAATTGGTTTCTATGTACAAGTAAATACTTTTATAATTTCATATAAACCTTTGTCTATACTTGGGAATGTTTTCTTAAGATATATTCTTCGAAGGGCCCAGTTTCATGAGGAAATAGTCACAGATAGAGAGAAAAAAAGAGATCCCAGAGACAAAGTGATGTCTAAAGAAATGAAGGACAAGACATTCCTAACTTGTGTAAAACACAATCCCACCCAGAAGTGCACTGAACTCTGAAGAGGAAAACCGCTAAGAAAAATTCCGTGTGCTGTGTGCTCTGTGGTTTAGGTTGACCTTTCCTAGCTTAAGAATCTTTTTTACAAATATACGGTCTCTCCTAATAAAGCGTACCTTTTTACGTATTTTTAGTTCTTCCAAAAATACTATTTTGCTTTAAAAGTAAAGAAGAATCTCTTTTTCCTGTGGTAACTGCTAACATCCTCACAGGTGGATGGATGGATGGCCCCTGAGAAAGGGAAGATAAATGTAAGGAAATAAATGAAATCATTAATTAATAAGGTTAACAGATATTTCCAAGCCCAAACTGAAACTTTAAATGACAGCGGTACATATTGAGACAACTTTGTTTATCCCTTGGAGGAGAATAAAATTTCTATGTATTCCAGTGGCACATTATACAACAGAAACAACTAAATCTTTAGTGTATTTGACACTTACTCCCCAGAACGTACCTTAAGGAAACACTTAATGTGTCTTACGGAAACACTTCCAGATGTAGAAAAAGATTTATATGTAAGTATAATAGTATTTGTATGTAAACAGAAATCAGTCTTATAAATAGCAATGGCTAAATATAAGAAAAACCATCAACTACCCATGGAATTGACAGGGAGCTAAGATACGACAGCGTAGAACACTGATGATGATGCATTAACCATATTTATAAAGATATGTAGCTTTCGGATATTTAGTATTTTTAAAGCTGAGTAAGATGTAATTAAAATATTAATACTTATTGTTATTAACTATAGTGATGCGATAAAAATGCGCTATTTCTACATTACTGTATTTTTATGGTACTTTCAGAGAAGACGTCTCCTAGTCTCTTGTTGCACACCAGAACTTCCCACCTTCCTGCTTGGAGGTCTAGCTAATCAAGTCTCCTCTAGGATGACTGTGCTTTTATCTCTCTGTGCTGATTAACATTCACAATTCCATTAGATTTCCCTTCCTCACAGAAATACTCCATGGAACCTTTAACAGGAGGTCAGCTTTATCATGTTGGCCGTGTCGGAGTTCACTATGTCTGCCCTTTAAATCCCTGGATTATCCCAATCTAAGTTACTCCTAGTAAACCATTCATAAGAATCTACACAGCGCTGTAATCCTTGGGTTGGCAATGAATATAGATAGTTTATTAGTCAGTGAATTTTTATCTTTGCTTTTAAGCAATGTTACTTGAGTTGATTTCTGTCTTTTGAAAGAGAATGGTAACAAAAGCCCAAAATTGTACAACGTGACTGTGACAGATGATAATCCAGATTAAATGTCTGCAGTGGCCTATTTTATTTGCGGGAAGTTAGAAAGCATCTTGGAGTTGTTGGGCAATGCTGGTCACAATCTAGGAAAGAAAGGAAGGACATCCTCAAACCTTGACCTCTTCATTTTAAATCAGGATTAACTTCTTTTAGAGAAATTAATATGAAAACCCTAAAACCCACCTAAAAGTTACAAAACAGTGTCGGCAGTCTACTGTGTGTCATTTATTTTGTTTCTTAGAAGAAAAGGCCACTAGCATGTGACAAACTCTCTGGAAATTAAATTGGGGCCTCTTGCTTAATTGCATAGATCCATCCTCGGGAAAACTGACTCACAACAGAAGCCACGACAGCTAAAAGAGATGGCAGACTGGAATTCCTCTTCATTGTCAGAGATGTGCAGAGAATAGCTGTAGAATTGCTGGTGATGTTTTGTCTTCCTCGAAAGAAAACTGCATGTCCAGATTATTTTAGAGCTTCAGAGTTCCTGTGTGTTCAGCGCAGTGTACAAAACCCAGTCGGTATAGTTCAAGACCCGCAAGAAATGTGATTTTCTCTTTGACTTGCCTGTGCTAGATTGATTGGTCATTCACGGCCTTCACCTTATTTACGGAAATATTTACAGAAGAGCATCATGCTGCCACATGGTGTGATTTAGTTGAATACTAACAAACCTCCTCGTGTTTGCGGATAGCACACAGCCAATGGTCTTTTGTGCTTCGTTAGATTACATGTGACCTATCAGAATATGTTCTGACTTCTGTGGTCTACTTACAAAAATTTTCCCTTTAAAATGGCTGGTCTGCAGTCCCGGACTTCCAATTTGTGACTCAAATACATCTTCTTGAATAAAAGAAGCTTGTAAGTACTCAGGAAATTATGTCTCCATTTTCATTTTTTTATACTTTATCCTTAATTACAAATAGCAGTCCCTGCTTGTGGTTCATAATTCTAATAATATAATGCATTCTTAGCGTTTTACTGCCATTCATAAACTGCTTCAACAGAACTACTTGTGATTTATGGAATCAATAGAACTCTTTAAATTACATCCTATATTATGTTGTAGGGCATGTATTGCCCTATGGTTTCACATGCAATGTCAGAGACAGAGGGAACAAGAATGGAAAATTGTGATTTCACTGTAAATCAAAGTATAGGTGTTGTTTATGAGCACTAGGGATTTAACACTTGATACATTTCACTTGTTTTTATTTTGTCTAGAGCAGCTTACCTGATATGGGACAAAATTTAAATGAATGAATAATCCCTTACAGTTTAATGTCTTCAGTATAAATACTAATATTAATACTTATAAAACCAAATCTAGTATTTATTTAGTATCAATACTGAATAATAATCAATAAAACTAGGTGTTAGAGATATATTTTATTTTCTAACAAAATTGTTTTGTTTTAAAATATTGATCACATTTTTACTGTATAAACAAAAAGACTAATGGTATAAATGTACACAGTGTGAGTACTCTAAAATATTCTTGACTTTCACATTCATTTTAATAATAATGAACCAAAATTAGACTTTTTATCTATAAGTATTTAATATAGGAAACAAAAAGATCAAAATCGTACTGAGGAAGCTGTGCTTAGTCACCAATAAGCTAAAAATATTAATTTGAATTCCATGCTTTGATAAAATAAGTCAGACTCTCAAACAAAAATAATTAGATTTAGAGAAAGCACCAAATCCCTCGTGTGCCCCCAAATTCCAGGTTATCTAATGTTATCTTTGGTAATGTATTTCAGAGTCACATTAATGACTGAGGTTTTTTTTAAAAGCATTTCAAGGAAAATGGCGAGCTCACCTTGCTTGTTTTATAGACTAAAGAGTCTTTTGACCTCAGATATTTCCAACCATGAGCTTAGCAGTGATCCTAAGTAGCTAGAGATCAGGATCCTCAGTTGAGATTCAAGTGCAGCCCTTTCATCTGAGCATCACCACATGATGTGGATGAGATAAGACTGGGAGAGACAGTCAGGAAGGGTAAATATGCATAAAAGAACCCAACAGCCGACTTCTTATCATGACCAACTCTTAGAACCTACTTAGAATAGCATTCCTGCTTCCCAGTGACTATGTAAAATTTGTTATTTGTGATATGTTGTATACTGTGAGGACATTTTATGTGTCCAGTCCCTTATCAGATCATATTACTGCTGCAACCATAGTATTTCTAACAAAAATTTCTTTATCTATATGCCTGCATATATCTATAGATAAAGATAGGCAGATATATAACAATGTTTTAAAATTAGTTTTATAGGCCTATTTGGATTCAAGTAATCACTAAAATGTCTACTTAAGAAACCAAAGAAATGGATAAAATTATTTATATATTCTATGTGTCTAATATTTACCTGCAGGCATATATGAAATACTTCTTAAATGCCGGGGACTACTTAAAATTTACAGAATTCACCCTCTTCACAGAGGCTTGCTCTTCAGCTGACAAAAACCAGATAGTCCCCTAATGTGACTCTGAGGAGTTTAAACTGACTCTGTTAAAGCTGAGGTTATTTGCCTTGGGGATGCCTAATGGAAGGGTTATTATAACACTGTCCACAAATAGGGGCCTTGAGAGAGAAAGTCTATTGCACTCCACTGACAGCTGGTAGATTGGGCTGTTGCCATGTCACACTGATCTCCAAGGCCATAGGTCATATCTCTCCCTTAATATTTAAATAAAGATACTTGACAAGAGCAAAATACACCCAGTGCATGGCTGGGACTCGATTTATAAGAACCTTTGGAAAGTCATGCTAATTCCTAGACTTCTTAGAATGCATAGTAACCTTTCATAAATCCATCTTTTCCAGGTGTCCTTGGAAATGACAGTTATAAAACTGTAAATGATTTGTAATGCAAAACGTGACTGACAATCTTGAAGACAGGATGCCCTGTACTAAAATGAGCAAGATTATAGCTAACAAAAGGCATAAAATGCATCAATAAAGTAGCTACTGAAGTAACTCAAAATCTCACTGTGTAGCCTCACCAAATGCTAGAACAAAAGCAAGTAAGAAAATCCAGGCTTCAATACCATAAGTAGAAATTTACTTTATGAACGTGAGGGTAAAGAATTCCTCTGTGTCAGCATCTGGATGAAGGATAACAACCTGCCTTGTTTTCTTCAGGGAGTGAGTCTTTTTTATCATATCATTTTTATTACACATAAATTTCAGTTTTTCACAACTTTGAGCAATATCAGACACATTGAACTTGGTCATGCACTCTTTCCATTCAACTTCCAGAAAACAATGATGCACCTTATATTAGTGATGAAATGAGCATTAAAACTACTAAAAAGCATTTCCTTTACAAGTATTTATTACAGGATAATCTATATAGTCCCAGGATACGCTGGGGTTGTGGGCTTAAGCAATACCACCAACTCTCTTTAAATGCCTGTTTTTATTTGAATGTGATTGAGTAACTTGAGCAAGTAGAATGCTGCAGATCGAGCCTTTGAATATTTTAGAGCTAGCGGGACACCTTCTATTGTTTTGTATAAGTTTGAGCAACCCGGACAGTAGGCCATGTTCCCTGTGGCGCTTTAAAGACTGTCTCTGAATCAACTGGGCATTCTAGCACTATGAAATTCCCATAGGCCACACTGGAGAAGATGCTCACAGAAGGCCCCACCAACGGTCGTCCACTTTGTGGGATCTCTTATTGTGATCTTCATTGAATTTAATTCCTCCTGTTTCGTACTCAGGTTTTCTATTTCTAATGTATGTTTTAAAATATAAGAATGAGCCCATAGCTGTTAACTAGGTTTGGACAGATCGAAAAACAAAAACCCTTCACATCGGGGTAAATCTTCAGGTTCCCGTGCTTTCTTTGAATTCCGAGAGCTGGAAAGTGAGTCATAAGCTGATCAGAACCCAGGACTACAGTTAGAGTAAAGTCTTCCTTGTGGAAAAGAGAAATACATTGTTAAAATAGGACATAATACATTTTCACGGAAGGTTTTATGTGACTAGTTGTATTTGTTAGATAAAAGTAGGAAGTTCCTTTATACACATTTCTGAAAGCCATTCTCATGCTAAATTTAGTTGACCATAAAAAAGATATGACAAAATCATGTAAGAAAGTTTTTTCCTTTGCTTGCTTATTTTTTCATTGCCATATAATGTATGTGCATGTTTACAATATTACAAATTGTTGTCATAAGCACAACACAAATGCAGATGAATATTTTAGTTGTGGATTTAAAACACCTCAGAAGATATGAGCCCCATGAAACCCAAATGGCATTTTGAGGCAGAGGAAAACAATGGGAAGGATGGAACCAGGGCATATTTTTCCTGTTACAAGGTACATTTACTCTTTCTTTCTCAGTCTATCCCTGAAATGACTGGGTAACTGGGTGAGGAAAACTGTATTTGTGAGCCTGTGGTACTCACACTCCTAACTAGCTTTTTCTAGATTATTTGAGCATCAGGCCTACAGATTTAATTTTATTCCCTTACCAACCAGTAACTTTACTTTGATTTATTCAGTGGAACTGGGAAAAATAGTCATCATCATGTCTTTTGAAAATGAGATCTGCAATGTTTATTCATTCATCTATCCATTCGTTCTTTCATTCATTCTAAATGTATTAGCAACTCTTCTAGATAGTATAGTCTACCAAGACGATGAATTCAGGGCATCTGCTTCTGAGAGCTTAACTTTATACCTTCATTTGATGGCTTGGCCACCTTCATCTTAACCTGTCATCTCCATTATTAGTCACATGTTCATTGGAAGAAGCTATTGTGCTTGGCTTTGAGCTTACAAGCTGCAAATACCAAAAGAGAAAGAAAAAATTCTCCTGCATTCTTACACTTCCAAGGTAAATGTTGAACAAAATTTTCCGAATTAATAAATTAGCAAAAGAATGAATAAGCTAATAAATGGGACAATTGACCGTAGAATTATATTTGAGTGTGATCTCTTGCTAGGTTGCTTTTCAACCCAACATATTCAGACAACCCATGACACAGTATTTCATATCATTTGGAAAATGATTCCTTTCCCATACCTTGGTGTGGAAAATTTTGAAAACAACAGAAGCTTGCAATTCAAATGTGGCTGACAGATGTCTTTGCTCACAACACAGCTATGTCATCTGGGAATATGCTCACAACACAACTATGTTATCTGGGAATAAAACTTATTCAAAGTCAGGATGAGATTCTCAGAACATTCTACATGATCTACCAAACAAGGTCTGTTATGTTGCCTTTAAAAACTTACAGGCTTTGCTTCCATCGTTCCTCAGCAGATAGTTCTTCCAGCAGCCTTAACATAGGCTGATGCGTTGTTGATGCCAATCAATATGCATATCTTGTAGTCTGATGCTCTTCTGTGATTCTCCATATTGTTTTCAGTTCACACTAGCAGACACCATTTTCCAGTCTTCCTTTCCACCTCCCCTTCTGGTTGCAACACAGAGGCCTTTTGAGTAACTTATTCTTTTTTTCTCTTTTTAATATGAATCCAGCCTGGCAGGCTCAGTGTGATGTGTAGACTGGATTGTATCAAAACAGTCTTCTCTTTCCTTCCGCCTGTGTGCATAGGAAGTGATATTAACAAGAATCAGATTTTCCTGGACCTGTAACAGAGCAAACAACTTCTGGCATCGTAATTCTTTGAACTGGAACCACAAGGGCATGTAGTAATGTCTCCTTTCCACCACATGCACAAAGAGCAGAGCTGTTGGTTTCTTTCTTCTTCTTCTGACTGTTGAAATGGACTGGCTCAAATTTGCGGTGCTAAATGTTTGGAATTAAGTGAATATTTTGATTCGTTTTGAAAGTTTCAATGTTCACAATTCATCTGGTCCCATGAGGAGGTCCAGCTCTGATGGTGTGCAATTTACTTCTGGAATAGATTTAAGAAGGAGGTAGGAAGATAGAGTATAAGTATTTTTCAGAACTTTTGTTAAGAAGAAAAAGGTGTAAGACAAATAATTCAACAGTAATTATAACCCGATAATGTGAAGTTGGATTAGCAGAAATCTTCATCACCTACCTACAGGATTTAGAGAGGAACCTGGAGCCTGGGATCTGCCACCGATCAGCTGAGTTAATCGGATCCATGTAACCTGACAGCTCTGAAACTCACCTCCATCATCTGTAAAAATGGAAATAGTTAAAACAACCTCATCCAGGTGTTCAAATTCATAGTGTGTCATGGGAGGAAAGGTGCTTTTCTATCTGTCTATTTGTTCAAATTATCTCAAATTATTTTATGTCCATCAGACCATGAGATCTACTTAGCTGGAATCATATTGATTCATCCTCATACAAAATTATGCAACACTATGCCAGTTTGTGGTTCATGCTCAATAAACGTTGAGGAAATGTATGAATGGATAAATTCAGGGTACTGGAGCTACATAGATTAATAGGGTCCCTCCTCTAAGCAAACCCATAATCAAGAGAGGCGATGGGTGGATGCAGTGTACTGTAACGTAATTTGAAATTATACCTGTACACCTCTCTGGTATTTTCTCTATTCTTTCTTTTCATGTACAAAGATATGTGTGTATATATACGCATATATATGCAAATACACATTCAAGATCATATTAACAGATACATTTAAAGCTCCTGTGAATTTCAACCACTTGCAAAAGAATAATTTGTTTTCCTGAGTGGAGTTTCACTGAGTAGATAAATCACCCTTAAGACCTGGTCACATGTCCAGCAGTAGATGGCTAATACAAGAAGAACTCAATGGCATTTTTGTAGATTTCTTTTTCTCATATTGTTTTGTTTGCCATTTTTTAACCTCACTGTTTTTTGGTTGTAAAATGTATAATTTTGTACTTTATGATTGTGTGTGTGTGTGTTATGTATGTGTTTCTCATGCTTTTTTCTTTGTTCACCTTTTCTAAACTCAGAAAGAAAGCAAGAGGTATGTAGAGGATCCAGGAAGTGATAAGGGATGAGAAATTGTGATCAGAATATATTGTATGAAAAACAAATTATTTTCAATAAAAACAAACAAAATTTGGCCACATAAAGAATAAAAAAGTCAGAATTGTTTATATATACATATATATATATATATACATATATGAGAATGAATGTAAAATTGAGATGGAATGGAATGTTTAGATGATTTCTGGAGTGGGAAAGTGTGCTTGTTAGTTTTTGCCAAATTAACACAACTGGAGTCTGCTAAGTAGAAAGCCTCAACTGAAGAATTGCCCTGATTGTTAATGGTCAGAGGTTCACTCTGCCTTCTGTATGTGGCGCCTTCCCTCAGGTGGATCTGGTATGGATAAGGAAAGTAACTAGGTAAGCAGTGGTCTCTGCTTCAGTTCTTGCCTCCAGGTTCCTGTTGAGTACCTACTCCCTCTCCCCCCCCCCATGGTGCTCTCAATCATGGTGTTTATCAAAGCAATATAAAGGGATGCAAGGATAGAAAGTTAAGTCTGTACTGTATATGTATTCACTTCTATTTCTTATTTCCTTGTATTAGAGGCAGAAACAGTGACACACGGATGATCTTTTGGATATCTCATAAGAAAGGTTAAATAAAACTAAAGCTTAACCATAATGGAAAACAATCTTAACTCGGGTAAGAGCCAGTTAGAATAACTCTATCTTAAGAAACATTTTCCTCCTGCATGTAATCTTGTTAAAAAAAAAACAAAACAAAACAGAGAGATCTCAGCTCTCTTAGTAGTGCTGCTTCAGGGACTTCTTTGCCATGAATGGACTACATGACCTCCTAGGTAAGGAATTCCTTGAGAATGAAACACTATTAACTAGTGGAAGCCAGATCCTCCATCCCTTCTTGGTGTGAGTACAACTGTGACCTAAAACCACCTTCCTCTTGTACAGTGATGTTGAGTACTAGTGGGCCATAGATTCTCTAGAAGCAGGAAAACATGACCAAGTCAACTAAAAATACCGTTTAGTCTCAGTTATGATTCTGTTCAGTCATTCATGCGATTATAATAAGGTCTGTGTACCAAAACAATGGGCACAAATCTAAGTTAATCGATTTAGAGTTCAGCAACAGTTCTCCAGGTATAGCGCTCTTGTGACTGCTCTTTTCAATTTAAGACACAACGGACCTCTATGTTTCCCAAATACTTTATCTTTTCATTGTTATTCCGATAGGGGAAATATTTAAATATTTGTAATAAAAACCTGTGACCTTAGTAGAAACAATTATCTAGCCTTGTAATTGCTTTTAGTAAGTGTGTGTGTGTGTGTGTGTGTGTGTGTGTGTGTAAGTCACCTTCAACCTCTTCTTATATTCGTTTTTGTGACAGGGTATGTCACTGAACCTGGGTCTTATCGGTTTCAATGGGCTGGCTGGCCCAAGAGCTCTCTGGATCCTTCGGTCTCCATTCCACCTGGGTTGGTTTCTCCCCAACTTTTTCTGTATAGAGCAATGATGTCCTTAAGTCTCAAGTGTCACAGTGTTGTGACTGGAAGGTTAGTGTCTCAGTCTCTTGAGAAACAGAATCGTGACTTCTCCTGTGTGTATTCTAGCAGAGTCTGATGTTTTGTTTCCATCTTCCTTTTTTTGTTCTTAAATTTTAAGGGGTTTTAAGATCAATTTTTTTATAGAGAAAGAATAATGAGACCTAGTCAGACAGGAAGGAAGACAGGAGAGGATTCAGGAGATGCACATTGTTGTTATTTTGTAAAAGTTTAAAAATTCTTTCGATAAGAGATCGAGAGGAGGGAGATAGACATGAGAGAGGTGAAGGGGGTAAGAGCAGAGCAGAAGAGGGTAAGGGAGGGAGAAGGAGAGGAAGAAGAAGGAGGGGGAGAGAGGGGAGGGAGCCAGCAGGTGAGGGAGGAGAAAGGATGGTGCTAGGGAGCTTAAAAGCTTAAAAGCAGGAGCCTGCACATGAACACTGAGTCCCTTGGCAGGGTCACCATGCATGCCCAGGCCATCGCCAAGGAGGGGCGGAGTCAGCATAATGCCAGAGTTGGACCACACATGCCAGTAGAGCCCCGTGTTCCATAGGCCCTGGAAGGGAAGGGAGCAGCTGTGACCTGAATTGTGCAAGTTTATTTAAAGGCAGGGTAGCAGCACAGTGAAGCTAATTCAAGCTTAAAAGGTGATAATGTGCAAGAGAACACACAAATACGATGTAATATGCTTTCATGTCTCGAGGATATTTCTTCAGTCAGCATGTTGATTTAGATAGATAGGAAGAAACAAATGTCATCTATATTTTTCAAATTTTTATTTATTTTCTTTTTTTAAAAAAATCTTTCTTGACCAGAAAAGCTTCTATCCTAAACTAGGAGAAATAAAATGTGTGACACTCATTAATTCCTGTCCTCCTCCTTTCCTTGCACTTAAGTGGCTCCCAGTCACCAGCTCAGATCTGAAGAGTCATGAACTGTACTTCCTCTGAATAATGATGTCCCGTTCGAAGACATGCTTCAACTTGGTAAGAGGGGAAAGGCAGACCTCCCCAGAGCTGGTGGCAGTCCATTAGCTGGGGAAAGAGCTACCTGGCAAATAGCCTCTAAACTGTCATCATCATGAAATTTCATTTCAGATAGAGTTCATTATTAAAAACAAACGGTAGAATTTAACAACTAGATAAGGATCTAGGGTACTGACAGAGAAAGCAGTTTTGCTCTAAATGTGTACAACATAGAAGAGACCAGTTGCAAAGCTTCTCTGGGGGCACTGCCACTGGTTACATTTGCCACCACCACATAATAGAATCTGAGGACTTGTTATGGTAATCAACTAGTTCTTACAGCCAGAGAGTTTCTCCTCAAAGCAGAGGGAGACCAACTCCGGTGCTGTGTTAACATGATAATGCTGGATCCCTAACCGATTTCACTTTTCCCCTTGGTCCGGAATACTTTCTTAACCCACATGTTTTCTGATCACATTGCCTTCCTGAACTAGTGCTCATTTAAGATAGGAGTTATACTACTTCCCAGCTGGTAAACACTATGATGCAGATTTCTTCACAGGAAATCCCTAGCCAGGCAATATACCATAATTTCCATATTCATCATTAATGTTATTTAAAAGAGTTTAGAAGACAGTTAAAATGAACCTATATGTATCTGAGGACAATCTAGAAGCAGCTGCGTGGAAAACAAAGGAGAAATATTCTTGGGAATGCATTAGTCAAATGAACTACTCTGTAATTCAGAGGCAAGGATTTTTGTTAACTAACCTGTACTTGGCACCTCTTTAGTCTCACATCAGGGACTTCATGAGGTTGTTTTCTTAAAAGTAACTTTGGCTGGATGGCTAATGTATTCTGTTATTGCATTTAGTATTTTGAAAGGCTGGAAACTTTGATGCTATTATAAGTAAAAAGAATTGTCTACAATAATAGTCTAGCTTCTACACAGTAAAAAACAAAAGAAAACAAAAAGTATGATTTGTAAAGGATTGAGTTCCTCCAGTGTCTGGGTACCCCGTCTTCACACGCCTCAGACACCTGTGATTTAGTTTTCAAAATGTAATGGCTAAGAAGTTGAGCATCTATCTCTAAGGCACTTTTCACGGCTTTACTCAGAAAAGCGTCATTGGCTTGAACAAATCGCCTGTGCAGAGCATTCGGGAGGCATTTGGCTGGCTGCCTTGTGGACGCTACCTGAATAACGTGTGCAAGTTCTGTTTCTCCGACCAAGCATAAACAATAAAACGATTTCCAAGACACTTGCATGTTTTCCCACTAGAGGTCTCTCTCGTAACGGCTTTCCTTTGGTTGGACTCATTAATTATTTTACTCAAAGGAACAATTCCACCTTTTAGACTAGAATGCTGCACTTAACATGTTATGCTAGAGAAAGATAGAATGCCGCTCTGCTTCCTCTCCTCCTTGATGAGTAGATATTAAGGTGACTGAATGAATCACTTTGGGTATTTCATTACACAATGGAGACACTTTAGGAATGAAGTTTGAACTTTCATCTATGTTTCCAAAAGTTTCACAATTTGACTGGTTAAAACTGTTTGCCAAAATAAATGTTCCTTATCAATGAGTACGAAATGCCAGAGCTTTGCATTCTCCTGATAATACCCAATATACAGTCTCAGAATTGCAAGACTGAACTATTTAATGTTCATTTCTTTCACTTTTAGGGGCGAAAAAGGGAACATGCTCCCATTTGTAGAGGAATATTCAGTTTTTTTCTGTTTCTGTTCTATTCCTTGCATAGACAATAAACTATTAACTCCAAGACAATCCACATATTATTGTGAAACTCTTATTTTTTTAAATGTGCCATTTGAAGGAAGTATCAATTAGAAACTTTGCTTTTAATCAGAAAAAAAGAATCCCATAACATTAACTTAGTCACAGAGACCAGTATGTTCCCATCAATTTAAAACAGAAAGAATTTAAAATGAAAATAAGCACAGAAAATCGCGCAGAGCTCGTTAGTACAGAATGAGACACAGTGACATCTGTCACAAAGCTATTGAAATATTCAGAAAACCCAAAGACTGTTCAGATGTCTGAGGACCGAGGTAGAAAGGCAGAACCCTGTCCTGGGCAGGAGAAATTCAATGGGAAGATGAGAAACCACAAGGAAGCAACTCAGTGCCTAGCGAATCAACGGTAGTGTTAGACTGAGGGTAGCCTATGTCTGCAGGAGCCAATACGGTGGCTAAGCACAGAGCAACACTGTACAATGCAAAAGGGTGCAATCCAGCAAGGAAATTTGACAAGCAGCAAAATGTACCACGACCTGGCCAGGAGAGCACAGACTTGTCAAGCAACCATCTGGGAATCTGAAAGGGTTTTAGTTGGAGCAGAAAATACACAATGCATTGTTTACATTGCTGAAGTTTTATTTCGGCTCCCCTGAGAATGCACCCAATACCTCGTCTAAGGACTGTAAATTATTAAGCAATTAAGTACATATTTCTACCAATATCATTTTAGTGTACCACTTTGTCGTCAAAGCTGAGCCCACAACAACTACCACTTCAACTGCTGGAAGGTTGGATGGTGACTAGAAATCCTCAGTGCTATCAAATGTGGGACTAGTTGAATATTTATACCTTTATGAGATTAAAAGGCACACATGTTTTTCTTTCCAAAGTTTTTCTCTCCTGTATTCTTGGTAGGTACCCCATGGTAGCCCAGGCAGAGAAGGAGATCTGTTTGAACAATTTGGTGGATGGAAGAATCCCGAGACATCACAGACTCATAGAAGTTTAGTTCAGGAAAATATAGCTTTGTTCGTTTTAGCTTTAAAGTCAGGAGTCAATACGGTCAAGTGACCATTGTAGGAACCCTCAGTAAATAGATGATCCTGCTTGTTGGGAGAAAAGATCCAACAAGTTAAATATGAACTGAGCAAGCATACAAAGAGACATCAGCTTGGCAAAAATCATAGCGTACAGACACCACAGAAACACTGAGTACTGAAGGCTGAGGCTTAAGGACATGCTAGCGACATTTTAAGGATGAACACTTTTTTTTTTAACAAAAAAGGTTGGCATTTTAGTGAAATGTAAAATAAATGTGATCATTAGGAAAGATGGCCTTTCAGGATAGGTATTATATTCAGGGGTGTGGTGTGGTTAATTTATTAGTGGACAAACTGCCCTTAAAGATACATTCCATGCATGTCTCCTTGAACAGCTTCTGAGATGGTATGCACACCTCCAAGCAGTTATTGTTATTTTTGTATAGCAAACACTATTCCGATTGAGAACAGAAGAGATTAACTGGTGGGTGACCCTGCTTGGACAGATAACAACATCCATCACATGATAGCCAGAAGAGCTGTGCAGTTGACTAAGGGTGCCCCACTCACTTTTTTGCCTAGGCAGCTTGTTGCTCAGGTTAGTCCACAGCCAAAACTGTACATCCCAACGGTAAATGTTGAAAGAGGAAATGCAAAATATACTGTATTAAAGCAAGCAAGCTGAAAGCTTCTGTAAGAAAGATAAGCGTTTTGTTTTGTTTCTCTCTGAAAGAATCCAGTGCTATGGCTTCCTGGGGTCTGTCTGTACATATAATCCATAAGCAGGGCAGCTAGTGGTAACATTCCTATGTAGTTATTTTTATTTAGACAAAATATAACATTCTTAATTTAGACATAGCTTTTGCATGGTGGGGGGAGTGAGGCAGCAGCACCATTTAAACCTTTAAAATGATGCATTGTTCCTTTTGTCTCAGAATTGTTTAGATACAATTTGTATTTCTTTCTGACCAGGGAATTATAAAGGAATTCAGTTGGTTTGATGTAGATGGATTCAGGCTTGCCTATAGCCTTAATCATCAGTATTTCTCTTTTTAGTGTGTTTCAGAGTAAGGTAAGACAAGTTGGAATGTAAATAAGGTTTTTCTCATTTCCTCATCCCTGATTATTTCCCCCTCTATCATTTAATCCTTCTTTTAATTCTCGTTTCCTTCATTATCCTGTGACATTTTAGAAAGTTATTTACTTAACTTTTGTTCACATCTTCCATTTTAAATACTGGGTGAGTTTCCCCGAGGTCAGTGAAACCTCTTGCAAGACAATGTAAATACGTTTTAGTGATTTTTTTTAAGTGTGTGTTTTTTTAATTCATATCTTTAACTTTTTGTGTCCATGGTTGCAACAGAACTATTGAGATACTCCTTCTCTCCTGGTATTAAATTATAAATCATAGAAATAGCTGGTCAGAGATGAAAATGTCAAGAAGATGTTGCTCAGCCATGTGTTTCTCTCCCTCTCCAGTGAGAACCTTGACTACATCGCCCAGGTGACAGGATGTTTCTGATCTTGCGCAGCCGTCCAGGTGCCTGTAGTTCAGGAGACAGACAGCAAAGTTGCTTTTTGTTTTCCTTTTGGAAAATTTCGGTGTTTTCCTCTGAACATCAAGCTTTTAACAAGTGCTTCTCTTGATGGAGTAATTTACAGCGGCTGGTAGAGTGAAAAGATGCCCGTTAGCCTGCCTGGGCTGTGAATGTTCACTGCTTAGATCACAGCGGAGTTGCTGAAGGAAGAGAGCAACAGGCGTTCCGGTACTGACTCTGACTTGAGTGAACTTAAAAGGAAACTGTGGCTCTTTGTTCTTTAAAGGAATTTTTTCTTAATGGACAAAGATTGCTTTTCTGAAGCAAATGTTTGAACCATCTTGTTGACAGTTTGGAGGAAACCAAAACGGCACAGAAAACATATAGAAGGGGGTCACTGCTTGGTTCTGCTTTTAGGAAGAGCTAATTCATTTTCTTAGGGCTTTGACATGTTTATGTGATATTTTTTTTCCTTTAAAGTATATATGAACAGCCTTAAAAACACTGTCAGTGGTCACCTGATACATCATTTATATAACCAAATTCTGGCAAAAGAAGTAAATATGAATATTAAATCAGTACAAACGCCTTGCACATTTGGTGCTGTAAATTCTGCATCAGTTGTCATCATGAGACGAACTCTGTTGAGGAAAATGTTTGGTGTATGTAGTCAGAACAATGTGTAATATGGTAACACATATGACTTCCTGCCAAGCCCAACCTATTTACAAGCCACAGTCTGCATCTTGAGAAGTTTCATAAATGAAGAGTTTTACATCTACCAAAAAGAAATACACTGGTTTTGCACACCAATGAAAACTTGGAGCAGAAGAAAAACATGGGCAATCAGATAAATGCGATCAAACATTTAAAATGTGATAGTTCAATATTTTTATAGCATAAATTTTCATTAAAATTGTATCAGTGTTTCTTGATGATCTTACTCTGAAAGGTTCTTAGAGATCTAGTCAGAAAGGCCCTTTTGGTTTCATCTTCTGGTTTCTGAAGCTCAGCTCAAACATGCAGACATGACAGAATGCCTGTGATGATGTCTGTTACATGCATGTGTGCCAAAGTCGATCGACATGTGTGAAATGCCACTGTCCCGTCAATAGGACATGGATGCCTTCTTGAAGGACAAAATAGCCAATAGGTATGCCAAGAGGGAGCCTGGAAAACACACAGTTTCTTTTCAATGACCTTGGAGCTCTCAGGGAAATCCCTTTGACTTCAGATTTAAGATTCCTGTGTTTGGGTTAGCTACAGAGTTTCACCACTGTGCTCACCTTTTCTACCTCCTGCTTAGGTAACCTCATTGCCATTAAAAACTTAAGTGAAACAGGACAAAGATTCATCATTTACATTTTAGAAAATTTTACTTGCCCTGTGTCCTGAAGTGACTCCAGGAATTACCCATGCCTGGATTATCTTGGTTGTTCTTAATCTCCTTGGGCATGTATTTGCACAAAGCACTTCATTCTATGTTTTAAAAATAATTGAAAATAACTATGCACATGGTGTAAGTATGGCATTTTAAAATGTAATTTTGAAAGAAATCCTAATAGCTGATTAATAAGTAACGATTTTTACTAGGATTTGAGTCACTGCTATTTTCCATAAATGTCTAAAGGTAGCTGATCTACATTGACACAAAAGCATTGTAGCAAACTGCTAGATATTTTCTCCTTAGTTAGGCTAGATCTTCCCTGAATTCACCATCAACCTTCTTCATTCACCATTTCTACAGATGGTGCATGCATAAGACAGAGCCAGACAGAAGGGATGGAGGTCAGGGCACCTTATGTTAAGAGAGCCTACTGGTTATTTGTCACCTGCATACAGATACATACTGTGAACAGAGTGTTTTGAAGTGTTCTGTTTTGTAAGTTCTCACCTTAATCATCATCTTCCAAAACAGTCATTAAGTAGATAAACTTAAACTTTAAACTCACCCTTACTTTTAGCCTCTTCAAGCTTACTGGTGGTAAACTTAGTGTGTCTTTGTAAATAAATTGCAGTTCTATAAAATCTGCTATAAGAAACTGTTAGAACTTCAAATGAAAATATGACATTGATCAAACTTGATTAGGAAAAGTTAGTGCTAGACAGGTGTTTTGTACCCACAGCTAAATACTGAACTGAACTCCTGAAACCTAGTGACAGAGATGGAGGAGTGATGAGCAAAGGGGTCAAGACCATGATGGTGAAACCCACAAAGACAGCTGACTGGATAAGAAGGAGCTCTTGAATCCCAGACTGATGCCTGAGAGGCCAAGAGGGGACTGATCCAGACTCCATGAATGTAGTCTCAGTGAGGAGGCCACAGAAATCACTGGGGCCTTGGGTAGTAGATCAGTGTTTACCATAGTTTATGAATGATCTTTGGGAGCCCATTCCAAATAGAGGGATGCTTTCTCAGCCTGGACACATGGGGAAGGGCCTAGGTCCTGCCCTGGATGAAATGACAGACTTTAGAGATACCCCCAAAGTGGGCCTCACTCTCCCTGGGAAATGATGTGGGGATTGGGTGGGGGGCTGGGAGACTGGTGGAGGGATAAGGGAGGAGGGGTGGGAGAGGGATCCGGGATTGGCATGTGAAGCATTCATGTTTCTAATTTAAATAAAAAACAACAACAACAACAAAAGAAAAGTTAGTGCTTCCATGTTATTCCAAAGACTTATGCTTGTTTTTTTAAAAAGTTTTTAAATATACTTATAGGATAAAGAAAGCAAAATTAGATCTTTCCTTCCTTGTATAAAATTGATTCATTGAGGTATATATGTCTATGAGATTGCGTTGATCTTTATAGGAAATTATTATTTAAAAGACTGCTGTCTCTGAAATGTGTTCATGGTATTGACAAAACTGAACAATTATAAAGTTTAAAGTACTAAACAGTATGTAAAGTTAAAGGTTGGGATGATTTTATTTTATGACTTTTTTTCCCCAGCACAGGGTTTCTCTCTGGCTTTGGAGGCTGTGCTGGAACTAGCTCTTGTAGACCAGGCTGATCTTGAACTCACGGACATCTGCCTGCCTCTGCCTCCTGAGTGCTGAGATTAAAGGCATACACCAACACTGCCCTGTGACATTTTTTCTTATCAAGATAGGATTTCAATGTGCAACTCTGGCTGTCCAGGAAATTGCTCGTAGACCAGGCTAGTCTACAGAACTCAGAGATCTGCCTGCTTCTGTCTCTGAGTGCTGAAATTAAAGGTGCGCACCGCTGCCTGGCTTGGGATGATTTTAAATTCGTTCTACATGTTTACTTTTCTTTGTATATTGACTATAATATTCATATCAGTTTCAGTAAAAATGATGGGTATATCCAAGCATTTCCTTAGATTTCTTTCCATTGAAAGAATTATAACCTTTTCATTTTTATTTATTTTTTTGTTTTTCGAGTTTCTCTGTATTGTTTTGGAGGCTGTCCTGGAACTCGCTCTGTAGACCAGGCTGGCCTCGAACGCACAGAGATCTGCCTGCCTCTGCCTTCTGAGTGCTGGGATTAAAGGCATGCACCAACAATGGTCGTCCCTTTTTAAATTTTTAGTGACAATTCTTAATGGTACAAGTTACAGTGACACATTTAATATTTTATAATTGAACATTTTCATGAAAAAAAGGAAAGTTAATTTTCTGATTTCTTGTTCTCAAGTTCTATCAATAACTCACATATTTGCTTATAATAAAAGGTAATCATTGGGGAAAATAAAGAAAATTCATTTTAAAAATAAATAGTCCAATTTCTAGATATAAAATATCATTAAAGCTAGAAATACTGTGACATCTATCTGTCTGTATGTCTATCTATCTATCTCACAAAAGAAAACCAGTACTGTATTCTCCCAATTGAAATTACTGCTAGTAAATGAAAAGAAGAACTTAAGATCAGAACTGTAAGAGTCATTAGATAAGTGTGGTCTTGTCATTGTCTACTACACAGGTGTTTTTAATGGTCACGCAGACAGTGAATTGATCAATCTGACTAGCCCTTTCTTCCAAGTGAAAACACTAAAGTTTCCCAAGTACTCATTTGAACTTGGACAAAGAAACTAAAGATTATTTTTACATGCTATTCAAGGGGGGGTGGGGGAGTTTTCAAATTATTTGTGTTTATCATACCTTTTTGTCTCTAAGAAACCATTCTTTTCATTTTGTTACATTATTAGTGTGTATATATGTATTTGTGCATGTGTGTAGGTGTAGGGATCACACGTGGGAAGGGCACTCATCCATGTGTATGTGAGGAGGACACAGGTGGATGGCAGGTACCCTGACTCTACCACTCTCCACCTTATATTTTGAGATAATGCCCCTCCGTGAACCTGGAGCTCAACACTTCATCCAGAGGGCAGGTCTGGAAGCCTAAGGATCGGGCCATTTTGCCTCACCCAGCCCTGTGCTAACAACTGACTGACACAGGGTACTGGGGATCTGAGCTCGGATCCTCAGGCCATGTAGAAGGCATTTACACACTATGCAATCTTCTCAGTCCTCAACCTTGTTAGTTATAATTCTATTTATATGAAATATTCATATTCAAACAAATTTAGAGAAAATATTTCCATGAGTATGAAGCCAGTTACACTGCAAATAGGATATAAATAACTAAGTACAATCAATACATTTTGTGCTGTTTTTATGGACCCTTCAGTGTGGAACTGTAAGTCCATGGTGGTACATTGTGGACAGTGCTTCCTAATTGAAAGGGCTCACATACAACAGGAGAAGGTATACCCTCATGTGAAAAGTTAGGAAATTTACAAGGAATCATTGACCTTGGCACAGAAATGTCCCATCATTCCAGGGACTTTGACATATAAGGCTCATTTCATAAATGTAAAATTTGGCTCTCAGAAAGATGAATGGTCACATACCAACTTAATGAAAACAGAACTAGAATTAGAGATTTGGATAATTTGGGTTGGTGCTCTATTCTCTTACTACCATGCTGTCATATTCATGAAGATGTATATTTGAATGATCCTGTAGTCACTTCATTTAAGCATACATATATTTAAAATTGACATTAGAGTAATTAAACTGCACTTTAAAAAATACTTGTTTCGGTATGTATATGAGTATACATACGTACATGTGTATGTAGAGGCCCACAAAGGCCAGAAGAGAGCATTGGGCTTCTAGGGTGGGAATTACAGGTAGTTGAGAACTACCCAATGTATGCACTGGGAACTGAACTTAGGTCTTTTGAAAGAGGGAATCATCTGCACAACCTGTAACAAATGAGAGCAAGAATAATTGGCTCTGTGCTCAAGGTGGTCCCAGCTACAGGACGCAAGAGACACAACTCTAATAGAAACTTGAAAAAGGCTTTGCAAAAGTCTCTGACAGGGAAGACAACATGACTTTCTGAGAGAGCCTCACAACCCCAGAATTCATTCATGGGAGAAAATCAACAAAACAGAATCAGGGGAAATCAAAACCAGAACAAAACAATAGGGGCTGGGCAGATCAATCAGCAATTAAGAAAACTGGCTGTGTTTCAGTAGACCTGCCTGTTTGATACCCAGCACCCAGTGGCAACTAACAACTGACTATAACTCCAGTTCAGGGAAGTCAGTGCTCTCTTCTGGCCACTGTAAGCACCACACACATGTAGTGCATAAATATACATATAGGTAAGATTCTCTCTCTCTCTCTCTCTCTCTCTCTCTCTCTCTCTCTCTCTCTCTCTCTCTCACACACACACACACACACACACACACACACACACACACAAACCAAAAACTTAAAACAACTTTTAAAACAACAAAAGTCATATCTGCCTACATTTCTATATCAGAAGCTGTGTTCTCTGAAAGGAGATGTTCTTGAGCCTTTCAGAGCTGTGCTGTTCAAAGTTTCCAACCCAGAGTTAACAGTGCAGCCATGTGGGTAGTTATATCAATGTGTATTCAGAAATTTCTCTAAAATCTTTGAGGGCTAAGGACATGACTGAACTGGTAGTGGCCTTTGCTAGCGAATCTGACATTTGCTCTTTGGGACCTGCATGGTGGAAAGTTTCAATCCCTACAAGCTATTCTCTGAGTGTGCACACACGTATATACCCATAAAATGTAATAAAATTGCTTAAGATCACTCAAAATTTCAAAAACGACTTGAAGAAAATCTCAAAATGTTTTTATGTGGTTAAATAACAATCCAGCAGTAGATGCTTTTATCAAATTTATTTTCAGAGATCCCAGAGTTTCTATTATACTATATATGTGTATGTAAGGTTTCAATGGTGATACAATTATTTGTTTTTCATACCTATTTACCATGGAGATGATAGAAACATACCCATTTCTTTCAAAAAATGTTCTTGTCATTCTTAGTAATTGAAGTTAAAGCTGATTTACTTATGATGTGAGAATTTTAAACAGATCCCTCCATCACCTACATGTGAGGCTTCATGGATAGTTCGTTTCCTATGTGACTCCTGGAAAGAGATTCTGAGAGAAGATTGCATATTTTTCTCTTCAGTCAGCACCACAAGGATTCCCAGCTGGGCTTTCCCAGCATCACAGCATGTGCAGAGCAAAAGGCAAAGCCTTCAGCTTCATTAGTACACCATTCTGAAGAATCTTCATGCCTCATCTTCTCCAATACTCTAAGCGTGATGAAGTTATGACACAGTATTACATCAATATTTTGAGAAGTAAAACTTTAACTCTCATCCCAAATACTGTCTCTTAAAAGTTTACTTTTTCTTGAACTTTGCAGAGGTTTCTTTTCCTACCAAATTCCTTTTTCTTAAGACTAAATTCTTTTTTTCTGACTACATATTTTTGTCATTAAAATTCATGCTGTACTAAATGTAGCTTCTAATTAATGGTGTTCTCATTATGTGGTCTAAGTATCAAGGTTAGCTTATTATTCAACTCAATTTTTTTCCAAAGCATGAATACTGAAATGTGAAGAAATGCAGTTTGATGGTTAATAGTTATTAAGAAAGGCAACCATCATATTTAAGAAATGAATGTAAGTGTGGTTAATCCATGAATCATATCTGTTTAAAAAATCTTTAGAAAGCATCAAAACAACACAATGGACTGAATGCACCCACAAAAGAAGTTGAATGACATGTAAAAGTCTAAAGTGTTTTTCAGAAAAATAGGAATGATGTGGTGTCAGTCAAAAGCCTCTGTCCCCTGTTATGATAAGATGTTTGGCTGCATTTGTATTACTTCTTCTAAGGAGAAATAAGGGGATGTCTTAGGTTGTACTTTGAAGTGGATTTGATAAGTTTCCCTAGGATGATAAGCACCCATTCAGTGGTGTGCCACATCAACTATCCATAAATAATATGCATTTTCAAGTCTCCTGGAGGATATTTTCCTTTAGACAGCATGCAACAACGTTTATTGAAGACAATAAATATTTTGGCAGGAGTGGTTAAAATGATGAGACTTTTGTGGCATTCTATGGAGACTCTAGAATGGCCTAGACATTTTAGTATGGTCACCAAGCCTCTTGAAGCTAAATGATACATTCAGAGAACACTTTAAAGCCTTGAAAATCAGAATATGCTGCCTTAAAATCTATATTCAAAAGATAATGTCTTTATTACAAGTCACACAATTCATTACAAAGAAGTTAGAAAAATAGTAATTTTGAATGAATCCAAGGTAAAAAAACTTGAAATGGAAATAAATTAGGAATAACAATGAAATTTATTTTGGTTAATTTTATTCCTAATTTTCTTCTTTATAAACAAAATCTGATGCACATTCTGTACAATATAGTAGGATACCATTTAATGATAAATGTCTAATAATGTATGAGGTACACAATGCTTTACTATCAGTAAAATAAATTTTTAGATAATTAAAGTAGTATACATATGTATTCTTTAAAGAATTCAAAACAATGTGAGTTAATATGAGTTTAATTTTATCATTGAGGCTAAAACACATTAGATCATACTGTAACATGTAATAAAATAATGAGAAGAAAAATATATTACAAACTAACAATATTGGATTTTTCCTTGAATTCACAGGAACAATGAAAAGAATCAAAAAATAACATGCCAAACTACATAAAACTATTTGTTTTGCTGTCTTTGCTTCTTAAAAGACAAAATATCCTAAATGAAGTAATTATTTTGTTTTGTTTTGGTTTTACGAGACAGGGTTTCTCTGTATTGTTTTGGAGGCTGTCGGTCCAGCCTAGCCTTGAACTCACAGATAACAATAATGATATACATATACAAACCTAGCAACATAGCCCCAAGTTAGAGGAAGTGCAGACTGAGTGAACATAGGGGAACTATGCAATTCTATAATGATAGTTGAAGTATCCAGTACTTCAGTTTTCTTCAGCTTTGAGAAATAGAATAATTAATTAAGTGACCAATAAAATATAAAATCACAACAGTGGAAACCAGCAGCAAAATTTACATAATCTCACATATATTTAACAGTATAAAAATAGATTCTATATTAGTTCACAAACCATAATTTCTGTAAAATTGCTGAATTTATTAAAAAGTATGTTTTGGAACATAGTTATTAAGTTAAAGATTAATAAGAAAAAGTTTCACAAATGTGAAATTAAGAAATCTTTAAATAATCAGTGGGTCAAAGAAGAATACAATCTTAATAAGTACACTGAAATAAATGAGAATAAAACCTATAAAGCCAAACATCTGATGTAGCTAAAGGTTCACATAACAAGAATTTTAAAAGGGACTATGCCTATGTTAAAGATAAAATAACTCAAGTCCTAAAGGCTACTTCCCAATTAAACTTGAATAGTGGTGACAGTTGTACAACTCAGTAACTATAGTAAAAATCATTGAATTGTATACTCAAAATACTCAAATTTTATGGTATGTGAATTATGTCAATAAATCTGTTAAAAATAAATCAAGAGTGTTTTCATTTTAATAAGGTGTGACATAACTATTATACATCTTACTTCAAAACTATGTGTATTTTGGTGGTAGAACATTATGGGTCTGTTCTATAATTTACATAACTAAATGCACTTCTGAATTGTTTTAATTATCCATGCATGTTAGTAAATTCTAAATAAATATTTACCAGAAGTTGCAGCTCCTAACTACTTATGGGTTTTCATTTCTAGATATGAATGTATTAAATGGAAACTCATTCAATTGTTAGTTTTTTTATTAATTCTGCCAAATTAAAACCCTGTTCTTCTTACAAATTATGCTTAAAATCTGGATTCTGATTATCACAAGAATCTCCAGTATGTGGATATTTAAGTCTATGTAACAATCTCTTTATTTACACACTAGTGAAAATGTTACAATTTTAAAACTTTTATTATGCAAACTATGTATGTGTAGAAAAGATGATATCTCAAATACATTTAGAATCCTTTGGTTACTGTACAGCTGTATTTTAGTTTTACTTGCCAAAAATGTTAATGCTTTTACATCACAAAATAATGTACTTATGAATATAAAAATGATAATAACTCTGTATCAATAAACATCACTTGAAAATATGTGATAAAACAGTAAAGAGTACGTACTGTTCTGCTACATTGCTTACTGTGTTAGAACTTGATTTCCTATTCATAAAGTTTATTAATATATATTTTATATTATGTGGTATGTTATAGTCTGATAATGTTGGTTTGGATCCATTTATATAACTTTGGAATTTGTTACCAATTTCCTGAAAAACTATTAAATCCTCAGACATATGATCCATACAACTCTATATCAATGTTTCTAGAATCGTTATACTTTGGAGTGTTTTCAAATGTTTGTTTGCTTCAATTTCGCTATGACTTTAATAACCTCTTTCCTTGGAAGAACACAGTTAAGAATTTCTCCTCTTATTAGGATGGGATTACATATGTTATTTTGGGGTTATTTTTTAATAACCTGTAGGTTTGTGTTTATACTTTCCTAATCTTCATTGTGTCATTTGTTTTGATTAAAATAAATGGATTCTGAGTATGTGTACTATTTCTAAATCTAACTTGCAAACTTGTAGATACCAATTTCTTTATTTTTTTTCATTTAGGGTCTGCAATCAGAGGGTGTAGTTAAGAGGGAGCTAAGACTGAGTCTCATGTTGGCAGTTGAACATGGTAGTGTAAGAATTTACCAGGTAAACTTGTTTTGGAGGCATGAACAAGCGATGAAGAGCAGCTGCATGTTGGCTCAGTAAGATGCCAAGACAACCTCAGTAGCATCGAAAACTCCAGAATTGAAGCAATCATAAAGAGTGACTGAGGCTTGGCATCATGTGGCAGATTCAAAGTCCCAGAAAAGAAGCCAGGAGAGGCTGTTGGTGGAAGTATAGCCTGATTGCAAGTAAAGATTCAGCCAGTTTGGAGATTCCAGTATCATGGAGTGACCACCAAGAACAGCAACGTGGGTGAAATGTGGTCACTCGATCTTCAGGAAACAAATTAAGTATGCTGTAGATGGCTGCCCAAGGTCTGTGGAGGATCCCAGAGTGTTCCAGGAGTCTGAAACTGAGTTTTAAACAGTTGAACTTTGGTTCATTTTAATTTTATTGTGACTGTATCCTGGTTCTACACTCTTGGAATAGGAAAATGCGTAGCTTACTTTTTATTTTACAGAAGCTCACAGTAGAGAGACTGGAATTTTACAGAAACTTAGGAAACATTGAAAGAAACTATGAATATTTTAGAAACTTTTGATATTTCAGAGAGGCTTTGAACAATTAAGGGGACTTTGGGTATTTTAAAGAAACTGAATTTTAAAAACAGTAGGGCTTTTACAAAGTTATGTTTTACTAGTAATAATGACTTCTTGGGGGCAAAAAGAAAGAAACAGTTATTTCATAACATGTGATGTGTTTGTCAAACTGACAATGGATCAATTATTCTGTTTGGTTTTGTGAACTTGATACAAACATAGACTCATCTAGGAAGATAAACTCTTGAATGAAAAATATTCATCTATGAACTTGTAATTTTTGCTGGTCTGGGGTATTGTCTTGATCAATGATTGACATAGAAAGGCAAAACCCCTGTGGGTAGTGCCATCCTAGGGCTGCTAGTCCTGCGTGCTATAAGAAAAAAGGTTGAGCAAGCCATAAGGAGCAAAGCAGTCAGTAGAACTCCTCAAGTTTACAAATATTTCAGTTCCTGCCTGTAGGTTGCTGCCTTGAGTTCCTGTCCTGCCTTCTCTTAGTGACAGAAAGTTGGAAGTTTAAATAAAAAAATATTTCCTCCTCAAGTTGATCTTGGTCATGATGTTTTATCACAATAATATAAACCCACAGCTAAGTAAGATACCGGCACAAGCTAAAATTGATGTTAAACCAGATAAATGCCTTATAGAATCACCAGCAAAGCAAAGCTGAGATTCCAGGTATAAAGTTCATCAGCATTCTATAAAACCTGATTACTACAGAGATAATCTTTAATCTGGATAAGAACACTATCTTCCTACATGAGTCATGGCAACTGTGGAATTCAGACTCTTGCCTCCATTACTGAAATTCAGAAATCATCCTAATCAAGATAAGGAAATTTCCCAGACCATTATACCAGCCCCAAATCAATATTTTACAATCTGTTCATTAAAACAGATGCCAAGTATTCTACCTGATTGACCTCTGCTTACAGTGCATAAAGAAAAAAATGCATACCCCTATCCATGGTTGGCAGTAAACATAAAAAAATATCCCCTGTACTTGCATCTGTCTAAAAACAACTATTAGGTCAGAGTATTTCCTAAACAGCAGACCTATCCAGAATCTTAGTTCAGTCTGGAAATTAACTGTGATTTTTGTTGTTTGCTCTCTTGTTTGCTTAAAACTTTGATTCTGGCAGGTTTTGGAGATAACTTTACAGAGAAGTTGAATGTGGAGAATCTGTTACCTACATGAAGTTAGCTTTCATATGTGAACTTGACGTACAACCTCCTTTACAAACTTAAACCCTCAGATGACAGCAGTAGAGCAGCGAATGATTATGACCACAAAGCACCTTCACTCACTAATGAAACTCCAAGTAAAATCAAGCCTTCTCTTTGAAAAAGAAGGTCTTGGGCTGGAGAGATGGCTCAGTCATTAAAGGTAATGTTCACAACCAGAATAGAAGGTTTAGAATCCCATCACCTCTGTCGCATATACAAGTTCTTAATGCTTATAGCTTATTTCTACTTATATCCAATTGTCTTGCTATGATAATCTTTAAGTTAGGAAGAAAAGTTACAGAATAAACTAGCACATGATCACACACACCTGTGTGCTTGTGCATGCACACGCAAGCACACGCGTGCATACTCCACACACCCACACAGACACAGACACACACACACACACACACACACACACACACACACACTCTTACCCTGTTGTGACCTGTGCAGCTTGGGGCATGGAACCCTGGATAAGGGTAAGGAGGAAATTAAAAAAGACAGATAAGCAGGCACATGTGCAGTAAAGCTGGGATTCAATGGAGATGTGCACTTTGATGGAGTATATCTCCCACAGGCAACCTGGAATTTTAGCATGTTTATCAGGTAGAACATGGAGAGCCATTAGCCATTCTCAGGAGATAGCATCTGCAGAGCGCACCCTGGGGTTGTGAACATGTAGGAGAAAACTATGCTTGCAAGGTTTTGTGCATACTGATCAGTCACCCATGAACACTCATACCTGGACTCCTGCAGATTTCTTGGCCATACGTCTTGAGCCTGACCCATATGAGGAAACAGACTTGACAATTTTGCATGAGTTTGAGGCCTTGGATTCATGGACATGGATATACTAATCAATGTCAACAATATGCATTCTCTCATCATTTCACTCTTTCTGGGATTCCTCTGCTATTATCCAATTTTTATCTCACTTTGATATTCTGTAATTTAGGGAAAAAGTTATAAAGTAAACTAAAACGCATGCACAAATACCTTTGTAAAATAACAAGAGAAAAAATGAGGAAAAGAAAAATTTTAACAGACAGATTAGGAGCTCACAAATAAGACTATACACTTAGTCAGTATTTCTGTATTTGATGTTAAGACCAAAATTTATTATTTATGATTTCTATCCCTCAGAAACCCTTCCATGCCTCAGATTCAGATCGTTCTTGGTGTGTTCTTAGTGGAAGCCATCTCTCTCTCTCTAGGTTACCATGACCTCTAAATTTACAGAGGAACAGTGGCAGAAATGACAGACAAAAAAATACCACAATAGGAGCATCACATGTACAACACAACATTTGGGGGCTTAAAGCATGCATCATCCAATAGGTACTATTTTAGCTAAGACATGGATTAGTAATTTTCAGTTGTCTAGTCTGTTTTCAAAAAGGTCTGTTGTTGCTAAGTACATTTTAAGAGTAGTAAACCCTTTATATGACAGCCCACTTTGTCACCTTTTCTTTGTATAAAATGAATTTAGCAGTCAGTTGGGTATTGAATTGTGTTGTAATACCAGGACTAAAAATAAACTTCCCAGTGAATAAAGAAATACTGCTTTGCACACTAGGAAGTCAAAGAAAATTTTTTCTCCAAATAAATATACACTTTAACCAGTAGATTCAACTTTACACATGGGACAAAGGAACAATAGAATCAATCTGTCTTGAGCTGCTAGTAGCCAACCTGGCAATGTAGCACTGGGTTCTGTGTGCCCAAAACATCAATGAAAGTTCATACTTTCCATGTATGATGGTGATGCTTGCCATGATAGGTCTACTTTCTAACACTAATACCACTGCACCCTGCAAGTTCAACCAGTTCAGGAAATCATCCGTTTGGTGCTGCATTATTTTCTTGTTTCCTATAACACTAAAGCATACTCATCACAGTACAAATTATAAACTAGAACACCAATGCAACCCAATGGACCCTGGAACTTGTAAGTTGCCTGAGGCAAATGGTTACTACACACACATCCTACCTCTCAACATCCACATATGCTTCGTAGGACATTGACTAATGTGGCTTCCGTGAAAACAAACATTTCTCCTCCGTCACACCTGCAGCTAATGTTTCTCAGCCTTGCTTAAAGCAGCCATTGTGAAACCTAGATGCTCTTTGAATTTCAAGGTGGAGACCTTTAGGAAACTTTTTAAGACTTCTACCTTAATATGGAATGAGGAGGTTAATGAAGAGAGGCAAATGCAGTACCAGCCTCCTGTCAGCTGCCATTTCCCCCACACAGTGTCTCCCCCCCATGCTGGATTTGTCCATTCACTTTGCAACACTTGTCTATGCTTATCATCTCATTAGTTGCAAGACCATTGTCTGGGTTATATAGGAACATACTTTGATCCTAATAGGTGACCTATTACTATTAGGTTTTACTGGAGTTTTGATAGACCAAAACAGATACTATTATCCATTTATTTCTACCTTCACATGAAAGAAAGAGAAGAAGAAAAGCACTTACTAGTGGGTGCTAACTTGGGTATCTCAGAAGCTCTTTATATTTTCAGCCTGGATTCTGTTACTTCATTTGGTCCTGAAAGAAGAAGCATCATAGGTTGGAAGTCTGCTCAGAAACGGAGTTTTGTTTTAGGTCCCCACATTATACATTCAATTGGTCTCAATTTTTTGAGTTGAGATGTTCTGTTGCAGGGCTGGCGAATGCCAGCTTATATTTTGATGGGGAAGTCCTGTGTATATGTCAATAAAGCACTGTTGGACAATAGGGAAGCAAGATAGGTGGATCTAGGAGTCGAGGAAGACTCTGGGAAGGAGAAACACAGGGAGTCATTATGTAGCTGCCATAGGGGTGAGAAGTCTGGACCCTTTTCTCTCGAAAGAGAAATACTTAGATTAACAATTATGGAGTAAATACTTAAGTCAGAGCTAGCCAGTAAGAAACAAGCAAGGACAACAGCTTCATAATTAATATGGTGTCCTGTGTGTTCATTTGGGACTGATGCGGCTCTGGGACCAGGCTGGTGGGAAGGCTTCTCCCAACAATATTTAGCTTGTGGAGGCATAGTTTTCCCAGAGACACAAAGAGCAGGTTCAACATTCAACTGCAGAGCTTCTCTGGCAAAGGAAATCATTCACTGAGCAGTTTCTTCTGGGTCTGGAAAAGCTTTTCAAGTAGGATACAGTGCTCAACGCTCTGATTCATCCTTACAGAAAGATTTTACTAGGTTGCATCATGACTGCTTCTGCTAAGCCTACTTCCTTGCATTTAATGATGAGGAAGAGAAGGGGAAATATTGAACAACAGATTACAATTTAACAAAATTAATGAAAAATTTAAAAAATATGCAACAGTGATATTTCAAATATAAGCATGTGGCATCCTGTATTCACTAAGACATGTAGAAAGACAGTGTCCCATAACCCATGGGGTCCTTTGTGCATAGTCAATAATCCAATACAGAAGATGACATTGCTGAGTTATCCAATAACTTACCTTCCAAATCTGGAGGACATTAGTTTGTATAATCCACACTAAGCACTGAGTGTTTAGAAAAATAATAGACCATAATAAACCTTTATAACTATTAGATATTAGTCATTAATTTCACTAAAACTGAAAATTTTAGCACCTCACCCAAAGAACTGATTAGGAATGCAGTTTATCTAAACAGTGAAGGTAATATTAAAGGGAGGCACTCCATGGGTTTGAAAGGAGAAAACAGAAGGGAGAAACAATGTAATTATATTATAATCTTTAAAAAATGTTATCTTAAAATGTCACAGATCACAAAAGAAAAAGCAGTTATACTAAACTTCGGCTCACCACTTTCCCAAGGATGATTCGTGCCCCTACCCCATACTGATGCTCAAATTAGGAAGGTTTGAGTGGTCGGCCAGTCCACCTTGTGATTACACCAGAATCTGAACCACTGTCTCCAGAGGAGAATGTTGAACTGTCATTTCGTCTGCACTAAATCTAGCAGAAATCTTTGGACTATTTCTGACAATGGAAATGATAACCCTTGTCTGGTCTTTTAACTGATGCAGATTAATGTCTATTTTTAAATTCCTTTGGTCATTTCAGGAGGTATGAAAGAGGATGGAAATTAGACCCCTGGACTCAAATTATCAGCTTTCTCAGTTTTGTGAGCATAGAAAGAGCCTTCAGTTTGTTTTAATCGCTTGACTGTATTGATAGTTAATAACGGGCAGGCCACTTAAAATTCAGAGGGACAATGTGGAGAAAAGGCTGGTCAGTGTGAGTGTCGCTGACATGCTCACATCTGTGTTGTTTATAAATGTGAGCTCAAATCTCCTTACTAGCTCTTTACGTGTTAATATATGAAATTCCCTTTCTGTAGTTAATGTAATACAGATCTAATCCGTATGCAATGACTCTAGCCTAGGATTCTTTCCAGGCCTCTGGAGTTATTTATATGCAATTTTCAAACAGAGGTGATCTTTGCTATATGCACTAATAATATTTACATTTTTAAATGGAACACAGACTGAAAGTTGAGGTGGGGGGTTACGAGGTCAAAGAAACACGGAGATTAGATCTTTAACCAAAACAGACCGTTGCATATTGAACACATCGATATCATATTATTAAAACTTTTGTGCTCTCATTGGTGACATAGCTGCCTAGCAGATGGAAAAATTTGTTGCAAAAGAACAACTGTGTTTGTCAACAGCTATTAAGCAGAAAATATAGAGTTTTGACTACTAAGACAAAAACACATCTGGAAAACTTTCAAAAATGAAGTCTAAAATATTGGCTAAAGGTGACTGGGGTAATATATAGTTATGTTTAAACCACCAAAAGGGAAAATCAAATACAAAATTATAGTTAAATTATAGTTACTGAAACAAATATTGCCAATGGAAGTTTAGTATTTGCAATTCAGCCAAATAATAAAAGATGATGAAGATGGTGTTAATGGTGTTGCATACAACTCTTGATAAATTAAAATTTTAAAATAAACATCATGGGATGAACACAGAGGCAAAGCAAACTCTGCACGCAAAACCCAGGAGAACAGAGGAAGCCATCCCATCTCTAATTTTGGGGAGTCTCCCTGGTGAAGGGTGTAGTTTAGGAAAGGGCAATGGACAGACTCACTAGCTTGCAAGGGTCTTACTGCCATTTCACATTAGAATAAGCCTTGTATGGTTTTGTGCAATCATTGATTATTTCTGCTCTCCATTTGATCTTTTATAGAGCTAAGAAGCAGCCCCATTATGTCTACAGCAGAAAATTTGCTGCATTATACCTCAAATGGAGACTTGTGCTTTTGAGATTGGATTTTCTGGTTGTTGAACGTGCTGACTCTACTTGCCAAGTCTAGTGTATGGTTCTCTGCAAAACCTTTCTTTCTGTCTCTCTCTCTCTCTCTCTCTCTCTCTCTCTCTCTCTCTCTCTCTCTCTCTCTCTGTCTCTCTCTCTCTCTCCGTCTGTCTGTCTGTCTGTCTGTCTGTCTCATACATACACCATACAAACAAACACACACACAAACATATACACACACACACACACACACACACACACAGAGAGGTGGAGGGGAGAAAGAACGAGGATTATAGGTTATGATATCATGTTCTCTCTATTTAGAAATGTTGACGGTCACATTCAACCTCTACATCTAAGTCTGGGGATTATTGTGTATGTGAGTGTGTGTGTGTTGCAATAAATATTTTGTAAAGAGGTGAGTCAGACTTTTGCTTTAATGCCCAGATAATATTTTAAGATCGAAGGGCTACACAGTCTTCACTGTAGTCCTGCCATCCTGACACTTAGAAGACTACATTTTATACAATATGTAAATGAGTAAAGGTGTGCTGACTTTCGATGATACCACACTGTGGGACTTTATTTTTCCACCCTTGATATTAGAATCTCACACAGAGTGTCTTTACTTGTCTACGTTAAATCTATCTATCTAAACAAACAAAAAATAAATAAATGTAAATCACAGAATATTCCTTTACTGTATATGCATATATATGAAAAAGCGATGTTATCTTTTTTATATCAATAAAAAATTCAAAATTAGGAGGAATGTTTTATAAATACAGGCTTTCAAACCTTCTAATTTTTTTCTTTTTTTAATTAAATTAGAAACAAGCTTGCTTCACATATCAATCCCATCTCCCTCTCCCTTCCCATCCTCCCTTGCCCTCCCCACCAGGCCCCCCAGCCCCCACCCAATCCCCACTCCATTCCCCAGGGAGGGTAAGGCCCTCCAAGTGGGATCTCCAGAGTCTATCATTTCCTTCAGGGTAGGGTCTAGGTCCTCCTGAAGAGTCCAGTCTGAGAGAACATCCCTCATTGTGGGATGGGCACCCAAAGTCCATTTGTATGACAGGGATAGATACTAATCTACTACCCAAGGTCCCATATTGCCTAGGCCTCCTAACTGACACCCACATTCAGGGAGTCTGGATCAGTCCCATTCTAGCCTCCCAGCCATCAGTCTGGGGTCCAAGAGCTCCCCCTAGTTCAGGTCATCTGTTTCTGTGGGTTAAACCAGCCCTGTCTTGACCCCTTTGCTCATCACTCCTCCCTCTCTGTCACTGGGTTCCAGGAGTTCAGTTCAGTGTTTAGCTGTGGGTGTCTGCCTCTGCTTCCTTCAGTCACTGGATGAAGGAAACCTTCTAATTTTTATACTAAAGGATCTCTCTCTGTATTTCTTTAATTTTTACTCAATTTACATAAATAAAATGAATACAGGATAATCAAAAATGTTTTTAACTTTAGGAAGAACAGTCTAAAATAAGCTCAGTGAACCATTCAGAAGTCCACCCTGATGTTAGAGAGAAAGCCAGACACTTGAATTTAAACTATTAACATCATATAGCATCCAACACAGCTTACATAACATATTGACTAAAGTGTTCAGAAATGGAGGCAGAAGAGTAATGAAGAATATGTAACTTTTCAAAATGGAAACAATTCAATCCCATGCACCTGACATATGAATAAATTCCATTTGAAATTCTCAATAGAAGCATAGTGGGTTAAAGAACAAAGGAAGCAGCTTCAGGCTGTTTTTCATAATTTTTCTAATTCTTTGTTTTAATGGAATAGAAGAGTTCTGTGGGACTGAAGGAAGAAAAAGAAGCCCTGTCTGATGACTTCTGCATTTGCAAATAGTACCTGCCACCTGAATAAAGTAGAGCACTTTGAATGATGGTGATATTGTCAATGATGTATTTTAAATCAATGTATCTCTAAAGAAGACAAGATCTTTTCTTCATTTCACATTAATGTATTTACCATTTTTCTGGGCTTTCCCTAGGTCATAAATAATAGAAGAACTGATATTAGCAAAGAAAGGCGGAGAATTCTAAATCCTAGTTGTATTAATAATAATTACTGTATTAATACCTGTAATAACTATTTAAGAAGAAATCGGAGTTCTTCCATTAAGATTAAAGTCTATAATATACATCCATGAGAAATGCCTTGGAAATTGCAGTAACCCATTAAGGAAAGAAGAGTAGGATAGTCCAAGTGTCCTTCCTTTTATAAATGTAAAACTCCTACAGATTTCAAAGGGAGCCTCCCGATATTTTCCCCTTAATCTGGGGAAATACATTCTACCAGATCATTTTTAAATGCAATGAGCTGAATCTTATGAAGAAAATGTTAGATGAGTCACCCAGAGGCCCTTTTGTAGCATCTTTTGTCAGAAAATACTAGTTATAAGACACGAATACACCATGGGGAAGGGGAATGTCTTCTAAGCCATATGACCAGAGAAACTCTGCATCACAATATACCAAAGAACTCCACTGAAGCAAACACATCACTTGTGTTACAGGAAGTGTGTGTTAACAAGATCTGGGGCAAAGAGTGGGATCGAACGTGTGACTAGCTGAGCAAAAGCCTTTTTCCCCATTGCAGCAAGTGCTCACCTTAGACCTCAGAGCTAAATCAACTGCACAGTGCCATTGTCAGGTCTGGGCTCTGCCTTCTAATAATTAAAAGAGACTGGAAAGCATTCCATATCCTAGATTCACTCACTTTTCTGTTAGGAAAGTAGAGAAATATGCCTTGTGGGGGAGCTCAGTGTGTTTCTTGATGAACCAGAAACCACAATGGGATTTTCATACTCAATTTTAGCCCTAGGTTAAGACAGGAAGAGCAGTGTCTCAAAATTAGAATAAAATAAAAGAGCTCATTAAAGACATGTTATAACCAGGAGCATTTAGTCTTAGTTAGATAAGGCTTTGAAAGGAGGTTATAATAAATAACTTTCACAATGTCAAGATATATAGTTGACTGCTGTGTAAGATACCACCACTTAAGTAAACCCGATGGCCATCCATGTGAAAAGCAGTCATATTTTACATTATTTTATTATCCTCCTAGAATAGAAAGTCTATTTTGCATGTAGAAAGTCTAAATTTTGTGTTACTATTATTGGCATTTTCAATAGCATGGGTCTTGTAGTTACTGGAGACCTTCTTACAGACTGATAAGTAGATAAATTTAGAAATGTTCATTCTAAATAAAGAGTGAAGGAAAATATTATTGTTTTCAAAATTAAAAAGAAAGGAAATGCACTATGAAAAATGAAGCCAACAAAATATACTTAAAATGTACATCATAGATTAAACATTTGTATACTATATGAGATAACAAAATAATCTAATTCGGTACTGGTGTTGTTAAATTAAACATCAATGCTGGAATCATTCTCAAGTTTCTTCCTTCAAAGGTGCTCATGTCAAGGAAAGGTTGTGGTATTTCTCTTTTGTCTCAAACAACAGCCGAATAAACAAACACCAGTCTATATCTCTGCCATATATAAGGTTAAAATAGAAACACAATAAACATGCTTTGTTTCTCTTGTTCCCATCCCCAGTGAAGGCAGACAAGCATTTAGAACTGGGATGCTTATTAATCCAGGCTCCCAATTTCTGTTTCCAAACTGAAATTGGTTCTGACAGAAGATCATTGATTACAATGAAAACAAGCATGCTCATATTGTTTCTACACCACATGGATGGTTGCCATTAAGTGCAATGTGATGAAGACTTAAAGCCAGAAAGCAAAGGAATGATGGAGAGGAGAGACAGCACAAAGGAGACTCCCCATAATAAGGTTGTTTCTGCTATTCTGCAATTAAATGACCACATGCTTAAATGAGATTGGAATCAATTTTTTTAGTTTGAGATACAAAATGGCACAATATTGCCATAAAAACCAATCCATGGACCAATGGAGTAAAGGACCCAGCAATAAGTGTACCGAAGTACACTCAGTTCTCCACAAAGGCACAAAAACATATGTAAAAGAAAAGACAGCTGCTTCGACACATGTCGAGGGGAAATCTGGATGTCCACATGAAGAAGATGGAAACTGGATCCCTTTTTCTCACCCTACTCAAAATGAATCAAAGACCCTAGGGTAAGACCTGAGAGTCTGATACTACAACATGAAACTATAGAATCACCTCTGAGAAAGCACAGGCAATACTTCCCTAAGTAAGACTCTCACAACACAGGAAAAGCAAGAATTGATACAGAGAACTGCGTAAAACTAATGAGCTTCTGCAGAGTTGAAGACACCATCAATAGCCTGAAGACAGATCCTGCAAACTGAGAGAAAAGTTTGTCAGAACAAATTGACTGAGGATATGTATGCAGAATATATTGGAAAAAGCATACAACAACAACAACAAACAAACCCCTCAAAACCTGGCATGATGTCTATCACTACTCTTTCTCTTTCTGTGACAAAATATTCTGACAAAAGTAAACTTAAGGGAGATGATGTTTATTCTGACTTATCATGGCAAGGAAGTCATAGTGGCAGTAGCTTGAAGAAGCAGCTGGTCACATTGCACTCTCAGTCATGAGGCAGAGAACAACGTGTGCTGTGTTTAGTTCCTTTTCCGTTTTATTCAGTCTAGGACTCCAGCCTCCTCTGGAATGGTGGTGTTGACTTTTAGTGTGGGTGTTCAATTAAGCTAATCAGTGTAATAGCTCACAGGTATGTCCAGAGTGCACGTAATCCTTCACAGGTGTGGTTGGAGGCTTGCCTCATGGGTGATTCAGATCCTGCCAAATTGACAGACAGTAGTAACCATCCCACTGGTGCATGCTCTAATCCCATCACCCAGGAGATAAAAGAAGGAAGATCAGAAATGTGAGAGCGACTGCAGCAATATGGCAAGTTCAAAGCTAGCCCGGATTGTGTGAAATTTTGTTCTAACGCAAAATAAACTGACTGCAAAATATTTAATAACAAAATCAAGTAAATCAATGGGAAAAATGGACAAATAATTTGACAGATACTTCTCAAAAGAAAAATACAAGTAACTAACAAATAATAAAAATAATAATTAACATATTTAGAGATCAGGAAAATGTAAACCAAAGCTACTTTCTACCTTAGCTCTATCAGAACAGCTAGTAACAAAAATAAACGGTGGCAAGGCTATATATTAAAAAGGAAGCTTTATGTTTGGAGTACTGACCATTTGTTATTGGGTAACTAGTTGGATAACCATTTGTTACTGGATAACCACACTGGAAGAAGCAGTGTGTTCTTTCTGTGGGAAGACTATCTCCACTGCCAGCATTCCTTGGTTGCCTGTAGTTTCTTTTTATAGAATCGAGGCCGAATGACTCCACTGTCCACATTATCAAGTGTATTATTGTTGTCCCTTTTCAGTTTAGGTTTACCCAGTCATGTTAGTGAGATGAGACACAATCTCATAGCAAACGTCCCGGTCTTCAGACTCTGAAATCTTTCTTGCCCCTCTGAGCCTTATGTGTGGAAATTGTGTTGTAGATTTGTGACTGGGCTCCTCAACTCTGTATTTCGTTAACTGTGGGTTTTTTAATCATCTCTGTTGGAAAGAAAAGTTTTCATGATGTGGAGTGAGAACTATTCTTATCTGAATGAGGATAAACATGTTAGATGTAGTTAAAATTCTGTAGGAATACACACACAGAGAGAGAGAGACAGACAGAGAGAGAGAGAGAGAGAGAGAGAGAGAGAGAGAGAGAGAGAGAGAGAGAGATTCAATGATAATGAGAAAAGAAACCACAAATTTGTAAAAGAGCAAGGAGGGGGTACATGGGAAGATTATGAGGAAGGAAAGGGAAAGGGAAAAGGATGTAATTATAATCTCAAAAAAGAAAAGAAAAATTAAAAAGGAAAAAAGGAAACAAGTATACATCGTTAGTAAGAATGAAAATTAGTCCAGCACAACAGAAATTATTATGGGTCCTCATGAAAGTAAAATCAAATGTTCCATCTGACCCACCTATAACATGCTTTGATTAAGCAATCTAATTCAATACATGGGTTATACATGGTCAGGATTTGAATGTTCTTATTTGCTGTAGTACTATTATAAACAGTCAAGACAGGGAATCTTAGGGTTTTGACAACACATGAAAGGATTAAGAAAATATTAGACCTATACAGACTATCATTTCATTAACCATAAAGAAAAATATTGTCTGATGGAAAATGGGTAAATTTAGAGCTCTCTATGTGAAGCAAAATAGACATAGACAATATTGCATGTTTCTCTGAACACAGAAATGAAAAAAAAACACTATGAACATGATAGAGCGATTGCTAGGGTAGAGGGCAGGAGCAGGGAAAATGAAGAAAGGAAGTTGGTATAGACAAAGCACAATGTACGCATGTGTGAAAAGGCTCAGTGAAATCTATTGATGTATATAGTTGACACACAATTATAATTTTTTAAAAATAATTGTAAATGTTTAAAGTTGTGTTTTTCCCAATAGGTTATAGACTTGAAACTCTGAAAAAGAATGGTATATGGAATGCCAGAAGTATATTCTAGCCCGGCGTTAGTGGCACATGCCTTTAATCCCAGCACTCGGGAGGTAGAGGCAGGCGGATCTCTGTGAGTTTGAAGCCAGCCTGGTCTACAGAGCCAGTTTCAGGACAGCCTCCAAAACAATACAGAGAAACTAAAAAAAAGTATATTCTAAAGGAGAAAGGTATATAGATGGAAATACTCATGATGCTAAGAAAATAGTGTAGGCTGTTATTAGGAGAGAAATTGAATGTCCCACTTAAATGCCAAGCATGCTATCAAAAAGACTCATGGATCTGAGATTTTTAAAAGGACTGCACTAGCCCTCCTTCCCACCCTGATCTTAGCCTTGGCATTAAAGAATCTCTTATGACTTCATTTTACTAGTAGGAAGAGCTACTTAGGTACCAGACTTTCAGAGGTTAGTTCTTTTGCTCAGCATTCCCCAGGAATGGAGCAAGTCTCCACTAGGTCTGTGTGCAAGTTCTATCTTACTTTGTAATCTATACAATGACTTCAGGTCCTTTATAGCGTCTGTATGTATTCAGATGGCTAAAGTTTTCCTTTATTGTTAGTGAGTTGCACTGTTTTGGGGGATCAGGATTAGGCAGAAGCATAACGTAAATGGCATTGTGTTCTAGACAGAGTAGGGGCAGTATGCCTCTTCATTCTTTCTTTTCCATCAGTGATAGAAATTGAACACAGGTCTTCACACATGCTTCATAAGCATGCCACCACTGGACAATATCCCAAACCTTGTTCTAATGAGTGAAGTCAGTAAAAAGACAAAAGGTAGGTTGTGGGGTGATGTACTAAGAAGGGCCTGGAAAGGTGACATCGAACAGCTCTAGCAAAACCATGGTGTTTTGTCATGGGCAGAATATAATTTTCCTGCTGAGTAGACTTTCCTTTGTGGTGTGGATCAAATCTCTGATCCAGATTCCAGATCACCACTTATTTTTTCTTCCTCTTCTTCTGTTTCTCCACCTCCTCCTTTTTCTTCTTCTTCTTGTAGTTATTGACAGGACAGGGGATTGAACCCAGGCTTCATTTGTGCAGAGTAATCACTCTGCTGCTGAGCTAAGACTCCCGGGCCACGACATACTTTATGTCCACATGTTTGTGTCAAAAAATAATAATTAACAGCTGAAAAATTTCTAAATCTGCCTTTACTCTCTTGCTAGAGAAATAGTAGGGAAGAGAAGGTTCTAAGTTTGAAAGCATGAAGTTTTCTGATAATGGGTGCTCTATGAGAACAAGAGGAACATTTAAAACCCTGAATGGTCTCACAATATCAGCCTTTGAATGGCATGATATAGTCTCCAAGGAAAAGTTGTGTTTATTTTATTGACAATTAACCAAGCAAGAGGCTGTGCAGAATACCGCATTTAAGTATGAAGAAATTCTTGAAATGGGTTTTGATTGAAAGAATTGTGAAGGTAGGTATCCATAATATCATTAGCTGTTGTTGCTAATGACATAATGCTTCCATAGAATCCTAACTTGTACCTCATCAAAACTGCTAAAACCCACTGATGATAAAAAATGTTATAGCTTCATTTTTTTAGATTATTAAATAATGCTCCATCAATGTTTCAAGAAACAGTCCAATTAAATTCTCTCAGTTAAGTGTAAAAGAAACCTTAGTGGAACTGACTTGTTCAAGTGGTGTGAAATTGTGCGTGACATGATGTAAATACTGATAGGAATACTGACTCTAGGAATCTTTTGAAATAGAAGTGTAAATGCTAACTCCAGGACCCAGTGTATCTGTCATTGCTTCTCCTGAGTGGAACCCAGTAGCGGACATATCTGAGGTTTACAGAATGGTCAGGAAGCTCACAATTTCCATCACCACTCACCAAAAACCATCCAAAAATGAAGAAAATGACAGGAAGGAAGAGAAGAAAGAGGGGAGAAAAGAAGGAAAATAATACAAATGTCTTTGCTTCCAAATACTCTAACATCTCATTGGCTATGATTGGATTATATACCATCCCTGAACCTCTGACTGGTTCAGTAATACATCTGTTCATAAATACCCAATGATCTAACCTGAAGCATGGGAGGCAAGGCCATCTGAGAAGTCTGGAGGCCAAGAGAGGTACTCACTGGGAATGATGCTTGTTTAATGTTTCATTGAAAAATGAATGAATTAAAAGTTAATTGCTACACAGCCATAGGAAGATATTGGCAGGGACAATGGACAGATAAATTCCTCAGGGAGAAAGAAGGAAGAAGAATAAGGGGGAGAATGAATAAGAACATCAAGATAGAGCCTATATTACGGTTGGTGTAATAAGAACTGAAAGACAAAGATTAGGAGACCAAACTACATAGAAGAGAAAAGAGATATGAAGTATAGACCTGATATTCTTATTACATCTAAAAGTTGCAATAGTTTTTAGAACTTTATATTATCCATTACCTTTTGTGGAGCACTTGCTGTGTGCTATTTCCTAATTTCGATGATTTGCCCATGTGTGTACTTGTGTGATTAAGTGAGCAGCCTATGAAAGGAGACTATTTGTATTTAGTACTGAGCCTTTGGCTGGCTCTGGCATTTTGGAAGATAGCTTTAAATTCTGTAGTTCTTTGCCCTCTGTAGTACAAGATAAGACCAAGTTTCTAGAGGTGTTGCTTAAATAGTTGAATAATTACTTGCTGTCATGAACTGTTAATTGCATTAAACTTTGAAACCTATAAGGTTATTATTATTGCTGTTTAGAATGAAATTAGAAAAAGAATTAGATTAAATAATGTTTCAAGTCACACAACTAGAAGATTATGAAGCTGGAATCTGAATTCAGATGCATTAGTTCAGATGGTGTTTGTTAATCATAAATTAAAACATTCAACTATGGAGTTTCTTCTAAAATTTAGATCTCCCTGAGTGTAGAGAAGAAGTTGGAAATGAGCATGACAAGGACTGTCACCTCTTTTCTTTTTGTATCTCTCACAATTATGGTCTTCTGAAGCAAGAGACATTGCTGTATACTAAGTAACATACTCCCTCTTGATACAAATTCATCTTAGGGAGTCAAAAAAACTAATACATTTTCATTTCTAATTCAAATTTTATCACTACCTGAAAATAATAGTGACCAGAAATTTTACCAGAAAAGATGACTGATTAATCAGCCAGGTAGGCTACATACTATACTATTAAAGACCTAATTTACCAGGACCAGGAGTCCACCTTTCTCAGTTAAAACAAGACTAATGCTTAGCATATCAATATTTAAACTGAATCTATTTTTATTAATTAGAATTTGAAGGTTGTCAGAAACTCAGTACAAATCGTCAATTACCTTGTACCTGGGATGTCCCTTATAAGAATATCACATTACATGGCTATAAAAAATTCAGAGATGAAATAGAATGTGCAAGAAAATCTTCATTTAATATTGAAAGAAGGAAAATTAACCCTTATTCTTTAAGCGGCCTTATATTTAACTTTGTGTCTTTCTAGTTTTGAAACTATTAAAGAACACTGTAGATGCCAGCTCTTTTTTGTTCTCTGTAATCCAATTGAATCTACTTTAAATAGCCATAATTGGTGATTTTCCAGATCAAAGGTCTTCCTCAGATCAATGGGCAGAGCTTGTCTGTATTGATTACCAGCCATGCCTATGAAAATATCATTCGTTACCTCGGGAATGATAGTAGAATGAAGAGGCCAGCACCAAATTGGAAGTAGATCGATGAGTTTCATGTAGATAAAAATAAGCATGTTACCTGAGAGAAGAACATCAATTTTTTATGGACCCTGGACCAAATAGCAGAGGGAAAAAATTATCTAGTGGGTCAGACAGTCTTCTGATTCCTCAGAATAGCTTCTTCGTAGTAGTAGTGCTTGTAACCTTGCAGAATTTCACCCAAAAAGAGAGAAAATAAAAGGGCTGAAAATTCATAATTCTATTAGAGCTACAAAATACTTGTTTTAATTTTTAAAACCTGTTCCTCTCTCTACATATTATAAAAAATAACTATCAAAATAATCAAAATATCTGGTTTCACAGCAGATGTTATTTTCACAGAGCTATTCTCATCTTGACAGTTATGGTGTCTGCTGAATTAAATCAACATGGTTGTACGGAACCAGCATAGACTAGGAAATCATTGATGCAAAGTGTTAGTTTTGAAAGATACACTTTAATTTTAAGAGAGCTTTACTTTTCTTCCAACATGGTTATTGCCCTCCTCAGGTTAAATCACCTCCACTCAAATTACCTGTTAAACCAATGATAACCAAGCTACAATCCATAGAACCACAGAGGTTAGGTATAAAGTAAGGGACTAGGAGGTACAAACAGATCTCATTAGAAAAGGGAAATGGGACTGATAGTTACAAATGAGTGGGGTGGGGCCTTGAATGGGAAGATCAATATAAGAGGTGAAGGAGAGATGAAGAAGGAAATATGGGAAGAGACAGCTAAAATTAAGGGGCATTGGGAATCTAATACAGTAGAAACTTCCTAATTATATACATATATGAAGGCAATCTAAATGAAATCATCAAATAATAGAGAAGACAGAGCTCCAACTGGCCATCTCTTATCAACAACTGAAGCTTCCAGTACTGGGATTGGGTTCCACATAATTGAGTTGTTGGCCAAACAACCCAGGCTGTTGCCAACATAATAGGTTGCTCTCCACAAACTAATCCCATGGCTGCAGACAACACCTACAAAACTCACTGAATATGGAGAAGTAGAGCTGGTGCTTACATCAAATCTTTACCCATACATTCTAGCATCATTGATAGAGGAAGATACCCTGCATGCTACCAAAAGAGAAATGTAAACGGCAAGCCAGGCACAAACCTACAACATATGCTAGAACAATGGTGGCACAAAGTTTGTAAGAGTAGCCAAGCAATATCTGATTTGACGTAAGGCCCATTCTACAAGGTGGAACCCATACCTGACATTGCTTGAGTGACCAAGAATTTAAGACTAGGCAACCCAGGGACTTAGGGTAAAACCAAATACTAGTCTTCTAAAACAACACAAAAACTCCAAAACCAAAAAAGTTGCAATAAAAAGACTCCAAGTGACATTCTGCTATACTCATAGATGAGTGCCTTGCTCAACCATCATCAGAGAAGCTTCCTCCTGTAGTAGATGGGAACAAATACAGAAACTCACAGAGGGACATTATGCATAAAGTCAGAGATTTTGAAACACTCAGCCTTAAATGGGATATTTCCATAAAGCCCCTCCCCTTAGAAATCAGGGAACTATGCAGAAGACAAGGCAGAAAGAATAGAAGAGCCAGAGGCAATGGAGGATACCAAGAAAGCAAGGTCCACTAAATCAACATGATAAAGCTCATATGAACTCACAGAGACTGAGGCAGCCTGAATGGGTTTGTATCGTATCCTGTGGATATATTATGGTTTCAGTTTAGTTGTTTTTATTGGATTCCTGAGTGTATGAACCAGTTTCTTGGATTCAATTCCAGTGTGTTAGTCTTTGTTTTATCTTGTGTGTGTGTGTGTGTGTGTGTGTGTGTGTGTGTGTTGTCTTTTTAAGACAATGTTCCTTTGTGTAGCCCTGGCTGTCCTGGAAGTCACTCTGTAGACCAGGATGTCCTCAAACTCAGAGATAACTCTCCAGTGCTGGGATTAAAGGCATGCACCACCACTGCCCAGCCTTATTTTATCTTTAAAAAAAGTATCATTATTCCATTGAAACTTGTTTGTTTTCTAGTGAGAGACAAAAGGGAGTAGATCCAGATGGGAGTGGAGAAACTGGGAGGATTAGAGGGAGAAGTATTGGAGACCATGAATGGGGCCCAAAGGGCAGCATTGGAACTCACAGAACATGGCTGGGCAGCTGACAAAACTATGCCTGAGTGAGCCTTTCTTGTGGAATGTTTAACTATGTAAAGGTGTTTTCAAATTTTTTATGCTGATGAATATTACTTTACCTGTGTAAAGGTGTGTTACATTTGTTTATGCTGCATTTGTTTAACCATGTAAGGATGTGTTACATTTGGGTCATCTTGCCTGCCTAAGACATCTGATTGGTCTAATAAAAAGCTAAACAGCCAATAGCTAGGAAGGAAAAAGGATAGGCTGGCAGGAAGAAAGAGTAAATAGTAGGAGGAATCTACAGGGAAAAAAAGATTGAGAGAAAAAGAAAGGGATATACCTGGGTCCAAAAGTCAGGTAGCTACCAGCCAGCTGGACACAGAGACAGCAGGAAAGTAAGATCTACAGACAGAAAGAAAAGAAGTTAAAAAATACCAAAACAAAAGGTAGATAAAAAAACAGGTTAAGTTAAATTAAAAGATCTAATCAGACACAAGCCTAAGGTAGGCCACATCTTCATAACTAGTATTAACTCTCTGTGTCATGATTTGAGAGCTGGTTGTTGGCCCAAAAGAAAAGATATGTTACAAGCCTTGGAGAGGCAAACTCCCAAGGACTACTGTCCTAAGGACTTTATGCTGCTATTGAGCACAGCTCTGATTGTGGTCTTCATGGTCACCACATCCCTCATAATCTAAAGTTGTACAAAAACTCTCAGGTGTTTCCAGTCCCTCACTAAGCAGTGTTACTGGTACTTACAACAACAGTGATTGACTTTTTCCAAGCATTGATGTTGGAGCAGATTAGTACTACAACCACCACCTTTAAGAAGAATTTAGACATGTAGATTATTAGTAGGGTTAGGTTAGCATGTTTTTGTTAATGGCTTTGAGGTAGAAAATCTTGGGGAAGAATTAAAGTTTATAAAGACACTTTTAATAGTTCAATAAAAGACTCAATAAGGTCAGGGAACAGGAACAATGGCAGCCTGGTTGTTGCTGGCTGATGTACCTTTCTTACTAGGATGGGCTGGTGATCAAAGATGTGATTAATTCCTTGTATACATTTCTGCTCTCAGCTTTCTGATATTAAAACAAAACAAAACAAAACTGTTATGAGAGGGTATGCACCCTAAAGATTTAAAATAGGGCTGACTGATTACTTTTCATACATAAAAGTTTAGATTTGTGATTCTTTTAAGATTTCTTTTGAGATAAATAATAAAGTAATTGATTGATCCTTCCTTTGTAAACTCAAAATGTAGCCTATCAGCAAGAACTGGCTGAGAACAATAGCTTGCCTGTTTACACTCTGTCAATTTATTATTTTTCAAAAATTGTATGTGCATTGGTGTTTTGCCTGCATATATGTCTGTGTGTGCTGTGTGTATGTGGGGGTGTCAGATCTTGCAGTTAGACAATTGTTAGCTACCATGTGATGCTGGGAATTGAACTCGGGTCCTCTGAAGGAGAAGTCAGTGCTCTTAACCACTGAGCCATCTCTCCATCCTCCACACTCTGTTAATCTATAATATGTTGCTTGCATATATATAATCTATAATAAGTTGAATGTATGTGGGTTCCTGTGATAACTTGTTTAATCATGTAAGGGATGTGGCAAACATGAGGTTTTTTTACTTGTAGCATTGTAATTATTTGTTTAAAAAAAGAATGTAACCATATTGTAATTTTTATACTGCTTGAAAGATTTTGCAGGGGTATATAAGGTGTAAGGGAAAAAATAAAGTTAGAAAGACGACATCAAACAGACAGAAGAAATATATCTGGGTAGAGGTAAAAAATAGAGATAAATAAGAAGGAAGATGATACAGAGACCCTTTAGTATGTGTGTTTTCCCCTTTTGCAGGTCCCAGAAAATTGTTTTATTCCATCAGATAGAAAGGTCAAGTTGAGTGATTAGTTCTCCAACTCTGTGGATCCTCCTCAATTCCTGAGTTGCTGAAGGCTGATTCTCATGGCAGCAATAGAGGGGAAGCCATAATCAGGATATATTATGTGAGAAAACAATCTTTTCTCAAGAAAATAAAAAATGATAAAATTAAAAAATCTTAAAGGTAGGTAAATAAATAAGTAAATAACATCCACACCTAGAAGGTATTATGTTATTATGGTGAGGCCCTCACTGGCACTTCTTTCTGTCCAGAAACATCTTAAGCAAGTAAGAGTTGAAGTGAGGCTTATACATGTTATGCAATGGAGTGACCAGACACAGAGGGGCAGGCTAAGACTTAACCAGATGACCAGAAGGGCATCTATCCCTATTCTTAGCTGAGAAGAACTTATGAAAGAATAGGCAGACATTATCTGAATGAAACAAAAAGAAAAATCAGGATAAGAATAAATAGAACAGGGGTGTCCCTCACACTAATAATGGTGAAATGAAGAACGAAGGCAGCAGAAAACACTAAACAAATCACAGAAAGGAAAATGCCAACCTCTATGCTGAGAAGCATCTTCAGGAAGATGGCTGAGGGGTCATCTGGCACACAAAACTGATCTCTTCTGGTTGAGGGGTTCTCTGGAACCACACAACTGACCTCTTGAGAATCGATCGATTCTGTATGTAAGCAGAGCTGTGATATCCTTTGCTCAGTCCAGGAGCCTTATAGTTCATTTTCCTGGGGACATCCTACTTCTGCAAAGCAGAAGCTTCCATGGGGATACATTTATCGAATTCTGGATTTTCCCATGAATGATAACTTCAGAAAAAAGAACGTTGGCATCCTTTAGGAATGTACGCATAAGTAAGTTATACATTGGAAAAGCTATTTGCTTCCAACTTTAGAATAAAAGTATCAATTCATATGAACAGAGGAAATGTTTAATTTATGGGCTGGGTGTGGCTGAACCTATCTGTAATTATAGCACTTGAAACACTAGGGCATAAATATTTGTCATTGAGGCAAAAGATCAGTTTGAGTTACATGAAAAGACACACATATATAGGGTGGGGTTGAATTGGATTTATACATTTTTTTCTCTTTTAGGAATTAAGCCTAAAAATATCCTCAATGAACACTTTCTTATTACTGTTGTAAAAAGAAGAGTGCCTGACTTCATTGAGAACATTTAAAATTTGGTATCTCGATAAAGAATGAATAAATAATTCAATTGATTACTTGTTAAATATTTATATCATCTTTTTTCATCTTTCCATACAGGTTGATTATCTTGATGAGAGAAGTATCTTCCAATAAACACTTTAGAAATATTTGGCTATGATGGTAAATAACCAATTGCTAGTGTAAATTAATTGATTGAATCAAGAAAGATGAGTAAGATGCATTTATAGATATTGACATGAAACTAAAGTAAAACATCAGGAAGAATCAGAAAACTGTTTCAAATTTCATTCATAGATTCCTTGAAAAGAAAACAAATCCAGTAAGGGCATGTCTCTATTATTTAATTGGATTTTGAGTACTTGGCAACAGAGGATCTGTGGTAGAAAACCACAGTGTTTGCATGTGCACAGTTTTGAAATGATGCACAAACACTGACGTCATTGGCTGAGTTCAGGTGAGGCAGTTTAAAAGAGACACCTACACAGGAAATTGCTTTGACACCACATTAAATATTGAACATATTAATATACTACCTATCTAGTAAACAGATAAGTGCTGAAAAGACATGTGAATACCCAGGAAGCTTTACTACTGGATTATTACATGATTTTGAGGAAGAAGGTGGGATAAAAAAGGAGGTTTCTCATGTCTCAGTTATCTTTCAAAGGGAGGGATCCATTTGCTGCACCCAATGGCTCCAGTTTAGGTGTTTTTCTTATTTTGATTTACCTTGTATTATCTCATTTGGGATAGCATTGTGTTGTTCTGGAAGTGCTAAAACCAATGCAACCTTTTATGACCACAGAGATTACTGGTGTAAACACATAAGGAAAGAAATTTAGCAGAGCTTTATTTGTCAATAGTTATGAGGTTCTGCTATAAATAATCTGTTAACTGTTCCATTAATGACTTAAAAATAACGCATTTTACGACTTAGACACTAAAATAAGAGTGCAAATGCATCCCGATGTTACCCTCAATGGTCCTTTTTCTTCTGTGCTCTACTTCCCAGAAAGTTAGTGAACAGAAGGAAAACATGGTCATCCCATGAAGCGTTGGTAAAAATAAAAATCAAATTCCCTTGGGAAAAGTGTTAAATTGTTTTCAAAGTTTCTCTAAAGATGATCAAGAGACTAGGTCCAAAGGTATGTGAAGATAGGATTTTTTTCCTATAAAATTAGAAAGTGTAGTGAAAACTATTCAAAAGTATTTTTAAATGTATATAGCTTGGGTAACTATTTCAAGTAGAAAACTGACTCCTACCTCTGCACATTTATGAATTCAAACTGAAAACATCGTTGTTGTTTGGATCTTCTCATCCCAAAAGCAGAATTGTCTTATTTTGCAATTGCCTTACATTTGCTGTTGTAGGGTACCTCAAAACTTCACCCAAAGGCTAAGTCTTAACATTTTCTAAAACTGAAAGTGAGAATCTTTTTACATTACACTTTCATAACTGTGCTGTCTTGTTAATGTATTGTTCAGTAAGGCTTTCAGATTCAGACGTTTATCCCACATCACTATGAAGTCACTCTGAACTGCACAGATGGCATTAAAAACAGGTAAAATTGCCTTTGAATCACATTAGATGCATTACAGCCGAAGGAGCATATACAATCCAAAACTAAAATTATTTTTACTAAAAGCTTAGGTGTCTTAGAGATTTTATTTCCCACAGTGTCAGGGAGACTTCAGAGTAAAAGGTTTTCTGTTTCATTAGAGCCGGCCACTATATCATCATGGAGTTTGCAAATTATCCACAACCACTTCAAATAAATACTTCTCCACAGTGCAGTATTCTTAAAATATTTTGGATAGTTGAAACAAATCAATGAACTCATGCACCCCTGCGGGGGAGAAAGTGAACAAAAGTTGAAAACATAAACACTACGATGGCTTATGGAATTTTTAGTTTAATGTAAACAGGGTGGCTGAAATGCTAATCTTTTATTTATTTAAAACAAGGGAGAAGGTCATGAAAATAATTCACCATTCTGATTCTGGCGTGCAGAAGGAAAATGAAGGCCCTGTCAGTAAAGAAAGAAATCTTAATACTAAATTAGTGTGCTGGATCCAACTCAGCCTGTTTACTGTAGTTTTGACACGAGATCACTCTTTTTCTTGAAGGATAGAAAGCGGTGGTGAGCTTTGTTCAATGAGTGATGCCTTCGTCAAAGAAAAGAAATTGTGTGCTTTCAAGCCTCAGATTACATTTCATAATAAGCTATAAAACCAAAAGTTTTCATAAATGTTTTTAAGAGTGTACATTTTACCTATATGCTACAAGACACTCTCAGGTAAACAAACCCGAGTTAAATTAAGACGATCATTAATTTGATTAGGAGTTCCCAACATTTCTATACTGCCTTGTTTCAGTCCTTGATCCTAAGATTTCCAAATGGACGTCATGTGAGCGACTCTTGTTTTGTCAGGTGGATGGTCGATAGTATACAGGGCACTGATAAAAACCAGCTGTTATGGCCTGATACTGGTCAAACTGAAAAACCAGACAGTGCAAACAAATTCTATATCTTGGCTCAAAATACCCCTCCACATCTGCCAACAATTTGTTCTGTATCGAGAGGGGTGCTGAAAAACAGTATCAGATTTCAGAGCAAGCAAATAAACAAGAGACCTGGCATTATTCGTCAGCAAATGGCTATAGCAGCAGCGCCCGGAGACCGAAGCTCTTTGCCTACCCTGTGGTTCAGTAGACACTGGTCTGCAGGTATGCCGTAAGGTGGTGGTATCAACAGGTCACTGACTCAAGAGAGCTATTTAACCATTGTTTATTATTCCAGATAGAAGGCGCCATTCAGGGAGATTAGAGCACTAACTCTCAGAAAAGATTTTAAAAGCATTCACATGTCATCAACTGACCTTTCGGGTCAAGATTTATGGCGATGATCAAATGGCAACAGATAAGAAAAAAGAAAAATGGTCTGTCCCCCACCCATACCCATTTTCTAGCTCTCTATTTAAACTTCTTTTAAGGTCAGTTCCACTTTTGTGGGATGAAGGGTATTCTGAGTTTTTGAATCCTTGACCCTAACACGTGACTTCTGCATGGATTGATTCCTGGGATGACGATTTACCGGATTAATTTGAATCGCTTTCTAACCTGAAAATTGCAATTTTCCTCTGTCTTGTGCATGACTCGTTGTTTTCCCATTTTGCTGAGTTGGTCCCCACAGGTGTAAACCAATCTGAGCCAGGAACGCCTGTGTATTTTCCCAGAAACACCCCATACCCGGTCAAGTGGGCTGCCATTGTCTCCCTGCCATAGTTTGGTGACAGGCAGATTTTTTTTCTTCAGCTTCCTGACAAATCCAGGCAGTGTCTCCTTCCCTCCCTTCTATGATCGTACAGTCCACCTCAAAGCGGTAACCTACTGCATGAAACCTGCTTGAGTTTCCCCATCCTCAGTCAGGGTAAGGGCTACTTCTTCTGAAAGTCTCTCCCATCAGTTTATAGCTTTTGATAAATCTTTTTCCTGCCTTTTTTTTTTCAGAATTGTGGATGTGTGATTACTCATCTGTCAAGTGTTATTCAAAGTTATGGAGCTCTTCTAAAATGTCATAAATCCACAACTATGTCTCACTTGGTCCTCTCTTCAATACCTGTATGTCAGAGACATCTGAAGATTGAGGACAAGGTAGAGAAGCGAGGATGTGGGCTTCTAAATTCTAGGGAGCCGAATTGGACCCATCCAAACAGGTCAGATTCACTCCAGATCTTATTCAACCTCTTCTGCCAGTCCCTGGATTCTCTATCCTCATCTTGGGACCCCGCCAGAATCCCTCTCTCATCTTACAACCTTCCCCTCAAATACCAGGACCTAAGAAATTTTTTTTTCTAAACTTAGCCTTGTCCTCCACCCTGCTAACATCTTCCCAGAACTAAGAGGCTCCAGATAGTTCCAAACAGCCTGGACTGTGATGGAGCAACCAGCTACCCCAGGACATGGCAACACCCCAACCTTCTCAGGTCCCCAAAGTTGGTCACTGTCCCCCAGGTCAGCAGGAAGCAGTCTTGAGAACTCAACATCCTTATTCCCTAACCTGCCACGCCTAACTCCTTACCTTTTAAATACCTTTTAAACAATAAGGTGAGAATAAAGGTTCAGGCATCACACTGCTCTGCCCCTGTTACCCGGCAGAAGGCACTCAGGCAGCACTCTGGCCAGCCCAGAGTTCCATGAGAACCAGTCTGCACGCAGGTGTAAAGGACCCCTGCCCACTTATGCTCTCTTATCTCACTCTTCTTAACTACTCTCTTGTCTCTTATGTTGTTCTCTCTCACTCTATCTGCTTCTCTCTCTCACTCTTCCCTCCCCCTCCCCTCCCCCCTCCCTCTCTCCTGCTCTGCTCTTACCCCTTTAGTCTCTAGTCTCTCTTGTGTCTCTCCTCCTCTTGCTCTCCTACTGCTGTAATAAACTAATAAACTACCATTAATATGTTCTCCATGGTGTATCGCGCTGGTCCCGGTTCCGTGCTCACACTTGTGTTTCACCTTTCGCCCCTTCTAATTTCTAATTTCTAACCTTAAGCAAAATAACAAGTATGTCTTCTGTTGAAATACATTGTCTGCAGACTATGGGCAATTTGCATTGAGTAGGTAGATAAAAAGATGTATTAAACAAATAACTCTTTGAGACACAATCAACATTTATTTAAGGCCGATATTTTAAATATCCAGTAGTAATAAACCAGAAAAGTTTGGCCATAGAGCCTCTTCAATGTAAAATGAAGATGGAATTTTCTACTCCTATATTCCACTTGAAAGAATAATTTAATTAAAAGGCAAAGCCGGCAGGAACTTTATAATCTGCATGCAATGCAGGATATTATATAATGACCTTCATTTAAAACTCAAATCATTAAAACTAGTAAGTCTAACTGGTGACAAGGGAGATTTCAACATTAGGCCCAACAGCTTAAAAATATGAATAAAAATCATAGCTTAAATGAATCAGTCCATTGAGAACCCATAGCAAAGTAAAAATGAGAGAAGAAAAAAGTTACCTAGGCAGTGAATCTTCCTGTAGCAATCTTTTATCTTTTGGCATGTGTTTCTTCCAGTCTCTCTCTCTCTCTCTCTCTCTCTCTCTCTCTCTCTCTCTCTCTCTCCAGAGCTACGTCCTTTGTATACAATAAACTCAAACCTATTTCCCAGTTTTTAAAAATGCATATACTAAATATATTTAATATATAAACTGCATGTTTTATTTTTCTAATATGAAAATAGATACATAGATAGATAGATGTTTCAGACACTTTGATTTGGATGCAGCAGGGAAAATAATCTTCAGAGGCGGCTCAGTCACTTCTCTTCTCCCCCAACTTCATTGGTTATGAATCTCCAGTGCGCATCTGAGATACAGTGGGTGTGGGTGCAAGGGGCGGGGCGTCAAGCACCCTACGGAAGCCCAAGGAGTACTTATGGTGAAAAATTTCTGTACTTCGCAGCAGGGAGACAGAGGCTGCCAGATCACGTATTTAGGTTTTGTTACACCTACAAAGCTTTGCCTGGAAAGCTTCACGTGGTAGTCAGTCTTGGCACAGATGTGACTGGACTAACAGTTAAATCAGCATTGCAGTATTAGGGCGCTCTTCTAGTTGTTACAGAGAGCCGGGGGGAAAAAAAAGCAGAGAATCTGTAGTGAAGTCTTGGCTTCGTACTGGACTGGTGATATTTCAGTCACTAAAATTCTACCCTCTCCTCCCTCTGGCCCTCCAGTTCCTTCTGATCTGCTTTCCTCTCCCTCCTCCTTCTCTCTCTCTCTCCCCTGCTGTCTCTCCTCACTCCCTCTCCTCTCCCTTTAAGGGTCTGTGCTTTGTCTGTTTATGGTTTCTCTTGAGCTATTACCCTAGTTCCCCAACAGTTTCCTACAGGTCTGCCTTCCCAGGCTGCAAACACAACCACCTTCACCATGATGATTTCCAGAAGGGAACAAAAGAAATTAAAAAAATTAAAACAAAACAAAACAGTCATTTGGGGAAACACGTTCCAGGACACTCAACAGAAAGATGACACCTACGAAAAGTAGCCATTTGGTGTCAAATTGAGAAATTGCTAAGAGTCCATTAAAAATTACAATGAAAGCAAATAAACCAAAAAAATAAAAAACAGAATAATAAAAAAAGAACCTGAAAAACCTAGCAACTAGCTATGGCTTCATTCAGAAATTCTTTTTGCCTCAAATTGATAGAACAAACTATAAAATATTTGCTCGAACAGTAGCTACATTACTTATAAACAAATAATCTATCAACTAGCTATTTGATTACCATTTGGTAAGCTGTTTTTAACCAAAAATGTTGCCAAGTAACTAGTCAAAATATTGCTTATGCATATTTGAGTAAATAGGTGGCTTTGTTTATGCTTATCTGACACTAATATGACAGTGACTAGTAAGTAACTTAGAAAAGAAGACAGGCTTTTAGGTCTCCAGTAATGTGCACTGTATCAAAGACGGTTCTATTGTGAGAGGGCAACACAGTGAGTGCAAAGGTTCCTCCATCTTGTACTCTTGCTGAGGCGATTTTTGGGTTTAACTAGAATCTGATGTCCTTGGTGGAGAATCCTGTAGAAAATTACCCGACTCTGTTCTAGAAACCCAAGGTCAGGATGTCCTAGCTAACTTATCTTAGCCTTTGTTAAAATTGCTTGTTTGTGAGGAACTTCCTACAGGGAGCATTTTATCTTAGTTCCTGTTTGTGGAGGGGAAGGGGGGATGCACGCTGCCTAACTGCCTATCTTAGCTTCTGTTAAAATTACTTGTTTTAAACTACTCTGAAGCTCACTTGCAGATTCAGAGAGAAGCCAGGAAGAGGTCTTTGCTTTTAAAATCCCCATGCTCTGGACACTTGGGGCCACACCTAGGTCCTGATTTCTTAGCTGTGGTCCCAGCACTATGGAATAATAACTGTCTGTTGGCATACACTGTCTTTGAGTTTCCATCTCTGGTGAGCACCCTGTAACACTACTATTCTATTACTGAAAGTAAATAGCCTTTAGTTTTAGTGGAAAGGGTACTTACTGGTATAGGACTGTTGGACCTAAATCCTAGTCCTTGGATATTTTACTGCCATGATTTCTTTGGACAAAGGATGTATAAGCTCTATGGTCCTCATTGCCTTTGTCACAAAAGCATTGTATTAACTCGATGATATCTTGTCTGTTTTTATTATCACCATGTGTAGCTGGATGTAATTTTAGATTTGGAATATATGTCCCAAAGGGCAACAAAAATATGAAGCTAGATAGGTCCTTAAGTCACTAAATTTCAATGAATATGTATTACCAATTAATGGCATTGAGATTAGCATTTCATAGTGTAGCAAAAAAGGGAATATGTTTGCAAGTATGTGAAATAAGAAAAGATTATCTAACATATTTGATACTATTTAGTAAGCTAGTATAGAGTTTTCATTGTTAAAATAATTCTCACAAATAACGGATTGGGTGTTTCTATGACCCAATTTACAATAAAATAATTCAAAAAGGCAAGCTCATAAGAATGACTGTAAGACAGAGACATAGAATGACTAACAGAAGGTGGGTTAGTTGGCATTAATTTAAAATTTTTGTTTCATGGTATATTAAAACACAAACATAAGAAATTGTATGTTATTGAAGACAAAGTAAAATGTGTTGATTTTGATTTAGTAGGCAATGTTATTTTTGAAAGTAATTTCTAGCATATTGTTTTTTAATATGGGTTAATAAAGAAAAATGAATTAAATTAGATATAATAAACTAGGGCTAAAGGAGCTCAAATGTTTAAGGGGTGTTATAGTACAGAGTATTCAAGTAGTTCATTGTGTGATCTTCAGCAGGGAATCATGCATAACTCACAATTCCTAAACAAACTGCAAGGTGTATATTACCTGAAAGCATAGATCTTGGAGGTAAACACTCGACCATTTACAAAATTTACATAATACTTTTACTGCTTCTCATTTTTTTCTCTGTTTTTCTTAGTGATTCCTACCACATGTCTATTGTGAGGATTGGGAAGAGTAATTCAGCAAAATGCGTGGGGATAAATTTTAGTGAACTGAATTGTAACTGCCTCTATCTTACTGCAAGGAAGGTTCTCTAGCAGGTTCTCACACTTTCTATGGGCAACACTTTTCATCACTTCAAGTGGAAAGGACATTTGATATGTAGATATGGACATGTGAGTCTTCAGAGTCCTTGGGGGATGTCTGAGCAAATCTTAGAAGCATATATATGAGTTGGGAAATGACCATACATGTAATCCTATGGAATACCAATATTTCAAACTTCCAGGAAGAGTCAGGTTAAGATGGATGAATCACTAAGGAAAAAATGTCTAGCAGATGTCAAGGTTGATGGGGTCAGATCTCCACATCCTCTAAAATGAGTGCAGGGGATAGAACCAAAGCAAGATGCATTTATTTTTCTTGACTGTGGTTATTTTTATAATGTTATTTAATAATTATCATATGGAGAAAACCACAGAGTAGATTCAATATCTCAATAAAAATTAGAACATTTCTTCAAAGTTTTACACAGCTTCAGGACAAGTGAAGTCAAAGACTGTGCTAGGATGGTAAGAGGGATTCACCTGGCATGGTTTTCTTTCTTCATAAAGACTGACATATGGGAAATGGGCAGAATATCTGAGAATTCTTGGGAGTAGGCTTTCCAGCAAGCACTTGGGGTTTCTCTGAAACAAGTAGAAACACCGCTGTACCCAGTGGAGGTAGGAGTTACAACATCCGAGGAAGACTAATTTTCATAACTTTGTCTCCCTGAAGCAATATTTGGCATGGTAATAGCAAGAGCAGACAACCTAGTGAACTTGTAGCTTTCTGATTTGCTCTCACTTGGTAGGTATTCATTGATCTGGATTGTCTAGATCTAGGTAAATGGCTGACAGAATTTGTCAGGTCACTAAAGTAATGATCTCAGGGCAGAGATGGGTCAGTGGATGCATGAGGACCTGAGTTTGATTCTAGAAGCCAAATAAAACAGTCAGGTGTGGTGATGTTCACTCTTAATCTCAGCACTGGAAACAGAGATAGATGGATGGATGGATGGATGTCTGCACTCCCTGACCAGCAAGCCTAACCCATTTGTTGAGTTCCCAGTCAGTGAGATAGCCTGTATGAAAATCAAAAAAGATGGGCAGCACTAAAGGAATAACACCTTGAGCTTCTTTTCTGATTTTTACATGCATGTGGACACGTCTTTACACATGTGCACACAAGTGATAACACATATGCACACAGACTTAATAATGTTGGTCAGTGGGTTACTTGAGAAATATGGGAATGTGGGGTACTGGATAGCTAAAAGTATTCAGATACATTGGCTCAGCAATTTAGTGCTGTGAAGAGTTCACAAGTAGTCATATCATTGAATTTTTAACACACTACCTGACTTAAAACAATTGCTGCTTCAAAAATAAAATGCAATTCTTTATTAGCAACCAACATTCCACTGTGTGACTTGGGTTTTAATTGGTTTTCCTTGAGAAAGTCTACCTAAACATTTGTGCACGTCAGCTATGGCATAAGTTTCCAGGCAATGAACTCTCATATTTTCCCTACAAGAGTAAAATTTGCCTAGTATGTGCAGGCCACTCAGAGGTTATTGAAGGAAGCTTGACTGATTTGTTGGGGGACAGGTGGGAGAGTGGGAGGTGGGGGAAACTAGTGAAACCAGAATTTGGAGACCTTAAGGGATCTGAGATAATATTGTAATTTCTGCTATTGTGATCAATTACATTGCAATGGTAACTCATGACTACATGAAGGGTTCTCTTACTTCCCACATAGTGTCACACTTTTGGATGCCTAGAGAGAAACATATTTTAATACAGCTGAGATATTAGCTTGACACTTCTCAAAACTTTGTCCTATACAGATAATAAAAAGCTACATTCTGAATATATTAAACATAATAGTGGAAGGAGATTCATAAAATGTTTTTCTCATCTTCTACATGCATGGCAAGTCTATATGCTGGAAGCACAGAGGTTCAAAATGCTATCATCTCTCCCTGGTACTTAAAATAGTAGAAAAAGCACAGATCAGAACTGAACATTGCCTGGCTCTTGTCACTTGCATACAAATGAATTCGGATGACATAGCACTACTTAGAGTAAATCTGGAGCAGAAATAACTCTGGCTTCTGACTGATTTCAGTTTCACTTGTCCCTGGTTTAGAGATAATAGATTAGTATTAAATGGAAATAAGTCAAGGTCATGGTTTTTTGGTCATAAGTGAAATTCATCAGCCTCAGCCTTTTTTCCTATATCTCCTCTGACTTGTGCAGAAACTTCTCCTATTCAGATGACTTATGTTGGTGAATTGGAGTAGTATTTCTGTAGTAGGCTTCAATATGATATTCACGGTCCTTAGTAAGAAAATTACACTACCTGTCAAATTGATGTTCAAATGCTACCATGCCTTTATGGGACAGCTCTCCTCTCCTTTGATATTATATGTTTCCAATAGAGCAGACAGATTTGTTTCAAGTTGAGATGAGACATTCATTATTAACCCAAAAGTGTTTCATTGGCTGATCAGTTTGCTCTCCAGTCAAGTTCTGAACACTCACATTTCTTTTAACTATTTTTGATCTACTAATAATTTCTTTTCTAATAGCCTCCATTTTCTATCATTCCATGTCTGGAAAGCATTTATTATTTCCTTAATTAGCAGGCCAAGAAAGAGACAGAGAGAAAGAGAAAGAAAGAAATAGCACTTCCTGTCCTCTACCCCCTCTTTGCCTATGTAGTGACAAGAAATAGGGATCAGGGAAGGTTGTCTTGTTTTCTAACCTACATATGTTCCTTTATTTTTAAGGCACCATTTGTTGAACAAAATGTGAACTCCTAATTATTTCCTACAGTCTGGAGAAAGAATAGCATATGTAGTGGGGAAGAAAGGCTCTCAGATTTATTGGGTGACAAGCTGCCATGCTATTTAATCTAGTAGTCAAGCATCCTTGCATCACATGGTGGTAGAGTGGTAGTAATGCAGGTATGACAAAACTGCAGCCATTTATGTGGGAAAATATTGCAATTTTGTAGCAGAAAGGCCTCAGTGCAAAGCACTCAGAAGAGCCTTGAGTGTTGCGTATGAGTAAGAAATAATGGCTAATCCCTTAGGTCATAAATCCTATCCTAGTGGAAAGCATATTCTGACCCCTGATGACTGAGTGACCTTATAATGTGACTCCCATTTTCTACTCTATACGGATGACAACATATGGAGTCTATCTCTTACAGGGACCTTTGTTTTAAGTCTTTATTTTTCTTTTTCCCTTTCCTCTCATCTGCATTTAAAAAGACGAATCTCAGGACACATGTGGGTAGAAAAACACACTAGCTCAGGTCAATAATACTCAAGCGAGATGTATAATAATGCACAAGATTTTCAATTTCCTTAGAAAAGTTGAGGGACCTGCTTGTACCTGTTTATTAAAGAGCCCAGAAACTGGGGTGGGAAGAAAAAAGGGGTACCAGTTAAAGAAAATGAGAAAGGCATATCTACCTGGAGAAAGAGAGAGGAGGTGGCATGGGCAGATGGCAACATTACTTTGGATTTGAGCACATTTTATTATAAGTTTCATTTGAAATTTTGTGTGTGTGTGTGTGTGTATAATTATCAGCTTATGAATCAACTGCCTCATTTTTATTTTTCAGTGATTTTTATGACCTTAGGTAGATTATTAGTTTCTCTATAACTTGACTTACACATTTATAAACTAAAGTTCATAGAACTTACTTCATATAACTGTCATAATTAAAGGAAATGAATTGTGAAGGGTCGAGACCTAGGCCTGAGGTCTAATATTAGACCCTTCTGAAGAATATCTTCCCAAAGCTTAAATTATTTGGAGTGATGTGGGGTGGGAAAAGAGATCATAGATAAATATGGTATGAGAGCCAAAGTTATATTTTAGGTCTTAATTACTAGGCGTAAACGATCCATGAAACAAAAATGCCTACGATCTTCAATCCCTTGCCTAAGGACAGATAGTTTGATAACAGATGTGGCAATAAGAAGCCGTATATTTTCACTCCCCTAAACAAGTTTGTTTGACCCATCTGTCTGCACCTGGTGCGCTTGATCAAACATGGGCAGGAAATATGTCAGGATGTATGCTTGCCCCTGATTGGACCTCATGGGAAATGTGATGAATTATGCGTTTTGCCTTCTTAAGCCCCTGTAAAACATGACTTGGGGCCATTTTCTGGGAAACCAGGGATGGACCTGGCCAGACAGTCTGTCAACCTGGCCAGTATTTAATTAAACCTTGCTCCAAATTTAACCTTAAACTGTGGTAGTGGTTTTATTCTTGACTGGTGGGATTAACAATGGTAAGGAGATAGTTTTGTCTGGAAAACTCAGAGGAGCTCTGACCATTCCAGCGCTGGGTGGCTTCATGCCATTGTATTATTTCTTTTCATTTTGAAAATAATAGTTACACCATGGCAATAAATTAGTGACAAAAAAATAATTGTTACGGACAATGTGGACTGAATCTAAATCATCCCTATTCGGTAGAAACATATTTTGAGCAAGATATGTTCCATTTTTTCTTTAGGTAGTCATAATTTTTAAGAGCAAAAGAAAAATAATGTTCATAGATTTTATTCGATGTTATAGCTAAAAATCCATGATTTCAATACAATCAAGACAAAATTTTTTGGCGGGAGGGGTTTCAAGATAGGGTTTCTCAGTGGCTTTGGAGGCTGTCCTGGAACTAGCTCTTGGAGAGCAGTACAAACTATATTTTAAATTGTATCCCATTTTGTAGGCTGTATTTCCATTTGGACAAGGCACATTTGAAGTGACCAGTAACTGTATGTCATTATTGACTGCTGTATTGGAGAGCATAGTGCTAGATTAAGAAAGAGAAACATGAATACATGCCTTTGACTACACGGCTAAATCTGTTCTAGTCATATATGCACATCTGCATCAAAAAGATTCAAAGGCCACCTTAAAAATAATATTTTTTCTCTCTTTATATGACAAAAAAATCTACTTTATTTTCCTTCTGGTTACATTTATTTACAACTGAATGTATGAGAAGAAATGAAGATATTGTGTATAGAGATAGTTCTGATATACATTTAAACATGCCTTCACCAATCCACAGTGGTGAAACTTTAATATTGAAGTATCATTGTCCTAAGCCTGGGGCATCCTGAGAAATTAGAAAAAAGAAAACTTACCTCCAGAAGTTTTATATATATATATATATATATATATATATATATATATATATATATATATACACACACCAGCCCTGACTTCTGAAAAATGTCTGTTTCATAGTATAAATACAAAGTAAACCCTGAAGAAAAGAATGATCTGAGTAAGAAAGTATTGTGCAAATGCTTTGCCTTGTTTAAGGTTTGGTATTGCTAAAGCAATGCATTTCATATTATTCTTATTTGTGTTATAGCAAATATTTCACATGGCTGAATCCTCAGTTCTAAATGTTCACCTTTAAATTTTACCCCAAATTGATCAAAATTATCTCTTTGAATTCATTGTTCCAGATAAACAGCACAGGAGTGGATACATTAACAGGTATCAATTATATCTCTTAATTTACTCACTCAATTGTGTACTTGGGCAAATTCCTAGAAAAAATTAAAATGATGTATGTTCTTAGGTGGAACAACATATTAATGCTACAATTAGTTTCTTTAATGATGAGAATGTTTCTTAAGTTTGCTATGATTATGTTGGTGTCATGATTGCTTATTGTTTCATCTTGAGCTGTATAGCCAGTGAAGTTCCTTAGAACATGCCCTTCATTGGTGACAGTACAGACCTCCCAAATAACAGAAGAATGAGTAGAATATTTTCAAACAGTTAAGTCAGAAATTAGATTTTTAGCAAACATTGAAATTTAAGCAAAGGTTATAATATAGAAGATTTGATAGCACTCCAAATACCTAATCAATCAAAATGAGAATTTGGAAGATGTAGTGAGCTGCATCGCTTGGGGTCCACAGGAATCTTTTCAGAAGTGGTGACTGAAACCTTAAGGCTAAGTAACTGGATCTAAGGTCTCAGAATTATTTATCAGAATCAAAATTGACTCTAAGTCTCTTTCTACAGCTATCCAGAGGTCCACCCAGCACATTAATATTAGTGTGCATTAATTTGGAGCAAAAGAATGGATCCTCTGGGAAACTGAGGATAAACAATTGAAACACTGAGTCAAACATGCATTTCTGGGAACAATGATTGTTTCTATTTTTCTATTTCATTTCTTCTTAAATAAGATAATGCAAATACAGTGCTTGGGAAAATGTCTAGTGTGTAGTTCACACTTGATAAACTATTATTTTTCTATCATTATTAGTCATGCATCTGACTTTTTCACATCTGAGAAGTATAAATGATAGCACTCATATGAATGGATCTTCACTCTTGAAGGACAACAGCATATCTATTTGTGAAATAATCTGAAGCACTGTAATGGGTGTCATTAAATCATGCCTACCTGAGGCAGTATAAATCATTCGGGTAAATGAACCAATTAAAAACCAATTACCAACACTGTCTGACAATGGGAGATTGAAGAATGGAAGGAAAGGCTGATATGGCCTCGATGAAACTGGTAGGAATGCTCTACCCCTGAGGTTCCAGGGACAGACTAACAAGATGGTTAGATTGTGAATGTTCTTCTCACAGTCATTAAAACCCTCATTGTCTGTAAAGCCCAGTGACTGCTTCTGGATGCATAGCCGAACTGCCCAAAGCAAAGAATCGTACTTATGAAAGCTCTTCACTGGACATGTCGTTCGCTTAGTGTGAGGTCCACTTAGAGAAAACAGCTGTCCCTTGAAAATTGTCCCAATTTAGGCCTCTGACATAAGATCTTACATGTGTCTCTTTTCAAGAAAAGAAAATGTGGTTGAAATAAATGGACAGTTTTTAATGGATGCTCAAGTTGCCACTTCATTGAAAATTCAGTTGATAGAGTTGAAAGAAAATTCAAGAGACATTTTGCAACAGTTATTTCAGCCTTTAATCCATTAATTCAAACTGACTGTTGATTTTTTTTCATGTAGACATTTTCATATAGACATGCATGCAGAAATCATTTGTTATTTTATGTACAAAAGTCCGGTCAATAATGCCCTTGAAAACAAAGACAACTGCTATGCTTCATTATCGACACACTGTTCCACGGAGTTGTTTAGTTTCATTTGCATGGTACAGCAAAGAACCTGAGATTCTATCACTTGTGAACAATAAAGGCTTCCTTGTTGTCTTGATTCCGAGGCTTGAGGATTTCCTTCTAGGTTATCGGCAAGGTGGAAGGCTCTGGTAAATTTTATGTCTTGAGTTCTGTATCCTCCAAAGGAAGAGACACTGTTTCCTCAAAGGGTAAATGGCATGAGTACAAACAACACTGTGACTCCCTCAAGTCCCCAGGAAGGAGTCTTTAGCCAGGCAGGAGTATTTATGACTGAATCTTGCTGGAAAGTCACAACCTCTTCATACTATTGAGTTAGTGTAACTTAAGTTGAACATGAATTTTGTCTGAGACACAAAGTTTCAGTTCCTAGTAGGCCCTATTCTCTCTGTATATCAATAGAATTCGGAGGCACTGCTATTTTTCTGTTGGCTTACTTTACTACACTCTAAGGAATGAATGGGGTTCATAATGTGATAGTATTATCTCTCAAAGCTAAATGTTTAATTTTTGTTTGTTTTGGTTTTTTAGTTTTTTCGACACATAGTTTCTCCGTAGCTTTGGAGCCTGTCTTGGAACTCCCTCTGTAGATCAGACTGGCCTCAAACTCACAGAGATTCCTCTGCCTCTGCCTCCTGAATGCTGAGACTAAAGGCATGAGCTACTACCATGCAACTTCAAAGCTAAAAGTATCAGAGTCGTAGTGTCAACTATTACTCTCACGCAGTGGTTTCCAGTCTTCAACCAATGTTAGAATCACATGCATTATCCTACTACCCTTTTCGGAAATGCTCATGTCATTCTTCTGAGGTGTGGCCCAGGATTATGCAGTTTTAGCAAGTACTCTAATTGACTTCGTGACAGAATTCTGGGGACAGTATATTGAACAGCACTCTTTTCTTTTTTTTTTTAATTTAACTTTTTACACATGTTACTCTCAGTTCCCTTTTCCTCCCCTCCTTCCCTAGCCTCCTAATCCTTCCAACTCCCCACTACATTCAAATCCCCCTTCGCTTGCCAGGGAGGGTAAGGGCTTACATGAGGGATTTTCAGAGTCTGTTAGCCCTAGCAGAGCCTAGGTCCTCTCCCATGTGTCCAGGCTGACAGAGCATCCCTCCATGTGGAATGGGCTCCCAGAGTCTATTTGTATGCCAGGAATAAATACTGCTCTACTCTCTAAGGTCCTATAGATTGGTGTGGTCTCTTCTTTGACACCCAGGTTTGGGGGTGGGGGAATCTGGATTAGTCCCATGCTGGCCTCTCAGGCATCAGTCTGGGGTCCATGCATTCCCCCTTGTTTAGGTCAGCTGCCTCTGTGGGTTTCGCCAGCCTGATCTTGATTCCTTTGCTCATTACTCCTCTTTGCAACTGGGTTCCAGGAGTTCAATTTTGTTTTTAGCTGTGGGTGTCAGCCACAGCTGTCAGCCAATGGATGAGGGTTCTAGGATGGCACATAAGGTAGTCATCAGTCTCATCATGGGAGGGCTTTTAAGGTTGCCTTAATGCCAGTTGGTGTTATTCTTGTAGATCTGTAAACATCTCACACGTGTCAGATCTCTCCTCCAACTTATAATGGCTCCCTCTTTTATGGTACCTCTCATCCTTTTCTCCTCTATTCTTACCCTGGCTCAACCTTCCTGCTCTCCCATGTCCTCCTCTCCCCTCTTCTTTTCCCCCTCTCTTTTTCCCCATCTTCTCCCCCACTCCCAATCTTATCCCATAACCCTTTTCCGGGTTACCATGCATATCTTTCTTAATGTACTTCCTGCTTCCTAGACTCTCTGGCAGTGGGATTGTAGGTTGGCAATGCCCTGCTCCAGGTCTGAAATCCATATATGAGTGAGAACAGTACTCTTTCTAAAGGATCTTGCCCTGGTTTTCTTTCCCTGAAGGCTGCTGAATCTCTCCTTCCCTCCCTCCCTCCAGTCTCATCTCTCTCTGATCACACAATATTAAGTATGCAAGAATAATTAAGATAGCACCATTGCCTTCATATGTAGTGAGGCATCTGTTCTCTAGGTCTCTGGATGTGATTTACAAGCCAAAACTAAATCTGGTGGTACCAAGCCATTTTATTTATCATCCAGTAGAGGCAAGAAAAAGAGCACTGAATGGACAATAACTGAGCCTTCCACATCTACTCTGCAGAGTTTACTAAGAAGATGGTTGTTCCATCTGCAGGCAAGGGATTTTTAATTGTTACTCCTTTATTTGCTTTGCTTTTGGCATTGGAGGGTCAGATAATTCATGGGAATGGTTTTGAATTTGCTCCCAATATCATGATTGTTCATTTCTAATTCTGGTCCTGCAGTATATACTGATGAAAAATCTTCTGCTTCTATTTCCTAGTCACACTAATCGTTTATGTGTTTGGATACCAACACCTGGGATATGGCTGTGGTATTTAGGGCTCCATAAAAAACACCAAAGATAATGAGCTGACAAAAGAGAACGCACACATTTTTCTTGATTTCAGAGGTTTCAAGGGTTTTGTCTAAACTCCAGTTTCATTTCGTCAGTGCTTTACTACTGCCCTCATCTTGTCCTCCCCAAATTGGCCCCTTTCTAATTTCTTGGCTTTCATGGTTAACCCAGGTTCAGCAAACATAGATGCTAGACAGTCGATGCTAGAATCCATATGTGAACAAGAACATGGAGTGCTTTTCCTTCTGGTAATAGATAAGTATTAATGGTGTGTCTACTTTAAAAATCAGTTTGGGCAGGTCTTTTATGATCACCTTTTCTATATGATGCTCTGGTCCTCTGATGGTCTCAGACAGCAAGAATGGCATCACCAGGTAAGGACTGTCTACATTCAAGTAAATCTGTAAACAATAGTAAGCCCTGTAATGTGTAGTTTTTCTCTGCCAACTGCTTTGGGTTAGCCAGTAAGAAACAAGCAAACAGCCAACCAACCGGTTCATAATTAATATGTCCTCCTGTGTGTTATTTGGGAACTGCAACTGCAGCAGAGCCCAAGCGGCTGGCAAGGAAAAACCAAAGTGGCTGGCTGAAAACTACACGTTACAAAGCCTCCCCCCATTTTTTGTAACTTACAGCATCTGTGGCATTATCTTATAAGTAAGAGAAAATAGGCAAAATACTCCCTACTTATGCTTGCATTATGATCTCCAAGACTTGATGTTTCTTAATACACATAAAAGGATGGAGTGAGGTAGACTTAATCAGAGAAGCTTCTCTGAACAGTGATGAACGCAGAGAGGGACTCTTACCTGCTCCAAGTGCTAAAAATAAGGAACTGTTAAATGCTCAGCCCTCAATAGAGCTTTATTATCTCTCTTTCTAAGACTCAGGGAGCATTGTGGGAAAAGAGGTGGAAAGAATGTAAAAGCCTGGAGATGAGAAGGACTACAAAATTCTATCTTTGGACATGACAGAGTCATTGCAATCACCATCTACAAGCAGTTATAGTTGCCTGGGTGGGTCCTGCACAACACTGGGCCTATCAACAACTAACCATGTATAGAGAGAGGAGTGGTTGATGTGTCCTCAATCCCTGTGGAGCTATTGGCCATTGATGGATTCTGTGTGAGAGGGAGTAATTAACTTCCAGTATGGGGCCACTAGTGAGTTAGCCAGGAGCCAGGGATGGCCCTATATGCATAGTCACACAAATGGCCCTAGTAAAACTCAGTGCATCCCAAGAAAAATAAAAAGAGAGGAATATTGTAAAGAGACCTATAGGAAGGAGGAAGGATTTGCCTGGGTGGTTTATAGACAAAAAAGAGTGGGATATGAGATTAATCAGAATGTAATACACACACACACACACACACACACACACACACACACACACACACACATATCCCACTGGAAATTTAAAAAGAAAAACAAGAATGGAGAGCATGGAATGGTGTTTAGCAATTTTCTCTTATGAAGAATTAAGTAGGCGGTGAGTATAGGGGTTCATATAACATGTAACTATGTAACTCAATGGTGAGACAATACAGAAGTAGGAAACCTCTCTCTACCATTTAAATAGATGGGCTTCATTTTACACGGCACTTATGTTTCATAGCCTTGATGGCCATTTCTCACTGGACCTGGCAGTAGCTTATTAATCAGTTTCAGTTGTTAGGTAGCGAGCTTTCATTGTTTTCTGGTCTTCCTGGATGGATTCATAAAGGACTAGAGTGACCACATTGCTGAGTGCTAGTCAAATTGCATTTTATGTGAGAAATCTCTTGAAATTTGAACAGAGACACTTAAGAGTGAGAGGAAAGAGAAGAATAGAGAAAGAAATGTGATATGATTCTGTACCTATGTTGAAATCCTTCTTGAATAATACGTATTTCAAAGTATGATTTACATGTATTTAAATTTTTGAGATAATTAGATATATTAAATCCAAGGCAGTACTCATATATCTAGCTGTATGTTGGCCACACTATTTTCTTTATTGGAGGTTCATGCTTAAGATGCTGTGAGTCACTGTCTGTAATTTAAAATGTATTCCACATTTTCTTTCTCAACATTTTTTATTAGCAATTTACATTGTCTTTCATTAGTTCTTCCTTATTTAAATTTTTCTTCTTCATTCTTTTAAAAAGACATTTTTAAAATGAGCTCAATATATCAGCCTTCTTAGTGTAATAATTAATTCTTTGCTTTCTCTCATTTATTAGTAACCCTATTTTTTTTCTTCTGATACTAATGTATCTGCTACACTGTTTTAAATTCTTCATCTTCTTACAATATATCAAGTCACACTCTTTATTTGCTTATTTCAATTCAATTAGCATATATATATACATATGTATATATAGCTTTTTCTTTGACGCAAGGTGACTGAAAATATATGGTAAAATTGGCAATTGTTCTCTTATTTGGTTTAATTCCTTCTATTATTTTTCACAATGGCTAATGTCTCATGTAAAAGTATTTCTTCAATTCCTTTTATTCTCTGATTTTTTCCCCAGGGAAGTCCAGGATGCCTCAGGATATCAATTAACCCTATCTATAACTACAGAAAAGAGACTCACAGAAATATTATGAAAGGTTGAATAATAATTAAATAGAATTCTTTTTTCAAACAAGCTCCTTCATTCCCTTTCCAGCATAGAACTTTGCATTTATTCCTTCCTTGATAAGACCTTAACATAACACACAGATAACATGAAAAACATTTTCAAACACTCAGGGTCATACAAGTAAATGACAATAAGTGTGATATTATGGCTCATAATAGATCATCTTTGGATCATTTTAAATAAGCTCTTAACTCTTGGTTTGTAAGTCTTTAAAGTAGTTGGATTTTTGTTTGTTCATGAATGAAACCACTGGTTCTTATAAAACCCAAGAAACACGGAGAGCCAGTATGATGTAGTAGAAAGAGCACTGCCTGCAGATCCAGGGAATCTGGGTTCTATTCTTGGCTCTTTCATTGACAAAGGGAAAAGGAACAACCCCATAAAAATGTTTCCTTGTTTGAGTTTTGTTTTTTCCTTCATCTCTGAAATGACTCTATGTCTAATTTGCTTGTCATTATAGGTTTTGCAAAGCTAGATTTACAGTCAACTCCGAATATACTGTTATAAGCTCTAACCCAAACCAACATAACATATCTTCATCCTTTATGACTTCAGAGAAAATTCACTAAATCCATGAGTCTCTTTTCTATTTCCTTACAGGGATTACTCGTCCTGTTTTTACTGTTTTCATAAACTTTCTAGAAAACAACCTATGATGTTGAGCTAAGAAAAACAAGACTATACCAAGTGACCTGATTCTAAACTGATTTTGTAAGATTAAAAAAAAAAGTAAGTTTTGTGGCACAGCTTGTGGCTTTATGTGCGGGAACCAAAACTTTTGGCATTTTAAATGTTCCTAAATGGGACAGGTATATCACACTCTTCCCTTCCAGGCTCAGGAATCATCGTGGAAGAAAGGGAATGGGAAGATTTTAAGAACTAGAGATAATAGATGTCTACATAGAAACAGCGTTTTCCTGACCCAGCAGGACAATTGAACATAAGAACTCATAGCAGTAGTGATGCATACCCAGTCCTGTGGAGGCTCAAGCTAAAAAGAATTCCAGCACAGCAAGGGGGATGATCTCCATCAAGTCCCACCATTAGCTAAGGAGCTTTGGCATTTGAGAACTTCTGGGAGAGAGAGAATGATGTTTTCTTTAAAAATGTGATACCTGGTAGGTCAACCTTTCTCCAGGCCAGGCCCAACACTCAATGAGGAACACAAACTGGACTGTAGATTTTGTTGTTTTCCTTTTTAAAGGAGAAAACAAAATTGGATGGGTAGGTAGGGGTAAGTGGATCTGGAAGGAGCTGGAAGGGGGAAGCTTGGTGAATATATCCAAATTCAACATATGAAATTCTCAAAGATTTAATGAAGGTAATGTTTAAAACAATAAAATTGTAAAAAGTAAAAAAACATTTATAAATGGAACTTATAGGGCATGAAATATATGCATTTAAATGAGACTAGATTTTTATTTTACAATGGTTTACTATAACTTGTACAATCACTCCATTTTATTTAGAGTACCACACTGAGCGTAAATATTAGGGAATGACTGGAATTTTGATGTGTAAGTTTTGAACTGAGTATCAACTCGGGTTTCCAAAATGAAATACTAAATAGCCTATTCTTCATGCACAAACTTTTGACTCCCCTTCACTTCCCTCACAAAACTTTTCATCACCTGCTCAGAGTCAACTAGATTAGAGGTACTCATGATGAAACCCAAATTTTACCACCAATTTTGTTCTTCATAGTTTTTCAGACATTTACAGTTTCAACACAAAAAAGTCAGCTGTCGAAATATTGAAACAAGCTAGGACAGTGATGTGCAATTGCCCATCTGACTACCTGGGTTCTTCCACTGGAACGGTTTACCGAAGTCTAGGAAGCCAAATGGGCAAAAGCAGTTTGCTTTTTGCTAGAGCCTGGCATTGAGCTAGGATGAGGTCATGATCCCTGAACTCTTACTTCACTCTGCAGCACAATTAAAAGGCACTTGTTTATCCAATCTAAGGGATCAGGTGCTGTTAGAACCTTGACTGTCAGTGATGTCCTAGTGACCAGACGTGGACCATTTCTTGAACTAACATTTCTTTGTCTTGCCTTTGTATGTCAGAGCTCATACAACTTTGTTTTAGCAATTTCACGCTTTAAATTGAGCTTTGGAATTATAATATGAGCTAAGGATAACATAATTAAGCTTTCAATGCCTGTCCCCCTTTCTGTAAATATTTCTTTTGTGTCACATGAACTTTATAGCAAAATAGTATTATGTTAAATAAATTGACTTGAGATATAATTAAAGATTGTAGTTTTCTATCTGGAAAAGATATGAAGCATGTCATAAGTAAATGGCCTGGCTTCTGAAATTCTCTTTCTACACTGGCAAAAAAGAGTCTAGTTGGAATATTTTGAGACTAGAAAGAGTGATTCAACTCTAACTTTACATGTAATCATATTTTAGGCTATCGGTAATTCATGAGATAAAATATATTAGAATTGAATATGTGGTTCTAAACTGGGTTTAACCTAACAAATTACTAACATTCTCTACTGTCATTCATCAGATTGACTTATCTAGTTCTACTCCCAAAACATCAAGGAAGGACTGGTGTATTAAATTTCCTGAAAAAGTATGGCAGTTTAATGTTATTATGAGTAGGTTGTGTTATAATCTTTTATATTTGATTTTATAAGTTGTTTCAACTTTTTGTCTATTCTTTATCATGTAAAAGAAATAATGGTTTTATTGTAATGTACCTATTGCTTTAAAATTCGTTTAAAGATGAAAGCTATGAGAGGCCCATTGCACTTGGCTCTTCAGGAAGCAGCCTCTGAGATGAGGATTAAAGACTCTGATTTTAGATATATCTGTGACTGGAAAAGAAGCCATGTGGAATTTATGGCAAGTCCCAGGAGGATAATGAAGATACAGAGCCCATGATTTTTAAAGCATGGTATCACTAGTATGAAAGTTATATGCTACTGGAAAAATATACCAGCTGGAATAATTCTGGAACTCAGTAAAGTATGGTCACCTGAGCCTCAGATATGAAGTGGTCATACACCCAGAGCTAAGCTCGTTTAGGTTATCAAAAGTATAAGGTCCCCTGACCTAGTAGCCCTTTGAAACAGACAAATACTACAACTGTTGGCAAAGATGAGTGTCAAAGAACAGTCTCCTGTCATCTACCATACATGATCTGGTGTACTGTACCATTTATACACTATGTGTATAAATACTAATCATTCATGCCTATGGCATGCCACATATTGTATGACCAACTCAAAGAGTAAAATAAAAGCCTGTACTTTATGTACTTGTCTGCTGAAAAATGGATTGTGGTTTGACTGAGTGAGAAGTAATATGGAATATCAGTGAAGAATAGGGCCTATCTCCCTGGACACAGCTTTGGGGGCAATGTACCAGGTTGCTCACTTGTTTGGGAATGGAAACTCCTTAGGTGAGAATGTGACTCATAGGTGGTGATAATCTTCCTGACTGGTTGCTCGGGGAAGTAGAAGCAGAAAGACTGGAACGTCAAGAGCAAGAAGTCTAGAAAAGTCGTGTAAATGATGGAGTAGAGAGAAAGCATGAAGTTCACTCTAGTAAAGCTCTCTTCATTTCCTTGCTGCCTTAAATTGGCTTCATCCAAGACTGCAAAGGCATCACGTCCAAGTCATGGGTGTTTTCCACCCTGCCAGATCCGAGTTCTATTCTAAGTCTCAATTTTCTTGCTCTCTACAGCATTTGTCATTAGTGATTACTTGTATTCTTAGAACAGGTTGACACATCATCAGTGTCCCTTGCATTTTGTTTTATAACATGGCATCTGTTTATTTATTTTGGTTTTCTCATCTTACTGACCTTTAAATGCCACATTGTTGCAATGTTAGGCCTTTTGCTTTGAGTCTCTATCATATCCTCTCATAGAAATGTATTAACCATGACTTTCAGCTCTTGACTGGTATGTTCATGCCCCCTCCATGCTACCATGCTATCTCCACTGGGGTGACTAATGAGCATGCCTAATTCATTGAGATATGGAGTTTTTTTTAACCAAACTTGCTTCTCATGGAGTCATCATGGACTCCTCTCGCAACTCTCCACAATACATCGCATTTGCCCTATCATTGTCAGCTATGACATTATCAACACAGAATAAATTAGCAGCTTCTTTTAACCTCTCTAGACTAAACTCCCTCAGCCACCCTGGAATCTAACCAGCTGACATCTCTTCTTAACTAAGATAACATAGTGATATCTTTCTTACTAAATATAAATAAGATATGAAGTCATGCTATAGCTCAGTGCTTTCTAACTCCATTCATAATAGAATAAAAGCCCGGGCTCCCTGCTATAGATAGAAATGGATGCCCACCTGACCCTGCATGTTTTTGTTTGTTTTTTTCCCTTCTATGATAGGTTCTGCTTTCATCAACCATCATTTTCCTGATGGGGGATGTCCTTCTGTACATATGTTTCTCTCTCTTTTTTTTAATAAAACACTGAGTCACCAGTAGCCAAGCAGGAAGTATAGATGGGGCAATGAGACAAGGAGAATGCTGGAAAGAGGGAGGCAGAGAGAAGCCACCAGAGAAACACCATGTAGCTGCTGGGAAGAAAGGACACAAGGGCATTCTGTCGGTATGGTAAGGACATGTAGAAATACATAGATTAGTGGTTATGGGTTAATAATTAAGAGAGAGCTAACCAGTAAGAAGCCTAAGCAATCAGACAGTTTATAAATAATATAAGCCTCTGTGTGTTTATTTGGGACTGAAGGGCAGCAGGATCAGGCTGAACAAAAATGCCATTAACATTTTCCCCACCACCAGTATCTGCGTTGATAGGAATCAGTAATATGGTTCTCTTCCTAATTCAAATATGTGGTCAGATTTTTGCACTCTTAAGAAGTTTCTGACTATTCAACTGTATTCGTTGTTGACAATGTAACACAAATGTAGATACACCTAAGAAGAGGGAACTTCTGTTGAGGAATTGTTTCCACTAGATTAGGCTATGGTTATGTCTTGGAAGCATTTTCTCAATTGTTGATTTATAATGAAGGGCCCAGCCCTCTGTAGACAGTGCCATCTCTGGACACGTGAACATGGGCTATATGTCAGGGAGAGAAAGCCAGTAAACAAAGTTCCTTCATAATTAATGTTGCAAGCTCCTGCCTTGAATCTCTACCTTAGCTCCCTTTAATGATGAACTGTAAACTATAAGCCAAATAAACCCTTTCCTACCCCAAGTTGCTTCTGGTTATGTTGTTTAGCCTAGCAATAGAAAAGTAACTAAATATTAGCAAGGTTAAAAATACTTTTTTCTTGGAAACCACATTTTTCTCCCAAAGAGTTATTGGATAACATAATAAGTTCATTTGGGTTTTGTCTGAACTACTAGGTAACGGTTCAAATGCAATGAATGGAAAATCAGGTTTACAACTTACTACCTCATCAACTTTGAAAGATAAAACCACTATTAACCTATTTTGTGGATCAAGAACAGGAATCAGCAATTTTATTACCTGGTAAAACTTCTGTACTTGTGTTATTCAGTCATCTTACATAAAGGCTGAAAACTTTTGAGCTTTTTCTACCAGAGGATAAACAAACTTTGGGGGGAAAATGTAAGAAAGTCATGTCTTTCTTTTTGTCATAAACTTGACTTTAGGTAAGCACATTCAAGTTTTAGTGAAACAATTAGAATTTTGGTTGTTGAAATCTATGTTTTGTATAGTTGATTGTGCATTTTTTCCATAATTGTACACTAAAGAGTTTTAACTCTTTCTGGACAAAGGTTTTAATTTTAAAGTTAAAAATTCAAAAACAATAAATTATGGTCAATTTCAGGACAGCATAGCTGAGAAAGACGAAACTGTAGATATGTGTTAGAGCTAGGTAAAAATAGGACCAATCCAAAATGAGAGCAAAATACTTTGTAATAGTGTCTGAGAGGTTTTCCAGATTTATCAGGCAAAGAGGAGCTCAGGGGAAAAAAGACCAAATAATAAATGAGGTTATTCATATTATTAATAATTCTGCTAAAAGGGTTGATATATTGAGCTCATTTTGAAATTCTCTCTTTAACAAGAAAAATGAAGAAAGTAACGTGGGCAATTAGCTACTGACATGACCACTGCATACATAGGTAATGATCAAAAAGCATGTGGGTGGTATGACCAGCTGAACCTGGAAGGAAAATGTGCCGTCTGGCATGAGTCAGAATTCCAACATCAGTAGCTACTTTGAGTACATAGGGAATATGGGTAGATTATAATCTGTTTGTCTATTCTAGCATTTATTTCACATTTTGTCATTTGACTATATGACACATTAATGTGTTTTAACTCATTAAATGTAAATGACATTTATCAATGTCAATCATTTAAGAAGAAACAATAAATAATCACCAAGGGCATCTAATTTTAGAATTACTTACCTTAAAGGGATTTTTTTCTTATGTAAAATGTGACATATCTGCTATCCTGTAGTAAAAATGATATGGGCACATTCACTTAACATATTACCTGATACTATGTTGGGGTATATCTTGCTGTTTGTGCAACATTTCATTGTCTCACATATTTTGTAGCACATATTTTGTCTTACTATGTTTTATTATGCATTTTTATTTATGTCAGAATTGAAGACTATAAACTTTATGAATCCAAAGGATATCTTTCTCTTTCTCTCTCCCTCTCTCTATTCCTTTCCTTTTCTCCTCCTCTCTTTTTTACTATATGCTTGGAGTATAATAATAAATCCTCAATAAACATTTACTGGTGAATATATTTAGCAGATGAATGGTTTATGCTTTACAGTATAATGACAGGACTACTTAATTTTCTACATGAGAGATGTTCTTCATACTTAACAAGCTTCAGCATCAAAAGTCTTACAGAGGATGTTTATGTGCTGAATAGCATTAAAATAGTTACTAGAGGTGGATTTGATAAAAATAAATTGTATATGCATGTATAAAATGCTCAGAGAGACAGACAGATATTCAGAAGGGAGAGCTCTTGTTCATTTGTATTGTTCAAGCAGCTGGAATGTTCCATGGTGTCAAGGAGAAAGTGCAAATTTTCATAATATGGAGTGATATGACCAGACACTATAGCCAAGTCTGTGAAAAGCTCCTGGCATTGTAATTGAGAGGTCTCAAGACACAGAATCATCTTAAATACCATGGGGACAATGGTGGAAGAGTCTCAACCTGACTTTTCTAAGTTAGTTTGGGAATTCCGAGAAGACATAGGTCTGGATGTGTTTGAAGGGAATTCGCTCCTCTGATCTGCAAGCAGTTCCCAAACATGGATTTGAGCAAATGAAATTGTTGTAAGCAATAAGATTATCATGACAAAGAGAAGGAGTTGTGGCTTGAGATGAGGACTGTCAAAGTTCCAATATTAAAGAAATAGTGGAAGAGGTAGACAGTAACACGGTAGTGGCTCTTCAGAAGTAAGAGAGGCATTGAAAGTTCAGTATCATAGAACTCTAGAGAGAATGACACTAAAGAGGAATGAGTCTCAGTGTCCAGTAATGAGGAGCATGGAAGATTGTTCTTGGAAATACCTTAGGTGGGCCTGCTCAACTCAGTTTATCTTTCTGTTCAGTAGTGACAGCACAGTTAAACATTACATATCCTGTAATTCCACGTAGACTGGTGTCTTGATTTTCCTAATTGTGTACAATGACTTTCAGTCAAGATCCATGTGAAGGCTGCAGCAGAAATAGAAGGGACAATGGTATCTTTCCTTTTGCAACCAGAGCAAATGTAGTGCATGGTTTTGGAGTTTCACTGACAGTGTTCTTAGAAATCCAATGGTTACATAGCAAGCACTATCTTCCTGCTAAAGACAGACTGAGAGCAAGTTTCTGTCTGTTTAATGCAGTGATATGTTGAATCTAATCCTGACACTCAGCACCAATGTCTACATTGATCCTTTGATTAAAAAGCTTCTTGATGTGGCATGTTCTGTTTTGTTTTTAAAGTAATAATTCTTTGTTTTTAATACTTTTATGAAGCCCAATTTTTTGTGAATCAAAATAAAATGACAGTTTGGTTGTGAGCTTGGCCTTTAATGGCAGAAGATTGAGTCAGGGGAAGAATAGAGGAGAGCTGGATGAGAGATACAATAATAGAGGGAGTCATTTTAGGTTTGAGGAGCGATCTGGCACTAGTAAGATTTCCAGAGATCTACAAGGATGACACCAACCGGCAAACTAAGCAATAGTGGAGAGACTACCTTAAATGCCCCTCCCTGATAATGAGTTTGACAGCTACTTTAGATGTCATTCTAGAACCTGTATCCAGTGACTGATGGAAGCAGAGGCAGACACCCACAGGTAAACACTGAACTGAACCCCTGAAACCCAGTAACAGAGAGGGGGGAGTGATGAGAAAAGGGGTCAAGACTGGACTGGTGAAACCCACAGAAACAGATGACCTGAACAAGGAGGAGCTCTTGAACCCCAGATTGATGGCTGAGAGGCCAGCATGGGACTGATGCAGACCCCCTGAATGTGGGTGTCAGTGGGGAGGCATAGGCAATTTATGGTACCTTGGGTAGTAGATCAGTATTTATTCCTGGCATACAAATGGACTTTGGGTGTCCATCCCACAATGAGGAATACTCTCTCAGCCTGGACTCTTCGGGGAGGGCCTAGGCCCTTCCCTGAATGAAATGATAGACTCTGAAGACCCCCTATGGAGGGCCTCACCCTCCCTAGGGAATGAGATGGGATTGGGTGGGCGGCTGGGGGGGTTAGGGGTATAGGGGAGGAAGAGAGGGAGAGGGAGCTGGGATTGACATGCAAAGCAAGCTTGTCTCTAATTTAAATAAAAAATTAAAAAGTGGCAGTTTTGTATCTGAATTTTGCACCTGAACTCTAATTCATTTACAATATTTAGTATGTTTGATTCCTAAGAAATGCCAACCAGTGAAGTGTGCAATGAGGAGGATCAATGAAAGTAGGGTTACAATAATGTATACAGTGTTAGAGCATGGCAGGGAGTGCCTTATCTACAGGGTCTTTGTTAGTGGTTGAAAGACTGATGAATCATGGGTCTCTAATTCTGAATTTCTGTGAATATGGGATGTTATGTCATAGGACAAGAATAAAATGTTTTCCTAGGAGATTACTATATGTATAGTTGTAACTTACAATATGTGGCTAATATTTCTTAACATTTCCATATCTAATTAGGTGAGAGTTTAGTAATTTAGAAGTTTCAGAAGATAGTTAAATATGGCTCTTTTTGTATCATGGAAAGGGAGACAAAATTGGCCACCCTCACTTATTTTAACCATTTGGCTTTTGCACTTTTTACTTGGTAAAGATCTTTTCAAGTATTTACAAACCAGCTTAATCTCTTCTTTACTAGATAAAGTCCCTACATTTTTTATATCACTGTTATCATTTTAGCTGTCTTAATTCACTAATATAGATCAAAGGCTTTGAAGGCAGTTGTCATTCATACACATCAGGAAACAGGACATGATACAGATATTCACAGGATCACTGATGTCTCTCAATGGTAGTCATTAGGCTCATTAGTTTCAGTAAGAAATATTATTTCAATAAGCAAAAAGTTAGTTTTCCCAATCACTGTAGATACATTTAAGTCATGTATTTTCTTACATGATAACCATAACTTAGCTATCATAATATATTCATTTAAATGACATTGTCATTTGACTTTATTCTTTTTTAATAGAGTCCATAATTGAATCACATATTCGCATTTCTGTAGCTTTTAGGAGTTAGATGGGTTTTAGAAACTAATGCCTACTTGAGTAGGTTGTAACAGAAACCCACAGAATCTGCAACCATTTTAACAATGTAGGAGTCCAGTAGTATTTAAAAACTCCTGGGAAATAATCTACCCTACAACAAACAAGTAAAAGATATTTTATTCCCAAACCATGAAGTGAAACTTTTCAACCAGAGGAGACTATTTTAACTATTATACAGTACTATTGAAAGTTTCAAAATTTTGTGTATTCCTTCTAATTGGCACAGTCTGCTCAAAATGGAAATGTGCCAATTAAACTAAAATCACAGTGTTAATGGATGCTTCAGTAAAGCATAGTTTTTCAACAATGCAACTTTTAATGGCATTCTTTTATTTATAATAACACGTATTCTTAAATTTCCAACATTTATAAACCAAAGCAGGTGTAGAATAAAAAAGAGAGAGAGGTGTTCTTAAAGAAATAACAGAAAGCCACCTTAGCTGGCTGGGCAGAGGAGCAAAGGCTTCCTAATGAGCCCTGTGATGCACCTACAGTCATCCCTCTCCATAGTTCAGGCAGCAGGATCTTGCCTACACTAGTGTCAGGGTTTATGTGTAATCTTCAGGTGTCATTGAATATAAATCCCAGTGAAAATCGTGGCAATAGTCAAGAAATGAGCCCTTTCTTCAATTCTGAGCAAGACACTGAAAAACATCATAAGAGTTCGAAAGGAAGACAGTTTTTATTCTCTCGTCTGCTAGATGGAGAATTTTTTTCTTTTCCTCTTACCAATTGACAATGCTATAAAATTTTCAGACTTAAAAGATTTCTCTTTCATTTTTAGCCAGCTTACTTGATCTAGGTTAAGAATAGCTTCCTCTAATGGTGTCAAATGTGGAAGACGATACTTTCTCAGAGGAAGTAACTAGTCAGTTGCTGTTTGGGCAAAGCATAATGTAAAGAGAGTGGGACAATCCAGAACCCTCCTCCTCTGTCTCCTGTTTCCTCCACCACGTCCAGCTGCTTTTTCCTCACACTGTGGCTTGATACTGAGCAAAGAATGAAACGGATCTGGCAGAAGCATGTGACAAAAGCTCTGTGGAGCAGTACCTTCACTACAGCATTGGCTCTGTAGCTCACAGCTAATTAATCCCACAATAGGATGTGACTTGGCTAGTTGTATTTTGAATGTCCTCATGTGGCCTCTCTTGACGAGACTTGCCACCAAGGGTTTTAAGCTTTCACCCTATTTAATATTCATGGCTAAAGAAGCAAGGTGCCTTGGGATATTAAGAATTTTTTAAAAATTGGTCCTTTAGGTTTAGATTATAATGGAAAATTCAACAGCTATAGCTGCTGGAGACAAAGGTGAGCAATTCACATTCTGAAAGTAAACTATCAAGTGTATGCCGAATAGGAAAAGATATAATTGTTGGACAGTGTGGTCAGGTACATGGACCCACCAGAAGTTAAGATCTCACACAATGTGCTTCCTGAGGGCAAAGTTCCTCACAAGAGAGAAATAGCATTTCAAGGAAAGATAAAGTTAGCTTGGTTTGAGGAGGTGGATATTTTAGTATTTCTCTGATTTTTATAATGCTTTTTCTGTATGTGATTCATTTTATATTGTTTATACTTAATGCAGAGTCAGTCAACATTTTCTAAGAATTTTTCTGGCTACTTGTCACAGGTGTTACTAGTGCCCACCTAGGCTGGTACTGTACTGTGTTCCCAGCCAGACACAGGTGTGTTTGTGGGCAAATAAAGTCCTTATGTAGCAAACCAAGAACATATTCATGATGTTCTTTGCTCTGATGCAATTTTGGGGAAACTCTCAGGTAATCTTGAAGGCCACTGAGAAGTCAGAATGGCTATGAGTATTTCCAAGCTATTTTACTTTAGGAAAAATGTTTACAAACAAATTTTTAAATTTCTCAGTTGCAGTTATTTTAATATATATATATATATATATATATGCATTTCTTTTCCTTGGTTTAGAAATATTCACTAATTCACATCCATAAATTTTGTGACGGGCCACATCATCATATTTGGATATGATATTTGATTCACATAGGATAAAGATTGCTCTTTCTTAGGTTTATCTTATCACAGAACTTCAAAGAACATAGTTTAACATGTAAAGTTTAGGGCACACTGACAAGAATAGGTTTTGTTGTGTTTGTCATTGTTATCTTTCGAATCCCATATTCTTTCTATTACAGCAAAGTAACTGAATTTTCACTGAAAATGTCTACTTAAAATGAATTCCAACTTTCAGAAACTTCTATCAGGTCTTTATTTCAGCATGAATAAACTAAGCACAAAGACATTACCTATGATTTGTGAAAACATAATGTATTTTCCTTTGTTTTCTTTTATTAGGCATTTTTTGAATTTTTCTGCTATGCTCAGATAAATGGTAGCAATGAATAAAACAACTCATGTCCCTTTGGGTATAGAAAGCACATGGCCAGGAATCTACTGTTAAAATAAACATTCTGCTGAGAAGTGTAATATTTAAATTCAGTAGCAGGTATTAAAAGTTACAGCTAAACTAATTTGGCCAGAAAGCTTCCTTCCTCCTAGCAAGTGGGAGACACAGTAGTCAATGTATAGGGGAATTCGGACTTTAACATTTGTAATAGGCAACTGGATATGGAAAAGCTTTAGTAACTGTAAGTGTCCCAAGACTGCAATGGGATATGAAGGAATACATACTTCTAGACAGCCTGTTGGCTCTAAGCATCATAGAGAAAGGCCTAAATATATTAAATATGGAGAAGTTGCTTGGGGCTCAAGATGGATAAATTAAAACATTGATGACTAAGCTTCAGAAAAACAATGTGGGATATTAAGGTAGGACAAATGGTTGCCTGATAAAAGGAAAATTAGATCTGGAAGAATCATTAAATCATTTGTTCTAATTCTGAACTTTATAGATAAGAAGAAAACTTGATCTCACTGATATTAAGTAAAGCAAAATGTAATATATTCTGAAAATGGGGAATATTGTAGTTTAGTATTTAATTCATTTACTTGAAAAGTATCTGAAATGTAATAGTTCTAGGCATATGGCTAGGTAGATTATAGGTAGATAGGTAGGTAGATAGATGATACAGAGATGATAGCTTGACAGAAAGATAGATGATAGATAGATCGATCGATAGGTAGATGATAGCAGGATAGCTTGCTAGCTAGCTAGTTATATATATATATATATATATATATATATATATATATATATATGAGAGAGAGAGAGAGAGAGAGAGATAGATAGATATAGATATAGATATAGATAGATAAGTACAATGGTCAGATGTCAGCCATGAACTTTTATTTGAAGGAGTTACCTTTGGTCTAAATTTCAAAGAGTTATTCCTTGATAAGTGACATGTCCAAAGTGATTTAGAACCACTTTGTGGCTAAAAGGCTTCCAGATTACAGCGTGTTTTGACAAGTAGAATTTCTTATTTAGGATAATAGATTCTTAATTATCATGATATAGAGGAGGGAACATCTAGGGAATTTCATTCTGTGTATTGACACTAAATATATTGGGAATCCCACTTAGATTAATACATGGATTCCAACACTGTAATTTGCATCCTTTAGAAGAGATCTTCCAGAGCCGGGCGGTAGTGGTGCACGCCTTTAATCCCAGCACTCGGAGGCAGAAGCAGGCGGATCTCTGTGAGTTCGAGGCTGGGCTGGACCGGCAGCCTTGAAAACAATACAGAGAAAAAAACCCTGTCTCGTAAAAACCAAAAAAAAAAAAAAAAAAAAAAGAGATCTTCCAGAAGAAGGATTATTTAGATTACTATTGATGAACACATTTTTTGTAAGTCTACTTTATTGCTGCATCATTATTTATATCAGATGACAGAAAGAAAAGTGTTTAATAACCAGCACCTTCACCAACAACTACTAAAGGCAGGTGGATCATGTCAACATGTCAAGAAGCCAGACGATCCACCTTTCAAAACACACTATCAATCCTTTGTCTGGGGGACTTCAGGCATATTTCTTCTGTCTTATTTTCCATTCCTTCTAATGTTCCCATCTTATTGCAATTTTTACTGTACTAAAGTTTTTATTTTTATTTGTATGTGTGTGTCTATATATATATATACATATATATATATATACATATTATGTACTACGGACATATAGGAGATAATAGATGTCAGAACAAACACTGAATCCCTGGAAACTGTAGTTACAGATGGCTGTGAGCTACTGTATAAGTGCTGTGAACTGAACCCTGGTCCTTTGCATGAGCAGCAAGCACTTTTTTTAACTTTATTTAAATAACATGTTTTTCCATTTATTTTGCATACCAACTGCAGTTTTCCCTCTCTCCTCTCCTCCTGGTTCCCCCCACCCTGCATCCCATCTACCCCACTCCTACCAGGATGGAGCTCCTCCCATTGAGGTGAGGCTGCCATGGTAATCCAGCACAGGGAACAGGTTTCCAAAAGCCAGCTAAACTTCAGGGACAGTTCCTGATCTCACTTTTATGAGCCTTACAAAGAGACCAAGCTCCACAACTCTCATACATGCAGAGAGCATAGGTCAGTCCCATGGAGGCTCCCTATAACTGTTGGTCTAGAGTCTGTGAGCTCCCTTGAGCTCAGGTCCACTGCTCTGTGAGTTCCCAGGTCATGACTCCCCCCACTTATTTACACAATCCCATCTCCCTTTCTTCAGCAAGACTCTCAGAGCTCAGCCCAGTGCTTGGCTGTGGATCTCTGCATCTGCTTCCATCAGTTACTGGATAGATTGTCAGCACTTTGACCAGTTATGAGTCTCTGCGTTAACTCCTTCCAACTGCAAAAAGAAGCATCTTTGTCAAGGTTGATAGCAGCACAAATCCAGAAGTGAGATCCAAAGGGAACTGACACTTTTATTTTTATTGTTATTATCGTAGGTCTGTTTTACCTATTTACATTTTAGTTTGAGTGATTTCTGCATACCCGTCTTAGGGACTGTATACTCTTTCCTAACTTGTGTCAAGTCTCTGAAGTGAAATGCACTCTTCATTTCTGTTACTACATATTTTATTTTTGACCTATAATTTTGCTTCCTACAGTTGCCATACTTTATTGACAGTTCCCCATAGTCTTGTTATCTACTTTTCCTCTTTAGAACCTTCACCATGTTACTAATTATTATTTTAAATTCCTTGTCTGAATATTTTGTATCTGTGTGAATATCTGATTAGGTCGTTTGTAGACTGTTTTGTTTTTCTTGTCTTTGATATGATTTTCAATTCTTGTTGTAAGACAAACATGTTATATAGGGCAGTAGAAACTGAGGTCCTAAGTGTGTAGATTGACATTAATATGGCCAACAGTTGGACTATAACTTGATGACTGTTGTGGTCTTGGCCATTGGAGGTGATGTTTCCTTCTAGCCACTGTGTTTTTTGTCTCCCTTTTGTTTTGAGTCTTCCTTCTGGTAGCTTTCAGAGTTGTCCCTGCCATGCCTTACTATTGCTGTTACAAAAAGCCTACTTACTAGGAAAGGAGGACCTTTTCCAACCCTCTCAGATTTGCACAGCACAGAGACCTTGTGTCTTTCGGTTGTGAATTTTTCAGAGCCCTCTAACCCCTTCATCAGCTACATCAGTTACCTGGTAGTGTTTTCTATTTTTAAACACCTCCTTGGTAGACAGAGTCTTGGTTGAGACCAGAAAACTGTAGTAGGAGTAGACATAAGCTCCATATCCTGATTCAGAATCTTCATGTACTATGTTCCTGGACAGTGCCTTTTCCCACAGATTAAGTCTTTTGTGCCGTAAGTGATAACAAAAGAGACAAGGTTCTAGCATCTTTGGTGATGCCCCATTTCCATAACTCTGCAGGGTAATGGAGAATTTTCACCAGCTTCCCTTTAGATTTTCCTGTGAGAATGGGTGAGTCTGAGTCTGTACAAGAGCAAGGGTTCAGTGAGCTTACTCTCATGCAAACCCATGAGGAGCTTGGAATATTTCATCAGTGTTTCTATCTCAATGATTCCATCACAGTTACAGGGATTAGTTAAAAATATATGAAGGCTTTGTTGTTGTTTTTTCTATTTGTAAATTTTCAGAACAATTTTGTAAGTCAACTAGTGTTAAAGAGACAATGATCTCTCTCTCTTTCCCTCTCTATTTCTCTCTCCCCCCTCTCTCTGTGTGTGTAAACCAACCAAAACAAATTCAGTTGTCAAACTATTCCTTGTGGCAGGCTGTCTTCTAGCTGTTTGGAAGAACATGCAACAAGCAGTTATTGACAGTATGGTTGGGATTGCCGGCTTTTTGATGCTGCTTTTACTTTGACTTGAATGATCATCAGTGCTTGTGGCATTGTTTTTTGCAATAAGAAATTACCTTTGCACATGATAGTTTAAGAGTTTGTCGTTGTTGTTGTTTGGATATCTTTTTTTCCGACTTTTACTAAAAGTCAGTGGTGTCTTCTTCGCTAAATTTGTAGATTTTGCTTTTGTGAATTTTAAAACTGGAATAAAATTCCTACTGTCAAATCATTGATAACAGTGATCTTCTGGAAGGTTAGCCCCATAAATTCACCCATAGCAACATGAATGTATAATTTTGGGAAGCATAGATTTAGAGAATTTTTAGGGGCTTCTGTTAGAAGCCCAGAGTAGTTGAACTTGCAAGTCAGGAACAGCTGTAGAGACTGTAGTCATGTCTTGGTTGTAGGTTGTACTCTAACAAATAAATTTTACCTGAAGATCAGAGGGTGGAGCTAGTAATTAGTTAACCACAGAGGTCGGGAGATCTGTACAGACAGACAGGAAGTAATATGACTGGATGAAGAGAAGAATTTAGGTGGGAGGAGACAGGGGCTCACTCTCTTTTAGTCTGGGAAGTTGGGGAAGCAAGTTGTGCTTAAATGAATGGGTCCATTTATATGAAATCTTATCTTTTTTTTTTTTTTTTTTTTTTTTTTGGTTTTTACGAGACAGGGTTTCTCTGTATTGTTTTGGAGGCTATCGGTCCAGCCCAGCCTCGAACTCACAGAGCTCCGCCTGCCTCTGCCTCCCGAGTGCTGGGATTAAAGGCGTGCACCACCACCGCCCGGCATGAAATCTTATCTTTAAAAATAGTGGATGTTAAAGAAAGATCACAGTTGCTGATGTTTCACAACCTATCAACAACAAAAATACAATTTTAATTGGCTGTGATTCGCTCCTTTGTCTCTCTGATCTTTCAGCATTTAACTCTGGGATTTTATTACTAGAACTTTTTTATTATTAGAACTTGTGTTACAAGACACTGGTTAAATAGCAAGCATGTCTGGATTTAGCAAGGAGACCATTCCTAAGGATTCACGGAAAAGCAGGGAAAACCATGTTGACAAGAGTGGAAGTAAGACCATGGCTATAGGGATAACTTACTCTAAGGTCTGCAAGATTCTGAGAACCTGTCAAGAGATTTATTTTATATAGAAATAACAAAGCTCAAAAGAACAGAAGTGTGGGAGAGGGGAAGGAAAGAATGAAGGATCATCGGAGAGCATATTACAGAATGTATTTATATAAGACAGGAGCTGTATGCTGGCTCAGGCTGAGGGCAGGTCAAAGTTCAAGGTCTGGGGAGGAGAGAAGCTTAGCTAAAGTGTGGTTAATGAGTGATTTGCACAGATGGATGGGTGGGAACAGCAATTCAGCTAGTCGCTTATGAAGCAAAAACCAGGACTGCAGAGGTTGTTTGTCTTCTCACAGCTAAATGAAGAGGAGTGAGAGGAGGCAGCCTTATCTGTAGAATGGAAAACAGCCTATGGTTTCTTGGCCTTAGTGCCTGGGAGTGTATGATTGGGGATGCTCCCACAGAGTTGGGGTAGAAGTTGGTTCTTCCAGGTAGTTGGGAAACCTTCAGTCTGCAGCATTCGTGCCTGTATCCCATTAGCTTCCTAGGGTGTGGAATGGGCATGTTGTGTCACATTGTGTCACATCCCCTGAGGACACTGATGCTGAGGGAGCAGGACTGGGGCTGCAAATGAAGTGACAGGTGTTCACAGCACACTGCCCAGGTGCCTGTCAGGTCATCAGAGCATCATGTATGATACTGTTCTTTGGTTTAGGCTGCCGTGGATACCCAGAACTACCCTCTTTTGGAGACAATTCTCTGGCCCTATGAGATTTGAAATGTTTAGACATAGGGAGCTCAGGCTTCCTTTTACTTTGTGGAGAATTAAAGATTCAGCCTGAATACATTGCTATTTTTTAAAACTGACTTTTAAATCCTTCTGTCATTCTAATTAAGCTTGTCTTCATCTCCGGAGCTTGGCTAGCTCTAAGGCAAGAAATAAAGGAAGCTTGCTTGCCAGGCCAGGCTTCCTAAGCTCTTACATCTCTACTTGAATTGATTTGCATTATAATGCACATGGGCAGGAAGATAGGTAAATTGAATGTGTGATTAACTGAGCAAAGAATAAAGCCCATATAGAGTTAACATTATTGCTGGCTCCTTGCAGGTCATTTCTGAAGGATGGAAACAGGCACTCTCTAGGAATGACTGTATGAAATATGATGATTATCTTATTGAATATAAAACATTTATTACATCATTCAGTTTCCTTTTATTTTACAAGAAATGTGTTAAACAATATCTAAGATGAGAGGTAATCACACTCTGTGGAGGTAGCCAGTGCTTGCAAGGTGGGAAAACCACTGGATCTGGAAACGATCTAGTACTAACTCAGAAATTCTGCTAAATAATACGAGCCTACTCATAAGCACACTCCAAAATTTTTATGTAGTTCTACAAAACTAACAATGGATTTCCCTAATATCTGGTGGAAATACATATGACACCTTTATTAGGCTTTGGAGACATGTGAGTACAACCCTAAATGACGGTCTTCTTGATAATAATAATAATAACAAAAACAACAATAATAAGTATTGCTCGATGCTTTGAAAGTGTTGGTATCTTTTCAACAATGACTTTGTGCTTCCCTGGGTTTCCCTTTGGGTATGTGATAACTATGGTTATATAATCTGGTAGTATTTAGGATAAACATTTCTTTTGAAAGTCACCACAAACTCTGTTTCTCACACTCTTGATGTTTTGGGAAGCGCTTTGATCATGTACATATCACTTTTAGACATCACAATTGAACTGCACAGGTCTGCAGTAATCACAACAATACATATGTAAATGTTAATATTTCATTGTCTCTTCTATGAGGGTGTCTGTGAATGGATTTTGCATAATCAAGCTAATAGTATTCGTGAATCTGCATGATGCCTCTGGTTTATTTCTGTCTTGATTATTTTCATTTGGTTAAAACCACTCAGTTTAAGAACATGTTTATTTCACAGGGAAAAGTCATATTTTTTAATTGGCTGCATTCTATACTTTACCAGATTAATTGTGTTTTATAACTGAATTATATACAGTAAAGATGTGCTTAAATGAATGGGTCCATTTATATGAAATCTTATCTCTAAAAATAGTGGATGTTAAAGAAAGATCACAGTTGCTGATGTTTCACAGCCTATCAACAACAAAATACAATAAACTTCTTTGTTAAGTAATTTCTAGAGTAGATATGATTTTGTAACAAGATGTGAAATTGGCCATTTTTACTGACACTAGGAACACAAATTTAACATGTGAGTTTGAACATAGTAAGCTTGACACTATTTTCTTTTTACAAATAAGTAGTTACTAAGTTTTGGTAGAGAGACTTCAAAATGTCTTTAATGCAAAAGTAAAAACTCATGTGATAGCATGTAGCATGTAATTTATATACTTTAATCTTTGGAAGTTTAAACTGGACTATGATTCTATTTTTTTTAAAAAGAAGTTCTTACTGTCAAAAAGGTAAAATAAAATTTCAGCCAACGAAGCGCAGCGTATGCAAATGATCAAGTTGGTATGGTATAGCATCATAGCATCTGTGAATGATCCTAACATTCTATCTAATCAGTAATAATTTAAAGAATAGAGATGGTACCAAAACATGCCAGTCATATGGCAAAAATTTTGAGAATTTGAAGTTTTGCAATATAATTAGTATAGCAAAGAAGCCAATGCCTCAACAGGCTTTTTATTCGGTGTGCATTCTCCGTTTTCTCCTGATTTAGACTCATTAAAACAATATTAATGATTCATTTTAGTTCTGAAGGACATCAATATTCTCACTTTATTAAATGAGAATTCATGAAAATTTGTAAAACAAGGAAATAATTGTGTTTCTTAAATGAATATTGGGAAATTGGCCATCAAGGATGTGGTTACTAAGGGTCTTCCAGCTCTCATTGTGCATCCAATTTTACTTTTAGTTAGAATTCACTCTTGGCTAAGGGATAGGTTTTTGTCTTATTTTGTTGTTTACTCTAAAATACTAAAAGTCTGCTCTTTTACCATGATTGCCAACATAGCTGCTTTTGAACCAAGACTGAAGAAGGCAGCATTTCATTATGCAGAAGTACAGCATGTGCCTGGGTAACAACTTCCACATCAACAAGATCTGTGCTAAGATCTCCAGTCATTATTCCCGGTAAGAAACTGCTTGGCTGTGTCATGCATCTGATGACTCAAACTTGGACTGGTCACGGGGGTTCCCCTTGAGAGGCATCTCTACCAAGGTGAGATGCCATCTCTACCAAGATGAGAGATAATTATGTCCCTGAGGTCTCATTCCTAGATCAGATCATTGAGGTAGGTAGATCCTGATACCAGGAAAAGCTGAACCTCTGGATTTGGACACTCCAGCCTGCAGGTGGCTCAGCCTACATTTGTGATGCATTTCAAAACACCACGTGGAATCATTTGAATCTGTTCTGTAATATTTTCAATAAGCCTGGGAACAACTAAAATAAAAATAAAATTAGAAGTGAGCTGTCAAGAAATTAAGATTTTCTTTTTAGGAGAATTTGTACTAGTACCATGGCTTATTTGTTGCTCTTTAAACTGCAGGGATTTTGTGTCATCACCATCCTGCTTTACTCTTTCTATTTCCAGGAGCTATGAACCCAGTTCCTCACAGCCTTTCTGCCCAAGTTTGTCAAGCCTGGGAACTTACAGATGCTTAGTATTTATTGGTAGTATTGGTAGTAACTGTTTATCTAATAATTCTGAGGATGATGTTTTATAACCCAATGACATTCTTTTTTTTTTTTTCTTGGTTTTACGAGACAGGGTTTCTCTGTATTGTTTTGGAGTCTGTCGGTCCAGCCTGGCCTAGAACTCACAGAGATCCGCCTGCCTCTGCCTCCCGAGTGCTGGGATTAAAGGCGTGTGCCATCACCGCCCAGCTCCTAATGACATTCTTAAAGATAAGGAAATGAAGCAGGTTGAAATATAAGGAGACAAAGAATCAGAAGATAGAGATGGACAGAACAGAGAAGAGATGAGGCATCTACGGAGTTATTCTGGGCGCACATGCATTCTGCTTGTAATAAAATACTATCAGTGTTTTAAATACTTTAATTCACAAGCTGCAATTGTAATACCAAGAGTAATTACCTTCTCATTTTATACAGAATGAACAATCCACAATTAGACACATGGGGGTAAATATAGTGCACCAGGTAATACTTAAAAGTTTATTAAATAGAGGCCTTTATTACTATATTATGTATTAATTATCATAGTGGATGGATTTTATTAGAAAGGTTTTATTAAATGGTTTTCCATGGTAACTAATGGTGAGTGTTGTCATATACTGGTAAGTGTATGTCTTCACACACACACACACACACACACACAAATATTTTTAAATTAACAAGTTGATTGCTCACATGAAGGATTTAATGGTGAAATAAAAGTTTTCAAATGATATTTAAAATCTGTTGGCTCATGAAACCAAAGAAAAAGGCACCAGATGTTGAAACATCAAGCCATGAAGATTTTGGAATTAAATAAAGACAACTGTAAATTCAATCAGTGTTAGATATCGAAGGTACTGTATGTCACTGAAATTAGTATCAGAAAAATTAAAAAGAAAGATAAACAGAGATATACTTATATATTTCCTCATTGAGGGTCTCTTCTATGAAAAAGGTTTGCGTATGAAAGACAGTCCAGAGACATCTTTGAAGGTTCTCTTTCAAAGCAGCTCCACTTTCCCGGTGTCTGGGGATTTCTGTTATTAATTGAAGTTAATTTTCTAGCATATCAGTTTGCCGTGCACGTGGGAAAGATTGATAGCCTCTCCGATTCTCGAGAGTGTTGGAAATGACACTGTTCCATCACCGGGTGCCTTCACTTTTATCATCACAAATCAAATTATAAACATCGGGGCAACCTTGCTGGAATCTGGCTTCGGGAGATTTCCATAAGATTAATTAGGCGGCCAAAGCAAAGATGGTAAAATAGAAAGGGGGAGGGTACGGGGGTGGGGGGAGAGTGGAACCATTCATTCCTGGCAGAATGGAAAGCCAATTCAACAATGGGTAATTAGCGTGGGCCACGGATTCTCAAAGGCACTGAGGACACTGGACTCTTTCTCGCACTCTGATGTTTAGTGCCGTATTGTGGACCCCTCTTTTAATTAGTGCACTTTGATACCCACAGGAGTTTGAGGCTCCGGGGCATGCTAAACACAGACTGACACCAGCAAGCTTCTGCCTCCTTCCACTCTAATTAGAGACACAATGAGCTGCAAAGACAATGTTTTACTCCAAGATTTCTTCTGCAGATACCTCTGGCAGGAAACAATCGTTTATTTTGTGTCTATATTGGTATTCAGATTAAATTGTTAGCATGCAAAAGATGAGTTAAGGGCACAGAACTACTAAAAATGCTTAGCAGGGTTCAAAAATGATGGAAGCAATTTGCGAAGGTAGTGTTTTCTTTTGGATTTCAGTTTTGCTTTTAATTAGAAATAAGCCTTCCACTTCAATGCAGGATGCTTTCTAAGGAAAACAACACTGATGCAAAATATCCATAAATTCTGTGTTTTAAACAAATTGTTCTAAAATGCCCTCAAAGGGAAAGAAAGAACATAAGGGAAGCCTCTCTCCTCCTCTGAATTCAACCGCATTGAAATAACTAAGTAGCGCTAGGGAGACTGACAGAGGTCATTTCTACAGGAAGATTGCTAATCTGTCTAGTGCTGTTTTAAGAAAGCCCTGGAACATTTGCAGTGCCAAGTTAAAAAAAAATTACAGTGTTAGTTTTGATGGACAGTTCCATGCTGATTGGAAGAATATAAATATCCCAAGAGAGATTGAGTATTGAAAATTACTCTCAACATCCACAAAATACAATGTGCTATTTTAACTATACATAGTAAATCTTGTCATCCTAAAATTGAAGCATGGGATAAATATTTCTATATATTATTGTTGTCTGTATATTTCTATATCATATAGTCTACCTTGAAAATAAAATCCTCAAGGAGTTTCCGTTAAAATAAATTAATGGTATTATTTCCACATGTACCTGTTTGTTTAACTATTTAGCCATGTAACAAGTTATATATACTCTTTGGGGAAAATAGATCAAAGACTTCCAAATAAAACAAAACAAATTTCTCCTGAGACCACATCACCACCAACAAAGTATGTCTTAACCAACTTTTGGTGCCTTTTTGAGAGAGAAAATTTCCATACTCCTATTTTTTTATTATTCATTATAATCAGCCTAAGAAAGATTCTATATTGACAAGTATTTAAGTATCAGAGAGATAGGAATTTTTCCCCAACATCATCATGTAAAATAAATAAGAGCTAGCTATTCCTTATATACCTGTTTTTCTGCCTAGCTATGAACCTCCCTATCATCAGAAAGAAGTTAAATTTGACCAGAAACATTTTGATGCCTTAATATCCTTCATATAGTCTTTTCTTCACCACCTGTGTAATATTCTGTCTGTGTAAGGATCATTAAAGTAGATTTCATTTCTACTATGAGTCCAATAGATTGGAAAAGAATGCCATGGCTGTTTAGCATTACATTTCTTATTTTAGGGTAAGGTGAGACCTGGGGGTATCAGCTCCATGATATTGGCAGCTGTGCTCTAGGCTGATGGACCCAAGGACCACTGGTCTAGTACTGACAACTGGCTTATAGTTTAGCAGTCCACACCCACTGAAAGAAATTATTGTTTGTTTCTGTTTTTCAAGACAGCATTTCTCAGTGTATCCCTGGTTGTCCTGTAACTCTCTATAGACAGTGCGGCCTTGAACTACCTGCCTCTGCCTTCTGAGTGCTGGGATTAAAGGGGAGTGCCCATCATTGCCAGGGTAACAGCTATTTCCTAAAACTAAAATTTTCTGTGGGATCTTCAGCAGGCTACCATTTATAACTGATTTACTTCACACTAATCTTATTTGTGAATAGTGCATTTTAGAGTCGGTCATTCAGGCTAACAAACTTTGACAAGGATCCTGATATGGTATTGAATATTTCTACTACGAAGTCTTTTTATGGTTTAGTACTCCCAAAAGTTCTGGATTACTCACCCATAACCCATAGTCCTGAACTCTGTCCTCTGGCATGTTGTAAAATTAATATGTGGTACTCTCCAAGCATCTGGAAAAGACCAGATCTACAAAAAGAATATTTAAGAAGCATAGCAATGCCCGAATTAAGTACAACTCTTTTCTTTCACGTTTGAACCAAGTAGGTAATTTTTAAGTATTTGACAAGTATGTCTATGTAAAGCACTTTGTATTTTAGACAAGGAAGCCACGGGTGTGTTTATACCTTTTGGGATAGAATTAACAGTAACACGGCTATCTAATTTTTAGTAATAATACTTAGCATGACTTAAAAGCACAATCCTTTCTCCCAAAGGTAACTCAATCCCCATCTAAATCACTGAAGTAACTGTTGCATAATTAGCTAGGAATACCTTACATATTAATGTTTCTAGTCATCTATCACTTGAAATGCTGAATTCAGCCTCTGCACCCTTTCCTAAAAAAAAGAATCGTGCTTCAAGCTAAAAGCGCAGGGGACTCTCCGAATGTATCAGCCTACAGTGTGCTCAAGGAGAGACAATTGGTCCCATTATGAATAGTTTACCAATGGTTAATATGCCTTCATATTTTCCGTCTGTCTTATTGAAAATCATCTCATCTATTATTAAGATGTGCACTAGATTATAGGTGCGTATGGCCCATTTTCCTTTTTTTTAAGCAACAGACTAAGGAGAAATTATTGGAATATACAAGAGGCATGGAGAGTTAAGCTTCACTGGTCACAAATTTGAGCAGTGTTCCTCAACTATTTGCAGGGTCTAAGAGCCTTCTGCACGTTTGTATTTTGACACCCTTAAAGATAGAATGTTAAGTGCCATGTAGCATTTGGTTAAATGTGACAGCACAGAGCACCATGCTACGACATTATTTTAGATTACAGGCTATGCCAAAAGCCATTTAACAGTTCTATCACAAAGAGGCAGAGGGATCCCAAAGAACCGTTCCTCTGCTCATCACACCTGCTTTTTAAAGTTCCCCTTATTTCCATTAGCCTATTTTCTTCCCACTCCTCTCTGTCTTCCCTTTTCATTTAGAAATTCATTTCATTCCCTCCTGTATTCAGTGATGCTCCTTGCTTCAGGGGCCCTTTATAGTAATTTATTCCATATGCTTATTATCCTTTGTGTAAAAGAGTTTGGTCTTTTTTTTTCTCCTTGTTCCTAACTTTCCAATTTTCAGATCATATCTACTACTTCTGTGGTCTCAAAGCATAAAGAGTTTGCTTGGATCAATTTTATCAATCCACCTTAAGAAATTGTATAGTTCAATTGGGTTATGTCCAGTGTTTCCAACTGACAATTTGCTCAACTTTCTTTTTTTATAACTTAATCATTGAGATCTAGTGTCATTTCCACAATTGCTCACACTTATCCCCAGAGTGCAGAAGTGCAATTAAGCCTTGCAAAGGTTTAATGACCACCACTATTTAAACTATTCAAGGTAAGGCTTATGAAAAGTCTATCTATAGTAGTATTATAATGCATTTCATTAACAAAATAACTATCACAAATCACATTTATTATTATAAAAACTAATACTTTATACTCAATATTTATCTACTATTAGTCATTTGACAAGTTGAGGAGAGACTGGGGGATTCATAATAATCTGGTATGGCCAGGGAAAGATGTAACCTTTTCTTTTCAAAACATACCAATACTCATATTTGTAATGTGGCATTATCCATATAGTTGAGAGAGGCATTTAAAAGAAATTCTAACATATCATCTCCTGGTAGACCTATTCAACCTTCTCTGTCCCATTAGTTAATATTAGTATACTTTAAGTTCACTGATGATGGGAGATGTCATTATGAAATCTGTCTCTTATTGATTGTTGAATAAAGTACTATTGGCCAATAGGGAAGCAAGATAGGAGTCGAGGAGGACTCTGGGAAGGAGAAACAGAGGGAGCCATGATGTAGCCACCATAGGGGTAAGAAGTCTGGGCCCCTTCTCCGGTAAGAGAAATACTTAGATTAACAATTATGGAGTAAATACTTAAGTCAGAGATAGCCAGTAAGAAACCAAACAAACTGCTAACAGCTTCATAAGTAATATAGCCTCCTGTGTGTTTATTTGGGACTGATGCGGCTCTGGAACCAGGCTGGCGGGAAGGCTTCTCTCAACAAACAGATTTTTACTTTCTGTATAAAATCTCTTGCCTAAATCCATAAGTATTCTTACTGCTAAGCACTAAAATATGAACTACTTATGTTCAAATCAACTAAGAAGGTAACATGTCCCTAAGAAGCTGCATTTTGGGGCTGAGGAAGTAGCTTAGTGGTAGGGTGCTTGCCTAGCAAGTACACAGCCCTGTGTTCACTTCCTAACACCATGGGAGGGGGAGAAAAGAAACTTCATTCTGTTCAAAATATTAACTTTAAAAAATCATTTACTATTTACTACATTGAAAGCATTTAATTGAGTACCAGTTTTATTTTATTTTAATCATAATTATTATTTTACATCCTGATCATAGTTTCCCCTTTCTCCTCTCCTCCCATTCCTTCCCCCATGCCACCTCTTCTCTGTCCCTCCTGATAACCTTTAGAAAAGGGCAGACATCCCATGGATGTCAACCAAACACAGCATATCAAGTTTCATTAAGACTAAACACCTCCCCTCCTGTTAAGACTGGACAAGGCAACCAAATATGAGGAAAAGGTAACCTAAACCTGGCAAAACACTCAGAGATAATGACTCCTCCCACTTTTAGGAGTCCCACAGGAGGATTAAGCTACACAATTGTCCTGTGTATGCAGAGTGCCCAAGTCAGTCCCGCACAGGATCCCTAGTTTTCAGTTTAGTCTCTGTGAGCCCCTAAGAGCGCAGGTTAGTTGATTCTCGGGTTTTCTTGTGGTATCATTGACCTCTCTGGTTCCTACAGTCAATTATTCTCCTGTTTCATAGGTTTCCCAGAGCTCTGCCTAATGTTTGACTGTGGGTCTCTTCATCTGTTTCTATCAGTTTCTGGATGAAGCCTCTCTGATGACCACTGGGCTAGGCACCAATCTATGAATATAGCAGAGTATCACTACTAGGCATCATTACATTGACACCCCCTCCGTTCCATTGGGTTTATTTTTGTCCTAGGTATCTGGAGTGAGTACTGGAAAGGACAATGGAATTGAGGGCATCTCTGGAACAAGCAACGGGAACTCCCAGGAATTTACCAGGATGACCTTAGCTGAGACTCCTAGATACAGAGTCTCAGTGAATCATCTCCAATAATTAGGCAAGATCAGAGGAGGGATTGGGACACCAATCCAGCCATGTAATTTTCAAGATACAGTCTTCCCTGCCTATGGGATGTGCTGGTATATGTTCTTGAATGTATTAGAGGAGGGAAACATTGAAAACATCCTTATTATGGTCGATTTTTTTCTCTGAAAGAAGAACAATGCTTATCTTTAAAAGCCTTGTTCCAACCTTAGTATGAATTAGGTGACTTGGGAAGATCTAATTCCCTGGTAAGTACACTTACATAAAAATTGTTCAAATGAAGTTAAATTGTGAAATGATTATTTTTAAAGACAATGAAAAAGCCTTTTTAGAGATATCCGTATACCCAGATGTCCACAAATTGCTAGGGAATAATACCCAGTGTGAAAGCTCTGAATGACTATAGATGGAGGGTAGTGTGTAAACTGCCCAGATCCCTGAATTATCTTAATGACTTGGGGCAGCCATTCTCAATGGACTTACTGTTCTCTATATCCTGAAATACCACTTTGATGTTCACAGGCACATTGTATAGAGATAGGACCCCTAAATAAGAAATTACAGAATAGGCATTCTTTTGACTAACAGCCTTTACCAAAAATGGCTCTTTTTTTCCTGTAGTATAAAATACTAGATAGTTTTGGCAATGGGGTCATCAGAACAATAAAGTTTCTATTCCCTAGACCACTAGTTCTTTATTCACAATATAAAGCAGAATCACTTGGGTGTTTTTAAAACAAGCTGATGCCTAAGTCTGACCTTGAGAATCACTTACAATATTTACTGAACACATACACAGGAATGGACCTAATTAACAAGCCAAGAGCTGCAGTGACATCTAGAAGATTCATCTTATACTCAGCATTTTTGGGTGGTATTGGAAGTGTCCAAAGTGTTTATTCAGAAATGGGAGATGTACTACACTTGTTTTTTTTTTCTCCAGGTGTTTCCTTTAGAAAAAAAATGCTGCGTTGAGACAGTATCTCCCATTCCTGAAAGACACTGGAAAGTTGTCAACCTAAATAGATATACAATCCTACCTTATGGCACAGTTCAAAAGAGTCCAGTCTAGAATCACGAAAAGAGGGGAAATGATGGGAACTAATATTTATTGATTTAGCACAATATATAGCTTATTATGATCACTATATCTGTGCCATAAATGAGGGTACCTGTTTTATTGCTGATGATAATAAAGTTCAAAAAAATGAGTATCTTGATAAAAATTATTAATTCTCTTCATTGAGAGCTACAGTTCTGAACACAGGTCTCTAATGCTATCAACTGTTCCTTCGTGGTATCTCTATAAAGTTTTTCCTTCTTACTTCGGGGCTGCTTTTCATACAGTGCTATGTACATGTCTGAAGTATACAATTGGGTACTTTACAAATAGTTTACATTCAAATAAACATCACCTACAGAAAGATGAATACAGTTTTTACTCTTGGCAGAAAATAATCCTACTGCAGTATCACACTTTATCCTGATCCTGCCATTGACTAATTGATACAATTGTGTTGTGTTTGGTTTATAACTATTTACTTTTCTCTCTGTGTGTGCATATGCACATATTTGGGTGAGTCCTCTCACTAGGCCACAGGTCAAACAATTTTTAAAAATAGTTTTATTAGCATATATTCAATGTACAGAAAGGAATGTGCTTCATAATGGCGCTGTAACTTGAGTGTATTTTGCTCTATACTCCGCTCTCCACTCTTCTTGCTAGGTCCTTCCTCTCCTCAGATATGGTGTGCATACATACACGTTTGTGTTTGTGTGTTTATGTGTACATCTGTCTATGTGCATGCATGTGTTTATGTCTGTGTCTTTCTGTGTATGTTTATGTCTGTGTTTGTCAGTGTGTATATGTGTGTTTATGTCTGTGACTATCTACGTGCATGTGGGTATGTGCAACCTGGTTTCCAAGAATGAGAGTAAATACATGACATTTGCCTTTCAGAGTCTAGTTTATTTCAGTTACTGTGAAACTCTCCAGTCATTCCTACTTTCCTACGTAGCTACGTCACATATACTTACCATGCTTTCTCAGTGGGTGTATTTGTTGATGGACAGTGGGCTTCATTGTTGTCATGTGTTTACTCATGATTCCCTTTGCTAAGATTTGCACTTTTGCAGTTTCTTTAAACTTCATCAAATGATTTTATTCTCATGAACATGCATTCTTTTATAAATTTGTGATACCTTTGATGCTTGCAAACAGCAATCACTTCAGTGTCTGGTGTCCCAGTCACTCACCTTTGTTCAGTGCTCTTCGATCAGTTACATAACTGACACAGTCATGCCTCCCACTTGGGTTGAACTCAAATACAGTTGCTTTGGTGTTTTGCTTCTTGCAATGCTACCTCAGTGATGCTGGCTTTCTTTATGTGACATTCATCTAGTTCTATAAAAGAAAATACAACAACTTTTCTCTGTAGATTTTAAGAGATCAGTGATCTTGTTGCTCAAACTGTGACTGTCCACCAGTTTTCTCACTAAAGGTAACCTCACAGAGAGAAAAGGGTTGTAGGCATTGCCCTAGTTTTCTTTCTGTTGCTGAGATAATGTATTAAGACCAAATCAGCCCATGGGAGGACTTGGCTTACACTTCTAGGTTATGGTCTATTGCTGAAGGAAGTGTAGGACAGGAACTCATGCAGGAACATGGAGGCAGGAAACACGGAGGAACATTTCATTCTAACTTGTTTCCTAGGTGGCTCACAAACTCATCCCCAGCTGACTTTCTTACATAGATCAGAATCACGCTTATGCATTGGGCCACCCACAGTGGGTCTGGGCTCTCTTATATCAATTAATAAACAAGATAATTGTCCACAGACATGTCCATCAATTAATATGATACAGGCATTTCCTCAGTTGATGTTCTCTTTCAGATGACTATAGGCTGTGCCACGTTAACAGTCAAAATTAACTAGGAGAGAGACTCTGGTAGCATGAGTTTTCAAAGCAACTGTTTGAATCACCTGGAGAAATATTACATTTGCTCTCATTGACTTCCTAGATTCCCCTCTTGCTCAATATGGTTCTGCACACTATTTTGTGCATGTTTTATTAGTTGCTTTGGCAAGACAAGAATTCAGCATTTTTTGATATAGCCATAAGACAATGGGACAGAAAGGAAATCACAAAATCAGTTTGGGAATATAAGGCATGCTGCAGTATAGCACCAAAGTTTACAAAAGTACCCTGTTTTATTAAGTTTTAATAAATGACTGTTTTAAAGGGAATCATTGGACAGACTGTGGAGAGAAGGTGGTACCTGCAGTTTCCTCACAAACTAATTTTCAGTTCACAAGAATTTGCTCTGGGCTCAGAATCCACCCCTCCCCACCATTCATTTTAGCTTTATATTTAAACTCCTAAAAATGAAGGGGAGATCAATTGTTACTCTTGCATGGTATTCTGAAATCCTTCCATACATTTTTTTTGCCTTTTCTCTTTGCATTGTATGTTCACTCGTGACAATTTACTATTGTCAATGAATATATGATGAGAGAAATGCCTAGACTGTCAAAATCACTGACTTTAGAACTTGATTCTCTTCAATTTTCTACTTGAAATAAATGAATCACGGCCCCCTTTTCACCCTATTGTTTTCACTTTAAAAGCCACTCAGCCTTTAATAGAAAGGAGTAATAAGTACTAGTTGTAAAATAATGTGTCAATCAATCAGGTGCTCAGACTTTGGGCAGACCACTCACCGAGCTTTAGAAAAGATTTTAAACACACACACACGCACACGCACACACACACACAGGCACGCACACGCACGCATGCACACGTGAGTGCACGTGCACAGGCACGCGTGTACACACACCCAAATAAAGGAAAATCATAGTTTAAACAGGTGTAGATTGGAAAATTCCATTTTGTGCTGATTTAATCCCTGGTATTTAGAAACGATCATCATGACTCTATTAAGCTGATGTTCAAATGGATGCTTTGAATATATATCTGCATTTAAAAAACCTGAATAGCCCCTTGGCCAATCAATGCTCAGGAAAAGCATTACCATGCCCTGAGCCCATTCAGAGTATAGAAAGACTACATTCCCTCATGTTCATTTGAGTCTTGTAGTTGTCTTGTCCAGCTTTGGGTGTTCCATAATATCTATTTGGAAACATGAGATGAGGGTATCCATATCCCCAGAAAGAAACAGAAAGTAATTTGCCACCTGCTTTCATTTATGAAGTTACTGATAACTGGTGGCCACACACATGAAGAACTGCACTCACTTGGTGTGTATCATACACTATTTCTGTATTCCGATCATCTCCTTGCACTTTCTTGTTATAACCTGTGGATATAAGTAAACCTGAGACCCATGAGAACTTGAGAGGCAGTGAAAAGTGTCTGCTCTCCCTAATTTGGATATGGCTTCTAAAATTATGTGCATCAAATCATATCCTCAAATACTGCATTTTCATCTAACTACCAGAAATATTTGCCCAAATGATTTGTGTTTGCGAATTTAGAGGCTGGGTTAAGACCATTTGCAAAACTTGGCCCTGAAAATGTCAAGTACATACAGCCCTTTTTTATACCATCATAAATATTAAAGAGTAGAAAATTTAAACCATTAACTTCGAGAGAAGCTGTACACCATACTTACCTGTGTAACAAGCAACTTCTAACTGCTTCTGCAGGTACTTGAAACTTCAACCTTAAAACCCCTTCTTAAATGCAGTCCACAACCCATGAGTCCATTCCTGGCTTTAAATTGAAATCCGGAATGAACCTCTTTTTTCAGTAACAGTGCCTATTTTGTGTTCTGTTGGCTAAGGTGTTTAATTAGACAGGGCCTCAGGGGTGAGGTTAATCGGCAAGGCTCACTTCCATTGGCCTCTGAGGAAGAGTCATTACAAGCCTCTACCAGTCATAATGCATCTGTAACTACAGCAAGCCTGAATAGCCATTGCTTCTTATTACTTACTATAAAAATATATAGTTAGGAGTAAAACACGGGCAAATTGCTTAGAAAAGAGGAAATTTGGATTTCCTGGAAATTTTAGTAGCTGGGTGTATTCAGGACAAAGGTGATCAAGGCCCTTAACAGTGATGTCTTAAGAAACTACTAGACTCTCCACATGAAGGAAAGAAAGGCTTTGTCTAACAGCTGTAGAAATTTAATTAATAAGAGTCCTTGGGCCTTTACTTACCCAAAGGTAAGTTAAGTAAACAGTATTAATACCCAGGGAGCTTCCCAAAGAACATCACTTCTTACAAGTCATCCAGTTTGGTAACTTTTTTTTTCTTTTCCTTCAGTTTAACAAGATAGGGTTTCTCTGTGTAATAATTCTGGCCATTCGTGAACTAGCTCTGTAGATGATGCTGGCTTTGAACTCACAGAGATGCACCTGCCTCTGCCTTTTGAGTGCTAGTATTAAAGGTGTGTGCTGCCTTCTCTATCCTGTGTGTTGTCTGTAACTGTCTGTGATTTCCATTCCTGTTTGCTCTCATGAGAGCTGAGGGAGCTGGAGAACTAAAGTATTTCCCAAACATTACACCGTTAACAAAGCTCGATTGAAAATCTGAACCCACAGATGAGAGTGCAAAGCCAGGAGAGTATGCAAATGATTGAAAAGCACTTCCAATGCGTCGAAGGCTATTATATATCTCACAAGGTTCATGTTAAAAGGAAGTTTTTGTTTTTAAGTTTAAATGTTTCTGACATTACAAAGATTCTTGTCCCTCCCCCCCACACTTTGAATTTTTCTGATCACCTTTGCTAGCACAGTTCTCAGACAAAAGGAGAGTCCAGGGTTTTGTAGGACTTCCATAATCAAGGACCACCCACTGGGCAGCTTGAGCAGTAAAGTTTTCTCAGACATCTGTAGGTTGGAAGAGTGCTGTTGGCGTTTGTTGGCTGGAATCTCCAGAGTTCCTGCTCCTTGTCATCAATGTTCTGTGTGTGTGTGTCCTTGTCATCAATGTTCTATGTGTGTGAGTGTGTGCGTGTGTATGTGTGGTATGGTCATTGCTGCTTCTTATTAGATAGTTGTCACTCTGTTTTAAGACCCATTTCTTTTCTTTTCTTTCCTTCTTTTTTTTTTTTTTTTTTTTTTTTTGGTTTTTACGAGACAGGGTTTCTCTGTATTGTTTTGGAGGAGATCTGCCTGCCTCTGCCTCCCGAGTGCTGGGATTAAAGGCGTGCGCCACCACCGCCCGGCCTTAAGACCCATTTCTAGGACTTCAACGTGGCTTACCTGTTAGTGACTCTATTCCTGAATATTGGAAGGCACTAGGGTTAGACTGCAATGGTAAACCAGGAGTGGACAGACACAGTTTAGCCTCCAGCAGCTACTTGGTTTCTCCTTTACCCTCCCATTAAAAAGAATGCTGTTATTCTGGTTAATAAGTACCCAGAAGTCTGACAGGTCACTGCTCCACTGAGCAGTAGGAAGCCACACGTGGGTCTGGGTCAAAAACTCAACTTTTTCACATTAATAAGAAGCATCTATCCCAAAGCTAGCATCCAAAGGACACTGTTCTGTCCTCAGCTTACCATCATAGTTTCCTAAAGAAACCAAGAAAAATATGGCATGATAACTCCTAGAATGTAACAACCACCAAAATTTCATCAAATCTTTTTGCTAAGAAAAAAAGACAAGCTCCATTTTCTACTTTTCCCCCACTTATTTATTTTGTGTATATTGGCAGGGGGAGGGGCACTCATATGCTGTGGTCAGAGGATAGCTTGTGGGCAGTAGACCACCTTCAGGTATTGGTTCTCATTCGTTATGTGGGTCACTGCACTTCAAGGCAGTTTGTCAGGGTTGGAAACAGGTACCTCTACCTGCTCAGCCATTTCAAAGGCCTACATTCTCACTCTTTCTTCTCCCTCCTTTTGCTGTGTGTTTACTCTTCAGTAAACCACATCGATGATATCCTGGAAGTCAGTGTTGCGTTCTAATCCCACACGCAGCTGAACATCTTATTTTCCTATATTTTCAAGTTTCACATCAAAATCCTTTTCTTCTCCAAATTTACTCTCAAATATACTTTATTGGTTTTATACAGTTAAGACATCTTTATTTGGGATGGATTTAAAAATTATGTATTAATCTGTTCTTTTTCCTTAAGTTCTGTTTTATTTGATGTGAGTGATAAGCCAATTGATTTAGTTAACATTTAGCTGGAATGAATTTTTCTATGACTTTACATAAACTTATCTGTCTGCCTGTTTGCCATGTGTCTGAAGTCGATGTGTCTTTTCTATCTAGGCAATTTTTGTGCCATTTTTTTTCTACTGTTTCACTGTGATGGGTCGTAACTTTTACTTGTTTTTCATTTACTCTCTTTTGAACTTGCTAGATTATCTGGACCTCTATATTACACACACGAGGAGGTGGGCATAGCTTAATAGTGGGGTTAAATTCTGAGGTTCACCTAACTGGGTAATGCTGTCTTTTTTCTAATATGTATTTTTAATTTAAGTTAGAAACAAGCTTGCTTCACACGTCAATCCCAGTTCCCTCTCCCTCCTCTGCTCCCTTGACCCTCCACCAGCCTCCCCAGCTCCCCACCCAATCCCCACACCATTCCACAGGAAGGATGAGTCCCTCCATGGTGCTGTCTTTGTACAAATATTTTGGAGTAATGAGAGCATATTTATTTATGCCTACAAGGTGAGTCTAGAATATCTCTAGGGTATCCAATTGAAGCCTTTTGTTCCTAGGCTACAAATCTATACACCGTGTTATAATACTGAATCCTGTAGTCAATGATGACACAAAAGTGAGTGATTAGAAAGCTACATAGAAAAAAATGCAGTCACAATATGATATGGAAGACTTTTAAAAGCAATTCAGCTCTGTAAGACACTCTGTGTGAGTGGTGCTTACAGGACTCCATGTTGATGGTGGGAGCCAGTGGCAAGGGTGAATGAATGTGAAAGCCCAGGTCATTACTGTGTACTACCACAGCCTTCTCTACACTCAGACCTCACTATGTGTACTTGTTTCTTTATACTCTGTTTATTTAGTGTGCATGTATGTGTAAGTGTGTGTGTGGGCCTGCATATCTGTGTGTTGGGGTGTGTGAGTGTGAAAATCAGAGCACAACTTGGAAGATTTGATTCTTTCCTGCAAACACGAAGGTCCAACTCAAGCTGTCAGGCTCGGCAGCAGCTGGCTTCACCCTATGAGCCATAATTGATAGCCAAAGGCCATACTAAATTTACAGAAACTTTTATTCCTATAAAATAAATTAACGTTAGATTACTGAAACTTTAAAACTGTACGAATGCTTTATATTGCTTAAAAACAACATGGCACAGCTGTGCAAAATATTTCTTATTCATAATCATATAATAATACTTTCTTATGTAATAGTTTTGAGCTTTTAAACATTTTAGTTAAAAATTAAAGAACACACACATGCACTCACACATTGCCTAGAACCTAGTGGGTCATGACCAGCAGGTTTGTTGTAGTCCTCCTCCACATTGTGCCTACTGGAAATCTTCAGGAGCAATAACACAGGTAGGTCTCCTGCAGGGCTACTGCACTTTCTCCAGGAATATCCCCCAAGGCCCTGCCTTGAGCAAGCTTCATGGTGATTTTGCTGTTGTTTCCTCTTTCATCTCAGCAGCAAATGCACAGCTAATGTTTTTCTGTTAGTGACAACCTCTTGGTGTTGAAATCTGAATTCAGTCAGTCTCAATCCAATGCTCCTTCTGAGGCCCCCTATCACGTGAGTTTTCTTAGGGAGCTCTCTTCTGCAGCTCCCTCCACACTCTTCTTTACTGTCTATACATGAGGTCATAGGAATTCATCAGCTCCATTATTGCCAAGGCCCAGCCTCAGCCTTGCTTCAGGTCCTGAGACTAGGAAGGGGTGCTGGCATAAGGAAAACGTCTGATCACCAGGTGGAGTGCACGCAGATGGCCCCGACTAGCTGGAGCTGTCCTTATTTATGTTTTAACAGAGTTGCTTTGTTTTTTCTGCCAGGCTTACATGAACAGCTTTTTTATTGGCTCTTGGTTTTGACTTTTAAGAAATGCATCGAATTTTAAGAAATGCGCAGCAATCATTAGAAAAAGCCCCCATTGTTCTCCTTTATGCTTCCCCAAATACACTTTCTCACCCCCTACATGACCTTATTCTAGACACAGAGTTCAGCATTTTTGCAGGCTTAACTAAATATCAAGTCAGATGCATCATGCTCTCGCAGCTCTCATGTCAGCTGGCAGCTACTTGCAGTTACAGAGTTAAAAAGCAATAGACATGGGCACAGGATTTAAGGCCAAGAATATTCAAACCCAAGCAATTTTTCATGTCTGTGTGATATGCTTCTATACAGCTCCCTTGTCTACATAAGAGCCCTATGCTTCTATCTCTCTATAAAAGGCAGACTCTGATAAGGCACTCCTTTCCCATCCCACTATGCCACACTTCTATCCTGTGTATGGTAAAGATGGATCTCTCCATCCCACATTTTACACTGCCGTTTTCCATTGAATCATGCTAGATTCTATCATTGATTCTATATACTTGGTGTCCAGGGAACCTTCTCTCAACAGTTGGCACTATGTGCATTCCTGAGGCCTTTTCTGTATCCTGCCTAGGTATGCCTGACTCTCCTTTCCAGACTGTGAGACATGGGTAATGTTTTAAGTGTTGTTTTCTCGTATTACGTAACTGTCTCTATTGAGTCAGAAAAGTTCCCAGGATTAGTAAGTGTAGTTAGTAGTTTTACGTAAGGGATTTGAGAAGCATTAACCCTCCCAGTGAAATTTAGGGGAAAATATTTGGGAAAGAACAGAATTTCCAGGGAAAATTACAAATGTTGGCTATGTGACCAACAAAGTAAGACTAAAAACTGCTCGGGGAATCACCAACATAAAGAGAGAGAAAAGAGTTCCCAAGCTGCATGAGCTTTGCAAATTCCTATGCTGTACTGTGGACTACTACTTCGGGCCAAGTGACAATCCGTTTCCAAGTGTGCCTTGGCCCAAAGGATTATAATGTATCAGAAGCCATGCAGCTTAGTCTTGGATCAACATATGATTTCTGACACTGAGTCTGACAACCATTTGTGATGGGGGAAGTCCTTCTGTGTATATGTTGTCCTATTGGTTAATAAATAAACCACTGTTAGCCAATAGGGAAGCGAGAAAGGTGGGTCTAGGAGTCGAAGAGGATTCTCTGATAAGTGTAGTCAAGAGTAGGAGTCCCCATGTGATCCCGGGAAGAGAAGATGCATAAGGCTGTGTCCTTGGTAAGATAAGAATTTATAAAAATATATATTAGTAATTGTGGGTTAATAGCTGAGTCAGAGCAAGCCAATGAGAAACCATAGCAAATGGCTAACAGCTTCATAGGGCTGAGACAGCAGTGGGACCCAGATGGCTGTCAGGGAAGAGTACACATTACACATTTGTAACTCCAGTAGCAGCACATGTGACACTCTCTTCTGGCATCCATGGGAACTGCATGCACATACATGTTATTACACAGATATGCAAATAAAACCCATAAACATAAAATAAAAAACAAATCTAAAAATACATTGCTATTTCTAAGCCCTATGTTTAAAATAATCTTTATAATAAAATACACAGAATATTGAGTGAAAAACAGGAAGATCAAAGAATATGAATAGAATGTAACCATTTTTTTGCTTTATGTATTTAGATATAAAGGGGAAGGCTTGGAAGAAAATAAATCAAAATGTTAACAAGGTTATTTCTAAATGTCGTCCTCAATTTTCCTCTATATTCAAAATTATCTCCAAAACCAGGCATTACTCTTATAATCAAGCAGAAATAATAAGTGTTATTTTAAATTAAATCTCATTATCTAAAATTGAATTCATCTTCCTTCCCAAATGCTCTTCATTTAGTGACATTTCTATCAGTACCTGTGGAATCATTTTGCCAGACTTATAACTCTGGAGAATGATTTCTCCCTTTACAGTATATCCTACCTTGATGGACACATGCCACATACTATGGGGAACTGCGTGCAAGCTCTTCCCAAAAGAGTTGGTGTGGATACAGCAGGTAGGACTGAGACCAGCCTCAAAGCACTGTAGTATCTCACATGTTCTTTGGCTGTCTGGGTCTGTACCTCATGCTTCCACCTTGGAGTATGCTTCATTTGTAAGCCCCTGCATGGAAATTACAGGAGAGATAGGACTTAAAGGAAATTGGGATAGAACAGATGCTGGAAGGAAAACAAAGCAGAAGAATACACCAATTCTCCTGACTGTTGCTTGGAGACAGTGGGGAATGGAGGAAGCCCTGAGTGAATTTGTAAGTCCTAAGGGAATGTGTGTTAGACTACTGACAGAATGCACAGAAAACACTGGTGACAGCTTCCTCTTCCTGATGGTTACAGCTTGACCCTGCTCCCTACAGAGACCTCCTACCTATACTAGCTAACTCTCATACCACGTTGTACTTAATTATTGCTCTGAAGTCCTGAGTTGTTGTATTGTTGCTGCTCCATCAGAGTGAGCACAGCCTACCTGATCCTAGCTTTTTTATACATGGGTCTGAATCTGCCCTCTCTTCATTCCTTGTAACCACAGTCATGTGTCCAGAACCAAGTCATGTAGGACGCATTGATTGTTTGGTTCATTTTAATCTGAGAGTTTGTTTTAGTTGGTTTAGACTATATGTTTCATATAATTCATTCATATTTTACCCCTAGTACTCAGACAATATCAACAATGATATTGAGTTTCTCTCATTTGTTAGGTAGTTTGTATCCATTTCAGGTCATGGTGACTTGATTGTATTTTTAAAATTAATTTTTATGTTCCAAATTCTCTACAGTTATTTCTTCATCTTATAGAATCCTTAAAGTCAGAATTCAAATGTTCCTGCTCTTTACAAGTTTCATATTCTATGATCTATGAATATTTGCTACACTAAAAAACTAGGCTATAAATATGGCTAAAGTTCTTCCATTCAAAAACTGTCTCTTCTGTGTGAGTGAGTTTGCATTAAGCAAAAAGCAACGTGTACATTGGTAAAACATCAAAAAAAGCATTTGATAATTTTCAGTTTATTTTTTCTGGTCAATTTTGTGTGCTAATAACTATATTCAAAAACTTTGTCCTAAAAAATGCTCGTTGAATTTTAGTGGACTTACAAAGAACTTGGAAATCTTGTTAAAGTGCAGATTCTGATGAAATAGTTCCCAGCCGAGTTTGAGATTCAGGCCTTCTCCTAAATTCTCCAGTGATCCTGGTGTTACACTGCTGGGAAGGAGTCTGCAGTTTTTCTTACATGTAACACTTCTTGGCATTTAGACTTGGTCTCTCTCCAACTTCCCACATCTCAGTTTTAGTGAGCTTTTCAAAAAGGCTTTGAAAATTAAACTTGGATGGAAAGACATATCCATAATCCAGTGTTAGTCCCAGCTTGACTCTGTGATCTTTAAGAGAGTACTCAATGGCAGACAACTGGGTTTTAGCTAGGCCTTCGTCATCTTTCCCATCTCTGCCCTTCCAAGTTGCCTCTATTTCTAGACTGACAAAAATGTAATGGAGTCCTTTCCTTTGCTTGTGGTTCCTTAGCCATCTCAGATATTTCCATAGTTTAAGATCAATTATCTTGCAAACAGGAAATGCAGAGGCTACTCAAATGACTCAAAAATACCTTCAGGAGATGATCTTTCTTATCTTTTCCATCCGTCATCCTCACTGTCCTGGATTTCACTCAGGATAGTAGCTTTTACCTTCTTGAGATGTTAGCTTTGGACATAGTTGTTGCACATATACAGCAGTAGTCAGAGGGTGGTTTGCCCTTTTTATATTTAATTTTTAGAAGGACTCATTTCCACAAAAGCTGTTGGTATAATTTTCATAAGTCTGACTGTTTAAAATTTTATTACCAGTCCTAGCAAGGAAAATACAGTCTTCCAATATTTCATCTGTAAGTAATATGTATGTCTGGATGAGTGGATAATGGTAATGTTCCTTGTTTCTATACACATGAAAGCCATTTCCACAAGAACATGGGAACGCAAAAAAAAAAAAACAACAAAAAAAAGAAAGAAGAAACTGAGTAGATATTACACTGGAGCTCTGCTTAGTATTCCCATAAGATACTAAAAAGAAAATACCCTATATGCTCATCTAATTAGACAGATGACTCTAATCATCTCTACATATCCATGCTGGTGGTGTTGGTAGTGGCTAGAAACTTACATGGCTTGACAGTGAGATGGGAAGAGACAAATTTTACAAAATTTTAAAAGTAGGAGATCCATAGAATGGCAATTTTGAAAAATTCTGAGTGTGACACTATTTGTACTTTGTATAAATGTTCAGCAGTGATCAGACTGTCGTAGAACACGTTCTCTGAAATTTATCAGTGTTTGAGCCAGTGATATCATGGTTAATTAATTAATTAATTAACTTTAGGCAGCCAGTGTTTGTTCAATGTTCCCAACTACAACATAACAGCAGTAACAGGGTTAGATGCTATGTGTTTTCTGACAAGGACTACTTGTTGGCAGTGTTGAATATCTATCAATAGAAAACACCAAACACAGTGGAGACGGTAGAGACAGCAAACCCAGAGACTGTGGTATCCTGTCTTTTCAGGCAGAGTTCTGTGTTTAGTGTGGCCATTCACTCACTGCCTGCAGTGCCTCTAGACAGAATCCTGTTCATGAGGTCATGAGCATGCAAAATGATTTATCCCCTAGCATACATAAAAATCATATTATATACAAATATGTTTAAGCACCTGCATATATGTTTTCTAGTGAGGTGCATATTTAATGTTAATATATATCTAGAGTTTATGCTTATTTCTATCTGAAGCAGCCAATTAATGCTCTAGAAATGAAGCAGGCAGGTGTGAGAATTAAGGGACAGTTACAAGAGGGAGTAGCTCCTTTTTCAAATATTCTTAATATACTAGAAGAAAATTTTCTTTCTGCCCTGAGAGTCATGATTCAATGATTCTGGTGTCCTAAGACATTGATGTTTCCTTTGAATTGGAAGTTGAAACTCTTCCCTCTAGGGAACAATTTGGGTTTTTACAATGGAAGCCATTGTGCTTCTCTCAATGATAATCAGAGTTTCCAATGAAAAAATGGATTATTGCTTGAAAACAAGGAGAATGGACTATGTTTAGAATTCATGGCAGTCACATGAACACACTTGATACCCTTGACTAGCAGTCCTTGGAAATTAGTGATAACTAAATGAAGACATTCTAATGGCTTCCACTCTATGAGAATGGAGGGGTGTCCCATTCCACCAGATCTGAAACCCTGTCTTTGTTAAGATGCTGGAAGAAGGTAAGGAGAGCTCAGAAATCAAAGTATAGTTGTTACAGTTCTCAACGAGTCCTTGCCACCCACTACAGAAATAAAGGGTGTAGCACAGGTGTGTGTGTATGTATGTATGTATGTATGTATGCACACATGCACCAGTCAGTCAACAGCTAGATGAGAATCAACCTAAGAGAAGAAGATCTACACTAGCTTAGAGTTCTAGGAGTTTCTAGAGTCTGTTACAGCAAGGTAGTGATGACGGCAGGGCTGTGAGGTGGCTGCTCACACTCTATGTGTAGTCAGGAAGCAGAGAGAGATGAGTTCTGTACTCAGTCCATGGAATGGTACTGTGCACAGCTTAAGTTAGTTTTTCTAAGCTCAGTAGTTCAGTCTAGACTAATCCTCCTGGATATGCTCGGAAGTTTGTTTTCTAGGTGATTCCTTGAGCCTGTCAAGTTGACAATGTCAACCATCATAATGTAACAAGTCAGTGATAGATAATTCATTCCTATCACATTGTCTGAAGAATGTCCAGCATGGGAAACATTTTGAGAAATAAATGGTGTGTGTATGTGTGTACATACATGATATAGCATGCATGAGGTGGCCAGAGGACAATTTAAGAGAGCTGATTCTTTCCTTCCATATTGTGAGCCTAGAAAATTGAATAAGTTTCCTTTTTTATGGCAAATATTTTCTCATTGAAGCATCTAGCTGTCCCTTGATTATGGCTAATATTTTAAGTTTTCAATCATTAACTGATCAATTAAAATTTCAGGATGCTCTTGGCTTGTCCTTTCTGGTTCATCTTGCATAGAATAGTTGATTTTTTTTCCCTGTGGGATTATTTTTAATTTGCATGCAGAGGCATAATATTGTAAAAGAACAAGAAACATGTATTTGGTATATGTCCAAAGTTCTGAACCATAACTCCCCTATCCCTTATAGACATGGGTTTTAAGATGATCTTCACTTAATAGTTGACCTTTGACTAAGTTCCTAGAATACAACTCCTAAGACTTATGTAGTTCTATGGATGACAGCTGACATAGAACTCTAGAAGCCTTTGGGATTTGTTGAGCAACAACAGCATTCTTTTTTAGTGGAATGACTACTAGATAGCTCAGTATCTAAGTTGGCTGTCTGTGGATCAACCTCTTTATGAAAGAGTTGAGATTTCAATGACAGCCCTGGAAAGGATTGAAACTTTAACTGTTCTCCAGTGGCTAATGATCTAGTCAGTCATGTCTTACAAAAACCCAAAGCAAACCTGATTAAGGGGACTTATTCCTTTAATCCTAGTACTCTGGGGTTAGAGGGAGGTAGTTCTCTGTAAATTTGAGGCCATATTGGTCTATATAACTGTAGGGCACATGAGCCAGTCAAAGATGACACTTAGGGGAAGTCAAATGGGTAAGTCCTGACTTGTTTACAAAAAAAAGATGATTGGTTGCCTAGATTGAATCAGATGAGGTCACTGCATGAATATTTCATGTTCATTAGGTAAAGTATAGGGCGCCCAAGTGCCTGATAGGCTGACCTTTAAAACTATTGGCTGACTGTTTTCCTGTTCTGCACTTTTTGCTTTAAAAGATGCTTGTGGGACAATAAATGAGTTCCTGCTTGACTAGACTCCCTGCTGTGATTGATTGTCTCTGGGTTTCTGGAAGGCTACGAAATAGGAGAGCAGCCACTTACCCTTCCTCAGACCTAGCTCAGCCTTCCGTGGTTGGGTTAAGACCCTGCACATAGCAAGTTCCAGACCAGCCAAAGCTACACAGTGAAATCCTGTCTCAGACAAAATAAAAAAACCCAGAAGGGTTCAGAGAGCGATAGTTGCCCAAAAGGCAGTGCACTAGTGAGAGGCCCTTTTGCTCAACACCTCTCTTGGTTAGTGTTTTTCATCTTGTACAAGCTAGAGTCACTTGGGAATAGAGAACCTCAGTTGAAGATTGCCTCCATCAGAATAGCTTGGGCACGTCTATGGACATTTTCTTGATTGATAACTAACAGTCCACTTAGTCTGAGTCTTCCTTCACAGACCTAGACCTTCTGGGATGATGAACCATGAGGCAAACATGGAAAAGGTTGTATCAATGAAGAAAGGTAGAGTGTTTATAGGATTGGTATAGGAAAAGTTGAAATCATGATCTGGAGCTTTGAGAAGAATTCTCATCTACATTGAGAACAGGTTTTCCTTGACACATTTTTTGATTAAATTAGGATCAATTATATCAGATTCTATTTTTTCTTTTATCTAGTGTTTTGTCAAATGTGATCACTCATAGAAATCTAAGCTCAGATAGTAGACAGACAGACAGACAGACAGACAGGAAGACAGCTAGATAGATGTAGATATGTGTGTTTGCTTTTATTTTCATATGCATATGCCTTATGCCTGGGGGTACCTATGTAGGTTAGAAGAGCATATTAGATCCCTGGGAGATGGAGCTACATGTCATTGTGAGCTGTCCAGTGTGGGTGCTAGGAATAAAATTCATGTCCTGAACCATCTCTTCAGCTTGAATTGTATTTTTTAATAACAAAATAAAGTAAGGGGGCTATGTTAATCAATAGCTAAAAACCAAACAAAACAAAGAGACAAACCAAACCAAAACCAAAATAAAACCAAAAAAAATTAACAAAAATCACATATATTCTCATGTATTTTGAAATATGTATATACATATACGTACAAATACATGGAAAAGAGTTAAAAGGTTAATTATATCTTAATTAAAAATAATACATAATTGTATCGGCTATTGCTATTAAAATGTAGATACTTTGAGTGTCATGCTGTCTCTGAAGTTTCTGTTTTTGTTGACTAAGGTGAATTTCCAAGGGCACATTTTTATACTTTTTTTCGTGAGAGTCAATGAGTATGTGCGCAACAGAAACATCAGTCCCTGGGCTGTCCACACTTTTCCCAGTGGCAGTTCAAGCTGAAGCCTGTCTTACCCAGGGTCTTCTGTTGTTTGATAACAATTTGAGCATAGCCAGGACCATTCCTTATGCCATTACCTTTTTCTTCGTCATCTCTGCCATTGTCTATCTTTATGGTGATGGCATCTCCTCCTCTCCAAATTTCACTAGTGTCTCGATGTGGGACCTTATATTCACGTCAGAATAAAACACAGTGGTTCCCTGCTCCTCTGCCTCTCCTTTGCCTTCTGTAGAAGAAGTTTAGTTCATTCATTCCCATTACACCCTCCTTTTTCTTATTGAGAAATTCTACTTTCAGGTTTTACTTCCCATGAATTTTAGCGGTGGAAGAGGCTTAGGAACAAAGCATCAAGAGGTCTGGCTGGGACCCAGATACATTATTAAGTTTGCCCTCGCAGTGAGACAGCAGTTTCTATACAGCAGGCCCCAAAACCTCTGATCTTCTACCTGTTAAAGTCCAGCTTCTCCACCAGGACTCTGAGTATGATAAGCTTAGGGTCTGGGTCTGTCTCCTTGAGTTTCAATTAGTGACTGATTAGTGTAGTGAGTCTCCTTATAGGCACCCCATAAATATTGCAATAAACAAAGAGTTTACAACCTTTTACGCTAAGCCCAAATCATTTTGCTTTCATATTGCGTGGCCATGCCATTCAAGGACTCAGAAATATAATGTTCTGTGTGTTTACTGCCCTCATTTCTCTTTTAAAATACTGCACTCTGAAGCAAATGACCTCCTGCCCTATCCCGTTTCATTTACTTGAATTCCTTCTTAAAAATTTTATATTTTACTACTTATTTACATGTATGTATGTGGCTCTGTAGGAATTGAGAGAGGTGTTGGCTTCCTGAAGCTGGAGCTCCAGGAATTTGTGACTTGACCGATGAGGGTGCTGGTAGCTGAACTCAAGTCCTCTGCAAGAACAGTATACACTCTTAAACACTGAGTGATTTCCCCAGCCGAATTCATAGCATTTATGTGTATGTTTCTGTTGTTGGCACTGTGAATGAGATCCAATGGGTACTCAGTAGGTGCTTGTTGAGTTAACTGACATTAAGTAACTTTGCCTTTATGGTATCACTGAACATGGCCCAATAACCCTGTGGAAACATCACCATTTCCATTTTGCAACACTACGGATGAACAACTTGAAGTGTCTTGCTGATTACACAATGATGGTTTCTTTCAGATGGTGCTGAAATCCATGCCTTCAGAGAACTGGATGCATGTTCCCCCATGTCCTCAGATGCAAAGGGGTTCCTCAGCTGTCGAGTCAGAAATTTTCTTGGTTTTGTCTTGGTCCCGTCCTTTGCCACAGAGGCTATAAACGGTTCTATAGAGAGTCTCAGAGTGGATGAAGGGGCTGCTTTCTCCCTCTGGGTGTCAGAACTGCCTTGAGAGACAGTGGTTTAAGAATGGGGTTGTTTTGTTCTAAGGAGGTTTTTTTTTTTAAATAATAAAACACCATATTACATTTGCAATTTAATACTTCACAGTATTAAGCACAATTTCTAGAAAAACTTAAAACATGCCATTTTTATTAATGGTCCATTTAAAACCACCAAACATTTTGATGTCAATTACTAAAACAAGGTTTAACACTGTCAAAAGGCATTAGCGCTAAGAACAGTCACCCTTTCTGTATTTTCATCTGCAAAGCATTACAGTTTATAAAACAATTTTAGCCCTGAATACGTAAGGCCTTATATGAAGGTTTCCATATGTTAAGAATTTTATTTGTGTGTTTGATTTTAAATTGCTTTGAAAAACAGACAGTTGAGGTTTACAGAAAGGAATCTTTCTTTTACGAAATAAATGTCTCCAACGTGCCAGGGCACCAGCAGTAAAACCTCCCTGACCACAAATCAGAAACACATTGGGAAGTGTTTGTGGAGTACACCACCTAAAACCAGTATTTTGTTTCTATTTGCTGGAAAATTGAAAAATCTGTTGTATCTTGGCATGGTTTGTTGGTCTAACTCTAGATGCCTCGTGCGGTAGACGGAGATTGTGTATACAGTGTTACGGTCAGACCCCTGTTTTTAGCACAGACACTGTAAATATAGGACAACCTGCTAACGGCATCGGCCTTCAGCTCTTGCGGTTCACTACCTATCATTTGTCATTTGCATATCCTTTTCTCCTTTAAACTGTGTGGAGGACCCCCCCCTTCCACACACACACACACACACACACACACACAAAGGTAGGACAAGATGACGTTTCAGCTGCTGAGTGGCATCTGGCCAAAAGCCATGGCGCTGACGACCAGAGTTTGGAGTGTGCAAGACTAATTTAAGGTGAACTTAGATGGATTCAAGATTTATAAGCCTGAAAATGTCCTGGCTGGAGCAAAGTTCAAGGCAAGCAATTGGCTGCTGACTGAGACTGGGGCGGGGGTGGGGTGGGTTGGTGGTTCTGGAGGAGGGGGCGCGCTAAGCCTGGGGTCCCTTGTGATTTCATCTACAGTCAAGGAGAATTTTGAAAACAGGCAGAAGGGCTGCGTTTCTGTGTTTCACTTCAAAGGTCTTCGAATAATTGAGAGGATTAAGCTCCTTTAACCAGATAAGGAGGTCAGTGGTTTTAAGCGAGTGCTCTGTTAAGCTGTATGTAGATGATTTAAAGTTGCCCCATCTGGGGGGACCTATAAGGTGTGCATCTCCTTTAACCCATTGATGACTGTGGGGAGCCTACACCCACGCCGCATGCTGGAAGCATTTCACGATGAAGAGCAGAACTTTTCCAGGGCTTGCAAAGATGTTGAGGACTACACAGAGTGTCAAGAGTGTGCCTGAGAAAAAGTCTATGGAGAACCACATAATGGAGAATAGTTAAGCCACTAGAAACAGTTATTTAATTGTCCTGAATATAATATGATCCTTCAGAACACTTGCTGGCAAATATAGAGTCCCAGCTTCCATGTTAGTTTGTTGTATACAGTGTGCTAGAGTCACCACCATTGGACTAGAAGCAAGTTCGAATGCTGCTTGCTCTCTAGTGGAGAGAAAAGAGAAGATTTTCTGTATGAAGCATTAGGAATGGTGAAATTGAGATGACAAGGGACAAGCATAAGCTGACTGTGTTTTAACAAGGGAAGAAAGTGGTAACCATCCTCGGGAACAAATGCCTTTTATCAAGGGAATTCGTTTTCCTCATTCTGTTTGTCGCTATCAGCAGGGAGGGAAAGTATTCTATAGTGCAGTCACTCTGTCTAAGAGATACTTAAAAGGTAAACACTCAAAAGGTTAAAGTGCAGCAAAGATCCGTTAAAAATAAACGAAATCGTCACATAAAAACAAGCTATATTATTATTTCATGACTTTCCATTTTAACGGGGTTCAGAAAGAGAAGCTTGTGAATGGTACAGGGAATTGCAAATTACCTCATTTAGAAAACAAATGCAATGACATTTCGAAAATGATAAGTTATATCTAGTAAACAACAGTTGATGTTTACGATGTCTCTGAAGGAAAACAGAGAAAGAGCCCTGGGGATTTGAGGTAACACCAGCTTTTAGAAGAAACAACAAGGTAATTAAATGGTTGTGGCTTCCTTCACTTTTAAACATTATTCATAAGCTTCACTGGTACACCTCTATTTCCTGCCAGGAGCAGAGACAAATACGGATTGTTGCAGTGGAGATGAAAAGGGAATCATGTGGGGAGCTTGGGACTGTCTGACAGGAGCAAGGGGCTACCCCTTCCCTCCGCTCGCTCTCTCTCTGTCTTCCCCTTAAACACACCATTTTATTTGCTCTCATTTGTGCATGTCCTTTGTGGAGGGTCAGCTGATCCTCTGGATCTTTAAGGCTCCCTTTCCCTCTGCAGTGGAATGGGGACAGCAGGCCATGCCATTCTTACAAGGCCACAGAAGCACGCTGTCTGTGTTCTTCTGTTAGATGAAGGGAGGTTTGGATGAGCATCAGATCTTACATTTACGGTAACACTTCTTCCTAGCAAACAAGGTTGAGTCTTTGAAAGCAGAATCAGTGTTGACCTCTGCTTCCCAGGCCTTGTTTAGGCTCATCTGGTTACTCATTCCATTTTCTAGTTTCTCTCACATCAGAAGAGTCTTTCCCTCTTGTTCTTGGACTTTGTTCTGGACTGTGTGCTTAGAGCTGGAATCGAGAGGGAATCTCAATCCCCGGACTCCATGCAACCCTGGAATGAACATAGGCCTGAGGTGGACTTACACACTGCCCGCCATAGGCCGGAAATAACAGGTGTGTGCCTCTTACTTCACATCCAGTTTGAACAGGTTTTTATTTACCTGTGGCTATGAAGTAGTAAGTTCTTATTAGAAGATGTTGAGAGGATCATTAACAGATCTCTAAGCAGAGTACAGTGGTCACTGTGTCATTCTCTTTCAGAAAGAACATTTAATAAGGCTGACTTAAAAGAGAGTTGAAACTTTCCATTTCTTTCCAGTGGGGCATGGGTTTAGAGCCTGAAAGACTCTAAGACCATGTTCTGACCCTATTTGATCTATTGCTGATGAAAATCACATTTTAATATGGACTATCAATTGATGCAATAGTCCTAACCTTACAAAAATCTGGCAAAGAGGCAAACCTCTACCTTCATATAGCCTCCACTAAATATATAATACTCTATCTCCTTGCTGTACTTCTCCTGCTAATGTATTACTTTGACATTTGTTCTGTATTTTTAAAATGATCGTTTTTGGTTTTTTTGAGATTATAGTATAATTACACGACATTTCCCTTCAATTTCCTTCCTCCAAATCCTCCTATATACCCCTCAAAGCTCTCTTTTTTCATTAATTGTTGTTGCATACATATATACCTAAACATATAAGTACAATCTGTTCAGTCTCTATAATGCTAGTTGTATGTATATTTCTAGGGCAGAAGATTTGGTATTGGATAACCAATTGGTGTACTCTTCCCTGAAAAGACTACTTCTCCTGCTCTCAATGTTCCTTATTTGCTTGTAGTTACTTGTGCAGGGTTGTGGCTTAGTGGGCTTTATCTATCTATGTTAGCACTTAGATGTTGTCCCCGATGAGCTGATTTTTAGGCAATCATGAGACTTTATTGGAATAGCTTCTGGTATTCTGAGAAGACACCATCTCAGAGGACACTCTTATTCCTTCAGAACTTACAATCTTTTCTTTCCTCTTCCACAATGATCCTTGAGCCTTAGTTTCAGGAATTGCTTGTAGATGAATTGCTTCTGACTGGGCTGCACAACTCTGTATTCTGATTGGCTATGATTTTCTGAAATGGTCTCCATCTGCTGCAAAGAGAAGTTTCATTGAAAAGGGTGAGGAATACACTTATTTGTGGGTATAAGGACAGATATTTTGAATGTACTTAGGAATTAAAAATGTATGAAGAAACTGACACTAGCAATTTATGTATTTATCATTTATTTTCAATATATTCAGTTAACGTTAATATATTACTAGAACACATTTCCCCTGAACATACAATAGACTTATTATGTTTGCAGTAATTTCATGCTGAAATTTCTCTTCTATTGCTTTCTTTATACTGTGCTGTATTTGTAGAACAATTTCTTATTCAATTGTATATTCAATGATGGTTGTTATTAAAAAATAGTGTGAGACGAATTGCTTTTTCTTTTGCTCAAAGATACTTCCTGCTACCTTCAAGATGAGAGGTCTAAATCATAAACCACTAATGTGTGTTTTATTTAAGAAGGATATTGTGAGAGGGGAGCTGGAAATCAAAACACTATTCTTGATATTTCCACTCAGTGTTGGATGCAACATCCTGGAGCCACTCTGTGTGTGGCTGAGTGGGACCTGGGGCTTTTACATGTATACACAGACACCTCTCTGCACCTAGCAAAGCAAGAAATATGTTGTCAGCTTTGTTCCATTTACACCATGCATCAACTCAAGCTTGGCCAAGGCAAACCAAGGACAACAAAAGCAAAAGCAAGTTTAACTTATTGGTTTCACTAATTTTCTCCCTTGATTTGAGAGTATAAAAAGTACATTTATTCCTTTAAGTTATTTAGAGCTTTAAATTGTGAATCATGTTAATGAATGTGGGGGAATAGAAATAAATTTGTAAGTATTGAAAGGTTTCTTAACATTCAATGATGAAAAAAAACTCAAAACCAAATGTGTAAATGTGATGTTACTGGCAACACTCACTCATTCCTCATTGAGGAAGTTCACTGCAGCCTTCGTTCCGCACACACATCGTGTATGCTTTGCGTTGGATGGGCTGTCACACCATGTGATACTGAAACACCCACACTCGGATTTGAGACTTTTGCATGTTATGAATTCTATTGATTTTACCCTTCAACTGCAATATGCTTCTTTTGTGGAAACATAGTGGTTTAATCACACAAAACCGAGACTTCAGTCTTTTTCTACCATCATTCTCAGCACGAGAAACTATCATATTAGGGTACTCTGGATTATATCATGAGTAACATGTAGTCTTCCTGCCAACCGCCTGGGCCCTGCTGAGCTGTCTCAATCCCCAAATAACACACAAGACATTATATTAATTTGAAGCTGTTGGCCGTTTGCTATGATTTCTTATTGGCTAGCTTTGACTTAATCTTTAACCCATAATTACTAATCTAAGTATTTCCATGTGATCAGCTCTTACCGGAGGAAGGGTCCAGGCAGGTTATTTCTCCTGCATCCTACATCGTGATTCACTGTGCCTCTCTTTCCCAGAGGATTCACTCCTAGTCCCACCTATCTTGCTTCCCTATTGGCCAAGAGTGCTTTATTAACATATACACAGAAGGACTTTCCCCATCAATCATTCTCAATTGTTTGTTTTTAAAATCTTGCTGTTTGAGTCATTGACTTGAGTTTCATAAAAACTTGTTGGATGCATATGAATTGAGGTGCTTGAGAATTAGAATAAAATTTTGAAATGGTTCTAAACATACTTCTGCCATTTTATCCTCTATACTTATACAAAGTAGCATTCTCAACAGTGATGACTATAAAATCCTGTTTGCTTAACTCTTAAAAAAGTTGAAGATGCTCTGTGTTCTGCAGTATCAAATATCCTGCCCATATTTAATCATTTGTATAGGTACATCCACCTCATCAGTTTGCAAATTTATTTTTGTCCTTAACAAATGTATAGTAAATGATTATTTCTCTGTGTTTCTGTGTATTCCTGTGGGTTCATGTATGTGTACCCATGTGTGCACAAGTGAGTATACCTTGAGTATCATTCCTAAAGTGTTGTCCCTCTTGATTTTTAAGACAATATTGGAGATCATCAAGATAGCTAGACTGGCTAGCCAGCAAGCCTTAGGGATCCACCTGTCTCCGTGTCCCCAGGAGGGATTACAAGTATGTATCACAACACCTGGCCTTTCAACATGAGTTCTTATGATCAAACTCTGGTTCTCTCATGCTTAGATGGAAAACACCTTACCAACCAAAGTGTCTCTCCAGCCAAGAATCTTTTTTTATGTTCTTTTTGTGATTTATTATTAGTCCATGTTTGACTTGTTTACCTGTTTTATAGACCTATATACCCAAAGTCATGAAAGAAATGCTCAGATGGTAAAGGTTTTACAAGCAGAAAAAAGATTGAAAGCCTTGGTTTGAACCAACTTTCTTTTTCCTAAACAGTTCCTTATAAACCTTGTTTGGGCTTTTTGAGTATAGACTATAACAGATTGCTATTACATCAGCTTAACCTCTTGGAGGCATCATTGCGGTTATTATTTATAGCTGTGGAACTACGCGGCACATGTAGTAGTAAGCACGACTCATTGTCAAAAGGTATACAGGACCTGAGATCATCTCTTTCCTGCAGCACCATGCCTTTGTCTGTTGAAAGCAATGAAAGTATGTCAAAAATACAACGAGATCTTGTATCTGCTGAAGGGTCCCAGAATTCCTCCTGCTGGCGCGTAGCACTCTCTCTCTCTCTCTCTCTCTCTCTCTCTCTCTCTCTCTCTCTCTCTCTCTCTCTCTCTTTTTCTTCATGTTATTAAATGAAACAGGGAAAGTTTATAAGGAACTCAGGAAGTTCACTCACCTAGTCTGGTACTAGTGTTGTAGGTGACACACATGATCGCATCAAAAGCTTTACACAGGTTATCGAATCCTATGTGGCCATTTTCCCACCTTCAGTCACCATCGGATCCTATTTGCTGTTTCTCTGGCACAAGGTAGATCTGGGAACACAATGGAAGATAAGTGAGGCTCGGCTGAGGACTGCAGTTACCTGTCTCTAAAACAGTCCACACAAATCGACAGCAGAAATGAAACCCTTCGCTGCTGTTCAGCTAAGCGTCTATTCAGGATCCCTAGGTGGCATTGAAAGCATTTAGACTCATTTCATTCACATGTCAGGTAAAGACTTTCATTTAGCAGGGAGATGAATGCTGAATAATGGGTCTTTTGAATAATGTAATTAAGAATTCATTAGGGGGGACTTAAAAAAATGACAGAATGCAATGTGTGTGTACTCCCTCCTCTGAACTCCCAAAATGTATCATACAGTTGATGATCAAAAAAAAAATCATCAGAGAACCAATTAGAAAATACTGGCATCTCATTTACAAAATACTGACATTAAAATTCAATGAGGAACAAATATATGTTTGAATTTATTAGAAATTATGTTAAATCAAGATTAAAGATCATTTTTATTATTTTAAAATGTGCTCATAATATGACAGCGGACTTAACCAACACTCTTTTCCTGAAAGGATCCCTCAGTGTTCCCTGCGTGAACCTTAACAATATTGAAGAAATTCACTTTGTTCTTGGATAACTGATTTAAATGAGAAATGGCAAACTTTTCTTTCTATTCTTTGCTTTATTTTAATTTAAATGACGAAGAGGCTTGAAACAGACCCAAATGCAGCAGCAGGTTAATTTGCCTGTAACAAAAGCAAGTGTTGCTGATATCTCTTATTAGTGCTAGCCAGGGGAAAGGAAGGAGGTTAAAATTGATCAGGGCTTCTTGGGGATCAGACGTCCCAGGGGGCTTATCACGCTCAGACCCCTACGATCTCAATCGCACCATCCACATGCATCCAATCCCGGGAAAGAGGTGACACATGAAAGGGACAGAGTGTGTAGACGTCAAAGCTCAAGGACTAAGAACCTGGGAGAAATTTCTACCTGGGTAACATCAGCGACTTGACATTTTTTTCTTTTCTTGGAGAAGTGACCATTTGCAAATTAGGAATATGTCTTCATGGCATAATCGATCATTTGTCTTTGCTGTGGTGGAAGCGCATTCTGTACATTGCTCTCCCTTGGCATGCCTCAAGTGAGACAACACGTACGTAAAGCTTGTTGTAGTTTTGCTTCAGTCACTTTCTCAATTTCATGAAAGGAAAAAGAAATCAAAGGAAGAAATCAATTCATTTGCTTTCATTACTAAATATTTGATCAATTACAAGTCAAATTATTTTAACACTTGGGCTAAAAATATTTTGTTTTACTTTTTACCTTGCTTACACTACACTGTCTTGGAAAGTAAATCGACTTGAAGGACCTGCGGCAGAGCATTAAGGAACTGTACAAACTGACCTGTGAACAGAGCTCCAGTTTCCTGCTTTTCTTTGAGAACTCTGACCCCGGGGAGATAGACTGTTAACTCAGTTATGAGAAGGTAAGTGATCTAATGACCCTCTCTGAAAAGTTAAAAATAAAAACACCACCCCCACCAGATGGAATTACTCACCCAGACGGTAGGTCTTCGGTCTTCGGAGGTTTTAAGTGCTGCCTGCATTCTTACGGTTTTCATTTTCATCTTGAGGATCACTTCTTTAAAAGATTTCTCCTAGCTAATTGGAAACAGTATGACCTAACGGAAGGAACAAAGAATAAAGGATTGCAAATGTTGAGGTTTAATCCTGGCCTTGTCACTGACTACTGCTTTGTGTTTTAACCACGTTGAACTGTCCCTTCTGTCTTCATTTTGCTGTATGTGAGATTGGGGATTGCCAACTCCAGACCAGTAGTACACAGGTTAGGGCAAGCAGGTGGTGAAAGATGATGCTCCCAATGTTATTATTATTTTTTTAACCTTTTTAATTGATTCTTTGGGAGTTTCACATCATGCACCCCAATTCCACTCATCTTCTGGTCCCCATACCCCCATATCCTTTCCTCACCCTCGGAGTGCTTCCCCAAGAGCAATATTCATTCTAACACAAATAGATATGCACGGCCTTGAAATGTGATAGAGATTTTAAAAAGAAGAAAAGAAAACCTCATAAACCTACTTGTAATTATTGGCTGAGAACTACATCTTAATCTGTCTGTAGTCAGGGTGGAATTGCTGAAAAAAAATCCCACATATAAGTAAATAGAGGTGGGTCAATTGATACAACAAATTTCTAGAAGCAAAAGCATATTTAATCTAGGTTTACAAAAAAACGTTTAATCTCATGTTTTGAAGCCAAGAACCTATCTTCTAGATACTCTTTTAAAGAATTGTGTGTGCTGACTAGTCTTATGTCAACTTGACATACAAACTGGAGTTCTCTAGCAGAGCAGGCTGAGCAAGCCATGAAAAACAAGCCAGTAAGCAGCACCCTCTATGGCTCTGCACTACTTCCTGTCTCCAGGTTCCTGCCATTTGAGTTCCTGTCCTGACTTCCTTCAGTGATGAAAAGCAATGCAGAAGCGGAAACCAGATAAACCCTTTTCTCCTCAATCTGTTTTTCCGTCATGGTGTTTCATTGAAGCAATAGAAACCCTCACTAAGACAAGCTAAGGTGATGACAAGCAGACAAGCCTCGCGGAACTGTCTCCCCACAAGTGCAGAAGAAACCTGTATCTAATCAATTATGGTAAGGAGTAAAGAAAGAGTGTCCTTTCTACAAGTGTGGCTTGCCACATTTGCATCTTACAGACTGGGGCACAGAATCTCCCTTCAGTTGTGAAGAAGTGAATGGCCCTGTTTCCTATGTATGTGGACTTCTAATACCCAAGGTCCTCATCCATGATACAGCAGAAAATTAATAAAATAAACCAATTCTTCCAGCCTTAAATGAGTTGGTAGCAAATTCTTCAGTATTTGACTTTCTAAATGCTTTGATGCATGGACCCTGCTACCAGTGGAAAGTAAATGCACATCAGTTTCACCAGTGAAGAGGTAATTTGTTATCCATAACAGAAAATTAAAATAATCAATGGGAATATTCTGATAATAGAATGTTATCAGTAAGTAATAGCAGGTATACCTCAATATATGTGCATTGTATATAGAAATTATATATGACATATAAAGCATAAAATATTACCAAAGTTAATTTCAATTTATTGTATTAAGAAAAATGTTCTGTAGAATTTCTAGTCATTTATTCCATGTGTACAAAAGATATCTCTACAGTATTTAGGGATTCTGCATACACAAGAGAGAACCAGTGCTCGGGGCAAAATGCAAGAAAGTACAAATAATGGCTCTAACATGTAGACAAATCATAGAATCCCAGAATTGTGAGAGAAAGCAAATTGTAGTAAGAATGGCCCTACATGTCACTGAGTTTGAGGAAAACACAGTGGGAACAGTAGCGAAGAGCATGCAAGCCATTCTGTTTCACCACTTTACAGGTTACAAAATGTCGGAAGGGAGATGATGGTGCTGGGGGGTTAGTTGAAGATACAGGTGGAAAGCTGGAGAGATGGTCTAGAGCATTTCCTGTTCTTCCAGGGGATTAAGTTTGGTTCCCGGCACCCATGCAGGGTGCCTCACTACCACATGTGACTCCAGCTCCGGGGGATCCATTGTCCTCTTCTGGGTCTCTGCTGGGAACCTTCCCCTCCACTTGTGGCATTTGTTGACAGAGACACAGCCAGAGACACAGACACGCACTCACACATATCAAATAACTAATTTAAAAAGACATATTCAGAATGGTGGGTGAATATTGCTCATGATTTGTGGTGTTTAAAAGCATGACTTTCTTTAAAATTACTAAGAATGGATAATTCTCATGAGAAGCATATTGGTTTTTTTTTTTTTTTTTTTGGTTTTATGCGACAGGGTTTCTCTGTATTATTTTGGAGGCTGTCGGTCCAGCCCAGCCTCGAACTCACAGAGATCCGCCTGCCTCTGCCTCCCGAGTGCTGGGATTAAAGGTGCGCGACACCACCGTCCGGCGCATATTGGTTTTCATTTCCTTCATCTTATCCCTGTCATACAGACAGGGCAATGTATTGTTCCTTTTAGAGTTCACATCCATTCTTGCTATTTCAGTAAAAGGCTAGGAAATCTGTTTCCAGGGGAAAAATCTAATTAAATATGATTCCCACAAATATATCTAATGATGTATTATTCATTCATTACTTATATTTTGATCCCAATAAAAAACTGAACTTAAAATATTTATCTTTCGTATTGAAAATTTTAACTCACAGGCAAAATAATTACATGTTTTCTGAAAAATCGATATTATTATAATCATATATTTCTGCTCTTTGATCTTATCCTGTTATGCAGTGAATTCTTTTCTATATTTTTCAATATTCTCCCTTTTTTCTAATGTCTCTTACTTTTCTGTTCTTTGTTTACTTTGCATAATATCTTACCTCACATCTCCTTTCCAACTTTCTTTAGATTTTTATTCAGTCTTCACTTACGCTCTCAAATGTGTTCATGTCCTCACCATGTCCTTCTTTGCCATCTTTTCTGTCCAATTTTGACCCCCAGTAGATGGTGATATTTAGTTTGGAGAAGGGCAAGACCAAGTGGTGACTTAAATGCTCTCAATTTATTTCACGAGCAAGTGTGGATGAAGGCCCTTAGATAGACAAAGTTTAAAATGCATACCTTTTATTTACTGTCTTTTGAAGACTTTAGTCTGGTTGGAGAAAATAGTGTTCTCATATGAAAAGAAAATCAATGTGGAAAAACGGGAAATGTCTGTATTAGGAGTTAATACTAGATTGCCAATATCACAGTTCAAACGAACTGAGTAGTGAGTTGTGTATTAATAAAGTTTTGCATTGTGTTTTATTTCATATTACCTTATATTAGAGTAAGGAATGAGCTTTGTTAAGGGTACTATTTAATAACAAATAGCGAAGGGACACTAACAACTGAAAATATATTCGGTGCCATTATGAAATGCAAAGAAAAATTACCAAGAGATGTAATTGCAGCCATATTAGGAAGATCTTTTAAAGCCTATTCTTCATGTTTACACAAACGCATGTTCAGGACTGGAGAGTTGGTTCTGGTTAAGATTGCTTCCTGCTTTTCCAGAAGACGCAAGTTTGGGTTTTCAGCACCTGTGTTGGCTTGAGAATGTGTGGTTATTATATTCTTAATTGCAACAGACTGGAAAAGTAAGCGTCCTTCAACTAGATAAGCTCTTGTCTCTCCATACACTAGGTAACTATAAATAGATTTAAAAAGTAGCTACTGGTACCTGCAACCCACAGATGAAGCTCAATGCTCGGTTGCTTGGTCAGTTAGGGATGTCACATAATGTAAGGTGTTTCTCTTGGCTCTAAATTTTGGTAAAAATTGGCAAAACTTTAGGTATAGAAAACATACCAGTAATCATGAAGAGCTGTGACTGTAGTAGCGGACTGATCTAACAGTTATGAGAAAATCAGAAAAATATTAAAACTTGGATTTTGATAGTAAATACCAGAATATGCATGTTTGTAAAGACTCATAAAAGTATGCACTTAAAGTACAGCTTATTTTAGGGGCCAGTGAGATGGCTCAGCAGTTAAGAGCTCTGGTTACTGTTTCAGAGGACCCAAATTTGAGTCCCAGCACCCAGTGGCAGTTCACTTCTAGAACCCTAGTTCCAGAGGATCTGATGCCCTCTTCAGGTCTCTGTAGGTACTGAATGTGCATGGCCCATAGTTTTAAGTGCAGGCAAAACACTCATACATACAAAATATAATTTATTTTGTGTTAAATTATATCTCAGTAAACCTGGAAACCACACACACAAAACAACAACAAACAAACAAACCAACAAACAAAAAAAACCAAACCCAAATTATGGGCTAGCCAGATGCTCAGTGGGTAAAAATGCTTGTCATCAAACCTGACAACTTGAATTCAAACCCCAAGACACATAAGGTAGAAGAAGCAAACCAAATCCTTTCAAATGTCCTTTGACCTTCACATATGTACTGTGGCACATCCCCCCTTCCCATGTACATATGGGCACATGTAGACAGCCTCACACACACTTAGTAAATGTAAGTTTTTAAAAAGCCTGAACAAGGGGGAGCTCATGGACCCCAGACTGATAGCTGGGAAGCCAGCATAGAACTGATCCAGACCCCTGAATGTGAGTGTCAGTGAGGAGGCCTCAACAATCTATGTGGCCTCTGGTAGTAGATCAGTATTTATCCCTAGCATACGAATGGACTTTGGGAGCCCATTCCACATAGAGGGATACTCTCTCAGTCTAGACACACCGGGGAGGGCCTCGGCCCTGTTCCAGTTGATGTGACAAACTTTGAAGATCCACCATGGAAGGCATCATCCTCCCTGTGTAGCAGAAAGGGGATGCGATAGGGGGCTAGTGGGGGGCAGGGGAGGAGGGGGGGGGGAGAGACCTGTGATTGACATGTAAAAGAAGCTTGTTTCTAATTTATATAAAAAAATCTTTTGAGTCTGATGATTGTAAAGCCTAAGATTGGTGGGAGTACCAACAAGGGAATGAACAACTCTAGAGCAGACAGAGTCTCTTTTGTGTTCCTAAAATTATTAGAAATCGGGGCCAGTGTGGCTTAGCTGTTAAAGGCACTTACTGCAAGTCCTGAAACTGGAGTTCAATTTAGGGTCCTGCAAAACGAAAGAACTGACTACTACAAGATGTCCTCTACCCTCCACACATATGCCACAGCACATGTATCCACACATGTGTACAGTAATAATAAATTCAGTTAAATTAAAAACTGTCAGTAGATCAGCACAGTTGGGTTGCAAAGACAGGCATGGCACAGCGTGGTTGATGACAATCAGAAAAATCAAGAGGCTCAGGTGCTGTCTATGCCATGGATTTGTGGAAAGATGGACTCTGGGATGCATGAGGAAAACACTGTTAGAAGGTCACTCCTAAGAATGTGAGTGCTTTCTCAATAGGCCAGGGAGAAAGCACGAGCCAAGTACGTTTCCATCCTTTGCTTTGTGAGTTTTATTCCACAAATTGGTCCTGTGTTGCCAGTGAGCAGCCATTCTAAGCAAAGGTGATATCATCTGTTAATTTCAGGTGAACTACGCCTTCTGCCCTCCGCCAGTTTTGATCTTCACTGTAACCAGGGAGTGCCCCACCTCCCGCCAGAATGGCTTCTGTTATCACGCAATAAAGACTCATCTAGTGCATACAAAGTATGACTTTGACCATATGACATATGGGTCAACTGTGCTAATAGGTCTTAGATGGTGACCATTAACAAAGATAATGCCTGAAAGTTGTGACCCAAACAGCTGTGATCAGGTGCACTTGGGTGTCTGTTCAGTTTTCACTGGAAAGGCAAGGAGACAAAATATTGGTGAATACAGCCTACAGCTAGTAATTAGAAGCAGTGAGAAGCAGTGGCACATTTAGATTATTGAGCTTCGCTTTGCATTGGCATCCTCTCCTGAATATTTCAGTGGCCTTCATTTGCATACCCACTGAGGATTTCTGAGCAGGAATTACCCTTTGTTCTCAGGCACAGAATTCAACAGGGTTACGAGCCATCTTAGAGTTTGACCCATTCAAAAAGCAGGTGCTTTGTGATGATGTGGCAAGTGAGATGTGATTTACTCTTGGTGAATGAGGTTTTCCTAAAAAAAAATAACTTACAGTTGCATCACGAGACTCAAAAGTTAGTCTGTCATGGAGGCTTGCGTTGGTGAGAGTATTTAAAAATCGCCATGAAATGTGATTTTTGGCAGTAGGAAAGTGATAGTTGTCACATATGTTCCTTCCATTTATTCCCCAGTGAATGTCCTTCCCAGTGTCATGATGAGCCAGGTCTTCCAAAGCCCACTACACAATCTCACTTCTCAGACCTGGTCACACAATGACTCACCAAGCCTCCCAAATTCATTTCAGATGGCTCAGGGAAGCTGTTCTTGGGTGAGCATATGAGTATTAAATGCCAAATGTACAATCTGTGCAAAAAACCTCCACCTCTTATAGGAACTTATTTTTGCATATGAAAACAAGACTGGAAACAAGCTTTTTTTATTTCCGCTTTTCGAGACAGGGTTTCTCTGAATTGTTTTGGAGGCTGTCCTGGAACTCGCTCTGTAGACCAGGCTGGCCTTGAACTCACAGATCCGCCCATCTGTGCCTCCCGAGTGCTGGGATTAAAGGAGTGTGCCACCAACGCCCAGCAGGAAAAAGCTTTATTGTGTCTTTTGTTTTTGAGATTATGATACAATTACCCCAGCTCCCTCTTGCCTTCTCGCCTTTCAGACACTCTCAGGTACCCCTCCTTATTCTCTTTAAAATTCACGGCCCCTTTTTAAATTAATTATTGCTACATGCACATGTTTATATCCTTTTAACACCAAACACTAAATGAAACTGAGTTGATACATGATGAAAAAGATTGGGTAGAGTGAGGAAACTGTTACAGATGATTATTTTCTAGAGCGCAGTGGAGGTAGCAGCTCCACTGTCTCTCCATGTTTTCTTCACGAGTGCAGACATGTTACAAACACAGGTGCGTGAACAGGCACACTCACACTCCTTAATAGACAACAACCAGACCCAGATAGATTTTCCCACTCAAACCACTGTGGTTTCAAGAAAAGTTTTAGGGATTTGACTCAGAGTTGAGCAAACAAATGCTAAGCAAAGTACAGGAGTGTTCTTTCCCACGCTTGTGCTTGGGGACAGCCAGAAGTCACTGAGCTGACCCCACCAGACAGCCTTATGACCGTATTACTGTGTTAATGACGGCAGCTATGTCTGGGTGGCTGACCTTTCCTCCAGACTCACGTTTGAAGGTGAGCCTTGTAGTTAAGGCATTAGTAACAGCTTGAAGTAAACCATGGTCTGTATCTCCCTGTTATTTTCTCTTAAATATCTGATCAGCTTATTATAACATACCATGAAGTCCGGAAGTGTTAGCCTTCATTTCAGAAGGGTCTAATGAGTGAGCACATGGGGACATAGTGGAATTTTAGATGTGTGAGCTGGAGAGACGGTTTTCCGGGGTAAGGTGGTCTTTGGTCATTGCTGTACTTAGCTAGTCACTAATAAAGATGATAAAGCCTTCAAAATGACACAAAAATTAAGCAAAAATAATAAAACCATTTATTATCATGCAGGATAGTTGAAATTTACTAAAGAAATCTCATCTCTGCTCAATGTACAGAACCATTATCACAGCAATATATAGTGAGATATCCACCCTGTCCACACCTGTGACCATGCCCAAATGGGCATGGTCAGAGCTACAGGTGGGGAAGGGGTGGATATGGGCATGCTTACAAGTGCAGATGTGACAGATGTCTCACTGTAATTCCCCTTTTAGTCTAAAGTAAAAGGTTTAGGCTTGATATGAAACTGTATACAAAGATAACAAATATCAAGTGTGCTTTAGGTGAAGAAAAAGTAACAACAAACACACTTATGATTTGTTGCCAGTGAAGCAACACGAGCAAATGACAAGAACTACAGCAATACATTCTTCTAAACTTACATAAAAATCTCATTTTGGGGGGGGTGGTGGCTTGAGACAGTGTTTCTCTGTGACTTTGGAGGGTGTCCTGGAACTAGTTCTTGTAAACCGGGCTGCTCTCGAACTCACAGAGATCTGCCTGCCTGTGTCTCCCAAGTGCTGGGATTAAGGCGTGTGTCACCAATGCTTGACAAAATCTCATTCTTGTTGGGTGGAAAATACAAGTATCTAGAGAACTATATTGCAGACGAGTAGGAAGAACAAATTCTAAGAATAAACAACAAAAGACTCAGAAAATTGGTTGCCTTCAATAGGATCCAAGAGGGCTTCACAGGGAGGAGGTGTAGACTGCAACTCAGATTTTGGTGAGTGGATGTTGTCTTGTCAGTGCACTTAGTAAAGTGTACTTGTCTGGGGTCAGTGTTCAGTGTATCCCTGCCGCTATGCCAGATCACTAAGCTAAGTACTGGCCATTAGGACACAGTGCTTTGCAAGCACGATCTCAGAGGAATTCCTGAAAGGGAATGGCATAGTTAGTGACCATTTGAAGTTGGATTGTGATGAATCCTCGGCACTATGTGGAGCTGAGTGGTGGGTCCTCAGCAAGTGAAAAAGAACACAAATATTCCATTACTTTAAAAACCATTAGACTAAATTCACAAACCAAGCAAGACTTAGATATCAGGTAATCCATTTGCTGGAGTATAGGCATTAACTATATTCTTACCTTCACAGTTTCTTAGAGAGTCGTAAGTGCCCCCACCCATTCTCATATTTCTTCCAAACACAAGCATACAATGTTCTTTGTAGGAATATTACATCTCGGTTAAAATTTATAGTTGAATACTTATTTACTCGTTAGTTAATTACTTGTACAAATAAGTAATAAAGTGGGGGCATACAGGATTATATCAAAAGGAACTTTTATTTTGACTTGAGTACAGTTTGGAAGTAGATGTGGTGGTACCTGTCTGTAAATCCCACAGTGGGGAAGATGAGGCATGTAGATTACTACAAATTCAAACTCAGTCTGGGCTGCGTTGTCCCAAACACACAAAGCACAGGGGAAGAAAAGGAGCAGGAGGAGGAGGAGAACAGGAAACACAATCTAGGCTTTTATTTTCCAGCCTATGGGATGGGTTGGGACTCTGGTTCTTTTGAGCCAGTATTAACCTAAGTCTGTCTACCCAGTGTGCCGACTGATTGGCAGCAGTTGGAGAGTGGCTATGAAACGGGAGAAGTCAGTTTGCATTAAAAATGAAGTGCGCATAATACACGACGCTAGCCCTCGATGCATTCAAATCATCCAGCACATTTTCTGAGATCAAAACAAACCATAACTTGCTGGATTTGACTGTGAGGAGCATTTGGAATATGTATCTTTTGTACTAACCCAGAGCCCCCAAAGACTATGTGCTTATATAAATACACCCATATAAAGCAGCGGGAGAAGTCTTCTCCTTGTTATTATACATGCAGGTGAAGCAGCAGCTTTTTGCTGTTGATTGTCAGAATGTTTTATTGAAAGCGTGTACTTTACTAAGGAAAGCAAGGTCAGCACCAGGGTAAGTTTCTAGCAGATATTTAAACTTTGGAAGGGTGAATGCCATTTAGACATAATGTGGTTTTTATTAAATAAATCTGTCTAATAACATTAAGGTGCTATTTCAATGTTAAGAACAGACAGAGCCAATCTTAAGAACTAAGAGATGGGGGCGGAAGGTTGGGGTCATGGCAGGGAGGGAGGTGGGTACTAGTTGTACCTGGTTAAAGCCGACAGAACAGGAAAGACTAAAAAAATTAAAGCTTCGTTTCACTTCCATATTGCAGGATAGTTTATTTTTTCTTGAAATTCCTCTTTGCTCTGTTTGATTTTCAGCAAAGTAAGGCAAAATTTTGGAGTATATTCCTAATATGGAATGGAAACAATGCATTTTCTTTAGCAAACATAAAATGTGACCATGTTGTCAATAATTCGGTGGTGATTGATAACAAATATGAAAAGAAAAACTAAAGGATATTTAAAAAACTTTCAATGTAGATTTCAAAACATTGAAATTAAGAGGTGAAGGTAATCAGAAAAATCACTATTTAGTGAACAAAGCTTAACCCATCGGCGGAGAGGATTCCACTAAAACCCATCAGTTTTTTTATATTTATCTTATTTGATGTAATGAAGTTCTGTAGGCTGAGAGAAAATACGTAAAATCACATTATATAATTGCTCATAGTACCATCTTAGTGTCATGGCTCTAAATTAATAACAGTTTCATAATTTAGCTTTAAATATAGCTAATATTAGTACTCTTAAATGAAAGCATACTTTGAGTGTGCTTAATTGGAAAGCCAAACTCACAAATGTGAGAAGAATCTTGCAAACTCAAAGCAAGTGGCATCAATATTTGAGCTGTAAATGCAGTGAAATTGAAGAGCTATGATGATGACATCCTTCTGATATTTGTCATTAAAACCATTCTTGTGATTAGAGGGAATGTGTTCAACTCCTTTACAGTAACTTAGACGCTGCAGCCAAAGGATACCTAGTGAGATGAAATCTCTAATAACAGAAGGAAAATAATAAATACTGAGAAACATTTACTCTTGACAAACAAAAATAAGCTCTTAAATGGTATTACATGATGCAGAAGCAACACATGCAGGAAATCTTGACATTGAAGTGCTACATCTTGTGGATTTTGGAGCATTTATCCAAGGACTACTAGCATATGTCTTACAGGGAAGAGAGGAGAGAAAGCAAAGGAGAAGAAGAAAGCAGAAAAGAGAAAGGAAGAAAATAAGTAAATCAAGACAGCATTTCTTGCTCTGAAGACCCACAATTCCAAATTTCTGGGAATGCTCTTGGGTATTCCGAGGTCAGAAGCAATGCCAATCACCTGCCCTCCTGCGGCTGGTAGACTGGTTCTTCCCCACAGGATTGTAGCTGAGTCCCTATGGTCCTTGCTTAGCTCTGTGTTTTTTCTTATGCTGCCTTATGATTCCTTACAAAGCCTCCATTTCTTCAGTCTCCTAAGCTAAAGAGTGTGACCAAAATTTTTCCTTTTAAATCAAGATATGCTGTTTTGGTGTTATCTCCCCCACCCCAAATATTGCTGACATATTACTTCACAAATTAAGCCTATTTCTTTGTGACCAGTTGCAATAAGGTCTTCCACTAGAGTATTTCACTCATGTTACTTAGTATATGGTTTTTCTTTATCTTTTTATTGCAGGGAGTAGAAGTAATTAAAACATTTAGATGTATTCATTTTTCATTCTTATTCATTTATTTCATTTTTCAATTTCTGAGAGAACAGTAACTGTCAGAAAAAATCACTTTCTCTACTGTATATCCTTTTTTCAAGAGTGGCACCCCAACTTTCAGATAGATTGACTTTCCACTTTATAAGTTCTGCCTATCAGTGCTTTCCACTCTTTAACTGAAGAAGTCACAAGAACTTTGTCAAGATTCTTACATCTGCCTTGTTCCTTCCTTTTCTAAATAGCTAACTCACCAGAGAATCCCTATTAAATGTTCTCCTGGATTCTTCTGATGATTTCTAATGGTATTTTCAAATCATATTCCCCTACAAAAAACCTAGATGATACGTTAACTTTCACAACTTATCCAATTGTTCACATCACCAAGTGCCAATGACTTTCAAATAATCAAAAAGGTAAAAGATGGAGTTTCCAATATGATTCTTTGTATGAATCTATAAATGTGAATATTAATCTCTGTATCTGCATAATTTTGTATCTAAACAATGAAAATCTAAGCTTATAATGAAATATAAGCAATGAAAAATCTCCCATAAAAGACCATCTATCATTGTTACCTTTAAGGGATCCAGTTTTTAATTTTTTATTCACTTCTATTTTCTTCTAGTATACCAGAAGTTCTCAGTTTTAGTGTATCCCAAATTTGTAAATTTTAAATTTCAAATTCATGACAAATTCAATTTCACAATGATTTTATGTTTGGATGGATATGTCAGCAGAGAGCGTTAAATACTTTTAGTCACTGCTTGGTAGGTATCTACCAGGCAAAGGCCATGAGGAATCTTTACTGGTTTATCTCTCACGGTATAAAAGAAATTTTAAATTTGTATCTAGTATTTATTAGTGGTGATTTCCTTGAAATGGCCCCCAAGTATAGTGCTGAAATACTGTCTTGTATTCTTATATGCACCTTACTGAGAAACTAAGTTTGTAGGATAAACTTCATCCAAGAATGATTTTATAGTTTTGTTAACTACAGGCCATGTTAATAAATCCACAGTACTATAAGAAATAGGATCTCTTCAAACCTACATGTCTAAAACTGGACTGGCTAGGTGATGCAGCCATAAGTTCACAGATAAGAAATCTGAAGTATGGAAAGAAACATTACAGAACACATCATTGTGTCTAATATAACCCATTTTTAAAGTTTAATGTAAAGATTTCAGGTCAGATGCTGGAAGGACATCTCAGTGAACAAAGTGCTTGTTTTTCAGGGGTGGGGATCAGAGTTCAGACCCCCAACTCATATAAAGTGGGCTAGAATGGCTTGTCTCTGCCATCTGTAGGAAGAGTGGAGCTGAAGATGGGAGAATCCCACACTCATGGGCCAACAAGCCTGGTATACCCAGCAGCAAACAACAGAATACCATGGTTCCAACAAGGTCAAAGACCAGGCTTGATACCTGAGGTTGTCTTCTGGTCGTCACAGCTGTGGCTCATGGCTGCACACATACACTCTCACATAGACACAAATACACATGAACAGACATGCATACTACACATTACAAAACACTCATAGTCACAACAGAGCCAGGCATAAAATAATACAAAAGTAATAAACACATAAAAATAATCAATTCCCTGAATCTATTTAATGGGTTTGAATTGTTTTCAGCAGTTCAGCAAACACTCCCTCGTGTGAGCTGTTTCTCTGCTAGGTAGAATGAGGGAAAATTTTGTCAGAAGCAAATGGTATGTTTGCCTCTCTTTAAGAAACACATAACCCTTTTTTTTTGTTGTTGTTGTTTTTGCTTTGCCTGCCAGGAGATTTAAAGCAGCCTCAGTGCTCAGTTACAGTAATTCTATTAACCACAAATAGAGTTCATTTTTCTGCTTTAGTTAGCGCATTTATGTTTGTTTTACATCTACTGAATATTTTTGCTTGATTTCTTCTTTTGGTGAAGAGCCATGAAGCTCTCAAAGGAAAAAGTGAGAAATAAGAATGAAAAAAATTTTAAAAACTAGTGTACAAATTAATCGTTTAAATGAGAATTCTTGGAAGAAGGATTTAGAGATAAGGAGCTGTTTGCTGGGGAGACTTAATGTTGAATGCTTTGATCCTTGTCCAGGGAGCATTGCTGGAGGTCAGAAAGATAGATTTTGCCATGGACAATATGAAATGTCCCTTAGTTGTGTGGCTGTCCATATGAAGATATTTTGTACTGTGTATATATATGACAGCAACTTTAGGACAATGGAAGAAGATAGTTTTCTGAAGTGTTAGGTGAATTAAATGTGACTTATTTATCAATGATAAAATAACAAATTACAAAATCTATGTTAATATACTACTTTCTAAGTCTATTTATAATTTTGTATTTACTTACCAAATCTGGGTGATAATATTACAATATCCGTGTTATCTTATAGTGAAGCAGAACACCCAGTTACGAACAGTGATTGGAAAATTTCTGTTTAACATGTTCAATGGAGCAGTTATCTTATTGCTGAAGATAATTCTAGATATCTAATGAACGCTCATTTGCTTTCCTTGCTTGTGAATTGAGAGTTTCAGTGAGAAATATTAATAGCTGAAAAGTTCATTAACCCTAAAATCCTTAGTCACATGATTTGCTGTGACCTAAGAAGTGCCAGAATTTGTTCAAAACTTGAGTCAAAACTTAACCCGATCTCCTAAGGTGTTAACAGAATAATCAAGGGCACCTTCATGGTTCAATGTAACTGATGTGTTTTGGATCTGCTCTACTACATACATTTACGTCACTACTATATCTCACACACATCAGAACAAGCAAATGTGAATAAATGCCACTGCCAGTAGCTTGAAGACCAGGTGGTTTACCTTCTCTGCCAACTCGCATATTTACAAAATAGAGGTCATTCTATGGTATCCATTTAAAGAGGTAACTATGAGGAATAACTGAGTTGATTATTTACAAACAAGTCCAAACAGAGCTAGCCATAAAAAGACTGTGGCATGCATTTGTTTAGTTGAGTCATTGAGAAGCTATGTAAAGCGTTACAAGAAATAGGTAGCCTGCTAAAAACAGATACTGTTCAAAGGCAGTGAAAAGCTGTAAAGATCATGGAGATATAGTCCTGGAGATTTTTGTTTTCAATAGCATGCCCACTCCATCTTTTTCTTCTTCTTTTTTCCCTCCAAAGAAATCAAATGAGGAATTTCACATTATAAAGCAACCTGATGGCACTGAGGTAGATCCGAGCATCCCTACCTGTGCTCATATTACAGGTGACATTAAACTGCATTCTCAAAGGCCTGGGAACCACAACAGCTCTCAGGTTGCAACATTAAAAGACTATTACCCCTGCCTTTGATTTTAGGCTTCTTGCTGAATCACTATACTTACTGAGCTCCATGCCAGTAACGCATTCACTTTTTAGAGTCTTTCTTTTAGAGGAAAAGATTTCAATATTTTCAACATTGCACTATGCAGAAGATAGATATGTTTACCCTGAATGTAAACGTGCAACAACATATCAGAGGGTAACCCAATGAGCACAATTACTAGCAATCATTTGAAACAAATTTAAAAATCTAATCACATTGGACTTCATAAATGCATAAAATTATGCTGTCCATCAAAACTTAAGAAAATAAAACAGCCAATTAAGTATGTCTGTGACACCTTGTATTGCATACTAAGACAGATCACCCAGAAACAGCAGTCCTAACCTTTAGCACTAATTTTTAAAGTAGGATAGGCAACATTCAAACCATGAATCCCAACTCATGTCACATTTAGTTTCGTGGCATTTGCAGAGCTCTAAGTGGTCAATATATTGTATGCAAGATAGAAGCATACTTCTCCTGCTTCATTTCCAAATGGTCTCAACAACTCCCTAGAGATACGGACTCTGATGAGATTTCCAGTCTGTCATCTTGGTCCCTAGGAAAGAAAAACATTAGCTCCCTTTTTGTTTGTTGATTGATCAGTGTTCTCAAGTACAAATCAATTACCACTGCAGCAAGTCTGAGTTTGAAAATATAAACAAGGATGCCCTCAACACGTGGGAAAAGGAATAGACATTCATGCTATATATGTTTATAAAGCATGCTGCACATAACACCTGAATAAACATGTAGAAAGAGCCCCCAGGACTGTATATCTTAAAGAGTCCTTGAAAGTTCACAGAAATTAACACAGGTAACAAAAAATAAAAGAACCAGTGTTTGAGTTAGACGCAAATCTATTGTGTTCAATTACATAACTTTTTAAAAACCTGTCATGCTCCGATTGGCTTGGGTCCGGGAACCAGGGATAGATGAAGAAGGACAGATGTACAACAGACACTCATACAGTATAACCATGATCTGGTGGCAATATGCTGTCTCTGGAAACCTGGAACCTCAGTGTGCTTATTAAGCACAGCATAGGTGAGGAACTGGCTTATCTCAGTAGAAGATGGTCTCGGTAGGTGAGCAGTATCCAGCTGTAAACATCAGGGAGCAGAAATCTTGTTATGCTGCGAGTCTTTGAACACTCTGGTCAGTCATTTGTAGACAGCCATACTAAGACTCCAGAGGAGAGTTTTGCCACCCTTCAGAAGTCTGGGAAAGTGTCTTTGCCAATGTCTCATGGGTCTGACATCTTGAAGTCCTCCATAGTACTGTGCCAATGTCTACAACACACATTCAGTCAGGACTTCACTCTCTCAGGGCTCCTCTGCTCCCTACAAAATCTTTAGTAATTAATGTGTGCATGTCTAATTTTTTTCTAATTACATAAAGACAGTCTTGTATAAATGGCTAGAATTAAGGTAAAATAGGACCTATAAAATAGAGGTCAAGAGCTGGGGGTGGTGATACATGCTTGTAATTCTGACTTGGAAGATGGAGACAGGGGTTCATGTAGCATGAAAAATAAAAGGACCCTGGACACTGATATTGGGGTTCAAACTTCAAGCTAAATATCAGAAAAATCAAAGTAGGCAGCTGCTAGCTAGTACCTCAAGCTCAGGCTGAAAGGGATGATCCATGCACAAGTTCTTTACCAAGCCTCAAACTGCTGCCTCTCCTCAGTGTGGTTGGAGAATGAAGGCTCCTATCTTATGTATGACTGGAGAATGAATGCCTCCTGATGAATACTGAAGAACCCGCTTCTATCTTTAATAGCACCCTAGTACTGGGATTAAAGGCATATGATCTGTTAGTCTTTTAGAGTGATTTAATCTCATGTATCTCTGGGTGGCCTTGAACTCAGAGAGAACTGTCTACCCCTTAATCCTAAATCCTAACATTAAAGGTGTGTACCACCACATTTTAGTTTCTGACTGCTGGAATTAAAGGCATATGCCTGGTTTCTATGGCTTGTGGTGTATTTTGATTTCTGAATCCTCAGGCAAGTTTTTTATAAATCATACATAATATATCACCACAAGTTCAAGGCCAATCTCAGCCATACAGCCAGTCTAGGAATAGTCTGGACTACAACAGACCCTGTCTTTAAAAGAACTAGTAAAGCAAGCAAGCATTGCTCAGCATTACATACTTGGAATAAAAATAAGTGAAGTAGGCATTAAAATACTAAAAGTATTTTTGAATGTAATAGGTTCACTTTCCATTCTTTTTTTTTTTTTGGTTTTTAGAGACAGGGTTTCTCTGTAGCTTTGGAGGCTATCCTGGAGCTCACTTTGTAGACCAGGCTGGCCTCGAACTCACAGAGATCCTCCTGCCTCTGCCTCCCGAGTGCTGGGATTAAAGGCGTGCGCCACCAATGGCCGGCCTCACTTTCCATTCTTGATCAGGACAGATATCATTATGTTATCACTGATTTTTCCTTTAGGTACTGATTATCATACAATTGATTGAATTACCAATTACATACATCTTTTATTTTAAGGCCAACAGGAAAAGTCCATTAATATCTGTCTTTTACAATTAAAATAATAGCTGACATGGTTTTTTGATTATGAGAGTTTCTGAAGTAGAGACAAACAAAGCACTAATCTTAAAATTAGAACATTAGTAAGATTATGTAGATTACACCTGAATGACTGTGAGGAAGATTGAGGACTTGTGGGTTATGTCTAGCAGCTTGTATATGTGATCATAAAACTGGCTGAGTGATGTTTTCCACATAAGACAGAGTGTCATGAAAACAAATGCGTACCATCAACCATGTGTACTTTAATAGGATTTTTTGGTGTGCAAATCACTGGGATACAATGATGCAGTGAGGCATAAAAACCATGAATCAAGCAATAAATTGAGTAGAACACTAATTATCTTCTCTATAAGCTAAAGTGTATATATTAGGTGGCCATGATGGTATTACAGTGTTCAAAATCCAAGGTGAACTTCTCTTCTATAAAAACTCAATAGTCTACTGCTGCCTCTGACTAACATCAAATTCTATTTCTCTACTTCTGTTTTTGGCATGAAAATTCAATACCTAATGGAAAGGTCATTATCATTATTAAGTTTTATAAGAAAATCAGTACGCACTAGTATCTATTTAATAACAGAGACATCATGAATGTCAAATTTAACACACTTTGCAGAGTGCTAATAACTCTTAAAATGTACCTTGTCTCATGCAGAAGTCAGTATTGGAAATTTTATATTACTTGCCTTGCCTGAAAGCACTAAAAAGTATTTCTGTAGAAAATATTTTTACAATGGCTTGTTTTGAAAAATAGTGACTTCTTACAGCTTTGCTTAATTTTGGGTTCAGTTTCAAAGCAAATGATAGTTAAAATTCATTTTTCATTGATAATATGAACTAAATAAAAGAGATAATTTAAACATTGTGTTATATGTTACTGTCAGGATAAATAAAGCATGTATGTGTGTCTTTATTTGCAAATTTTTAATGGTATATATACTTTATATACATTATTGATGATACCAGAAGTGCTTTTTTTCTTTCTTTTTTCAGTTCTAAAATTGTGAGGGTATAAAATATGCATTTATTCAGAAACTAAACAAAAAATAACTTCAGTAATTCTGCATTACAATGACCCTAATTCAGGTCCAGTGATAGATTGGAAGAGCTTGTTTCTTTTTCTATTATATATTTAAATTAAAAATAGGAAGATGTAGTTTCTACTAATGAGTTTTGTAGGGTTGTTTTAATATGATGTCCCTGAGGAGATTTCTTCACTCGGTGTGAAGGCTCCTAAGAGGTGCTTGTGCACCTGATTAATTCATAAATGGCACTGAGGGCTGCACACTTGCCCAATCCTAGTTAAATCATAGTAGGCAGCTATTCCTCTGTAGGATGCATTCATTGCAAATTGTGAAGTTCTTATTCTATACCTAATTACAGTATTCTACTCCAGACTGATTTTTTCCATAAATTCTTGTAAATGTGATGTCCATTTTAGAAGGTAGAGAATGAGGTTCATTAAAATGACTTCAATCTATAGGATTTTAATGTAACAATGATTTGTGACTCAAGGGAAAAATCTTTGTGAAAATCAAAGAATAAAGATGTATATGTAAAATACAGTGGTATGAAAATACAATGATTTTCAAATTAATTTGTTTTTGGTAAATAATAATTAAACAGTGACTATGAGGGATATAACAAAAACGGTAAAAAACGTTCCATGGAGCAGATTATAGTTGTTGCAGGTTAAGGAACTTATGAAAAGTACATGTTGAAGTATGGCACCTAGTCCTTCTATGTATGTCCCATGGAGAATACTAACAAGATGTGTGAGAATTGGTACGTGTGTGTAAAATGCTGGCACTAGAACATAGTAAGCTGTATATAACCTTTTGTATGAAAAAGTTTTAAAAATTATACCTATTCTAGCCCCTATGTAAATGAAATGTACCTTTTTTACTGTTGTGCTTTAGCCCCAACTAGTAGTACAGTACTGGCCCTTCTTTTCCCTACCTACAGACATCACTTTGTTGATTTTATGTTAATTAAATGAATGTGAGTCTTTTCTTTATAATTAGACAAAATAGGTTAGCATTTCGTCGGTAATTATCTGAGCACATTTTAGAATTTTGGCTGACAACCATAAACCAAGTAGACAAGTAGCGTGTTATTCAAACTATGTGGCATCCCATTACCCTTTTGCAAATTCCACATATCACAAAGCAGTATTATTTATTAAAATATAGTATCTGTTGTCACATTTAAGATAAATGTTCAAGTGTTGTGTGAATCTCATGATTATCATTTTTAGAGGCTCAAATCCTAGTTTCTGAAACTGTGAAAATTGTACTAGCTGCATCTGCCATTCAACTCAATCAACTGAAAAGTCATATTTACTTATTATTTGCTTTTGTAGTATGCACACAAGGTCCACAAAGTATGCGACCATTTATCCAATTCCAATGTCTACATCTTAAATATGGCCATTTTCTTTAATTTAGGAGTTTAAAGAGATCAAAGAAATATGTAGCTCATCAGTGTCTTAAATGAAACATGAAAGTAAAAGAAGTAGTTTATAGTCTTTCATGGGTTTGGCAATTATTTACTGGTATTGACAGAACACAGTAATTCATAATGTTCCCTCCATTCTACGTTTTATTACAAAGGACAAAGTGGCAGGAGAAAGGGAACCATTAAAAGGCTGAAAGTAGAAATGTAAAAACACTTCTTGGTGTTGTTTAATTTACTAATGGCATCATCATCAGGATTGGGCAACTCTCACCATCAGACACAGCTGAGTTGTTTCAAATCAACTGGACAAAACGTAACTAAACCCACTTAGACCCTGTCTGCTACCTTCTAAGGTCTTATGGTTAGGATGTCAAATTTTCTGTTTTTACATAAAGATGTCCTAAGCTTTATTTTACAGAACCTTTCATATAAAATCACCCAGTTGACAAAGGACAATTATCATCATTTTAAAATGCTTTGGATATATGCCACTTAGTCATCTATTTTTTTTTCCTCTTTCACATTTAGACCACGGCATAGAGAAATTTGATCACTCAGTAAAGCTGTTCTGACCCCAGTCAAAATAAGGTAAAGAATTAAGTGGTTACATGTGGTGCTAGGATAAAATTGCTGTTAAGGTTCAATCCACAAGACGATGCTCTGATCTCTCATTGGACAAAGGAGTGTATTGTTGTTAGGATCAATGGCATGCTTTAAATCTTGGTTTCTTAGCTGTACAACTCATTGTGTGTGAGGTGCTGGTGATGATCTTGTTGGTGAAGATGCTGACTGGAAATGAGTCTCACTGCATCTTACAGAGTGGAGAGAAGAAAGTACTTCTGTTGCTCCATAAGTGAAATGCAGTGCATGAAAGCAATTATAAAATAAAAAGTTCAGTGGTAAGATATATATATGACATTAGTCAACTAGCACACAGTAGTTTCCTACAAGTCTTTTGAATGCTCTTTCTAAATCTTAGGTCTTCATTAAGAACTCAGAGGAGATTCTCAGCAGTCTAAACCTTATTTAATATAGATGGCTCGCATTTCCTTAATTTAGCATTTTAACATGTATAACATATAATACTAATATAGCATATATTTTAACATTATAATATATATAAAACTTTTAGCATACATGATTAAACATTATAGCATTTTAATCTTCTGTGGGTATTTGATTGGAAAGGGTGATTCTTTGTAAAATATTAATTTGTAGTTGGACAGTGAGATGATAACAAATGACCAGGCATCATTTGCTTCAAAAGCTTTCAGACTATATGAAAAAGTTTCTATTTTTATTTTCACTGAAGTCAGTTTGAAAGTGTGAAAAACAGTCTGGAAATAAGATTTCTTTTGTGAATCATAAAATTTCTATTGTATTAAGTACTCCTACCAATTATGGCAGTTTCTATTGTTATTGAATAAATGTTAAATATAAGCTATTATGAAAACTGAATTATTTGTACCTTTTCACTTTTACCTTAGTTAAGGGCCATTATATTAAATGTTCTTGAACACAGTTGAGCAGAAGACAATGGGCCTGAAGGGTCTTGAGCTTGGGAGTTAAAGAAGGGATCATTACATAAATCTGATGCCTACAGGAGTGCTTCACTCGTCTGCATAGACTTCAAAGGAACTCTAATGAGGAGGACAAAATCATTTCTCCCAAGCTCCCTGAATTTCAGTCATTCATAGGGTAATGTAACAAAGAAAAACATAATATTCTGAAAGGGCAAGTTTCTCATTTATCTAAAACTGGCTTTTTGTACCTTGAAATGATTCGATATATAAAAATAGGGGCCACAAACTCACTTAATACAGAAATAAAAACTGTCTTTTATACATCTGATGCTGTTATTATAAATCATAAGCAGTATAAAATCTTAAAGAATACTTTAATTTTCAACATGTCATTTTTTTCTGTTTTTCTTTGATTGAAAATACATTTTTTCATATCTTCTGATTATGGGCTTTTCCTCCCTTAACTCCTTTGAGATCCTCCCCACCTCCCCTCCCATCCATTCTACACCCTGTCTGTCTTTCCTTCAGGGGTAGGGGGCAGACATCTAAAAAGTAGTATTGAGATAAGCAGAGTGAGATAAAAGAAACAAAGTAGAATAGGACCAAACAAACAAACAGACAAGCAGAAGAAAACAAAGAAAAGAACAAGAAACACTTACAGAGTAAGAGACACCTACCATGTTTGTGCACACCCATAAAAACACAAAATCAGAAGCCACAATATATAAGAAAGGACTTGTAAATGCTCAGACAAAACATTAGGCCACAAAGAACCTCCAAAGATGCTACTGAGTCCTTATTGTGTTGGCCATCCACTGCTGGGCATGAGACATGCTCTTAAAAGTACTTTGTTTACCCAGTGAGACTTCATTGAAGAAAACAAATTCTTCATGTGTGATCCGTTATCAACTGGAGATAGCTGCTGGGTTAGAGATGGGGGCTTGTCCACTTCTCAGTGCTGAAACCACCATGCGGTGCACACCTGTGCAGGTCCTGTGCATGCTAACCTGGTCTTTCTGAGTTCATGTGTGTGTCAGTCCTTGGTTCCTTCATGTTCTCCATCCTCTGTGGCTTTCTGATTTATTTCTGCTTTCTTTCTGGATTTGTCTTTGGCTAAGTTTGAATTCAGTGTCACAGGATATTGTCTTACATAAAACCACTTTGGAAAAAAAGAAATTATTAACAATAAAGAATTTTTTTTCTGACAAGGCTTCACTGTGTAACAGTCTTGGTTGTCCTGAAACTAGCTCTGTAGGCCTGGCTGCCCTCAAACTCATAGAGATCTGCCTGCCTCTGCCTGGGATTAAAGATGTGTGCCACCACTGCCTGACTAATCAATAAAGATCTTTATAAATTGTTTAAGTCAAAATTTTATTTGTTGCTATTTTTTTAAAAAATGAAACAAAAGAAAAAGATTCAGTTATAATCTTGCAATATGAAATTACAGAAATTATTTACAAGGGGACCTTGAGTTAACAGTTTTGGAAGTCAACTAGAAATAAATGTCTTGTGATTATGTTACTCTCATCACCTTCTGATCTTCAATTCGTTTCAGAAAGAAAGGGGAGTTTGGGGAGGCTTACCATCTCACACATATGTTACTTAGTGACACCTTTGTACATGGAACTGAGAAGAAGCTTTGGGAGAGGAGGTTTGCTTTCTAAGGATCTCTCGCGCTGAAGTTTCTGATACTTGCTTGTTCCAAAAGACACAGCAAGACTCCCAGGTTGTGGGTTCAAGGAAGGGAGGCTCAGCTGCCTCAGTTTTAGTTGTACTAGACCTAAGGTACCCTGAGCTGACCGGGTACTAAAACCAAACCTTTGCTTCTATTTACAGTCATGGTTAAAAACTGTTAGGAGAATTATAAACTTCATGGACAGGAGAATTACAGAAATAGCTCTATTCTTTCCTGAAACAGATAAAAGTGGGCCTATTCCAACTGATATTTATGTAAGAGTGTCTACGACAATTTAACATTCTAAGTATGGTCTAATAACACTACTGATTTTTAGACAGAATACTACCATAAAAATCTACTTTATTAAAAATATTTGCATATGGCATTCTCCTATACCAAAATTTATGAATTTTAATAAAGTTGCTTAGATTTTATAGCCCACAGATATAATTGTTCATAATCCTAGAATATTATTTAAGGGGAATTGAAGTTATATAAAAACACTTAAGACCAGAATTACATTTTCGGTTTCCCATAGTTTTTATATGCTGATTATTAAGTTCACTATAATAAATGAACGACTAGTTGTTTAAGATAAAATCTTTACTTTGTAATATACATGTGTTTGTAAAATAACATGTTCAAATATGTCTTGATAACTCAGGATTTACTTAACAAAGGGGCTTTAGAGTAACATACACTTCAGTTAGCACTGCACTGTAAAACCATTGTTTTAAAATAAATCAAGAATAGCAGAAAGAATCCTACATAATTGTGATGAGTGAATAATGAGTATTGATAATAGATAAGCTCCAAATCAATAAAGCACACTTAGCTCCATCTGACAAAAGTAAAAACATCATATTTTGAAAAGATATGAGATAGAAAACAAAGAACTTGTTATTTACTTCAGAGCTTTTTGTAAGCCAGATAATTCCTGTAGTCTTCCTTCACTGCCTTTTCTTCTATGACAAATGAGTTATTATGAACTATTCTTTTAAATGGTTTTCAGTTAGCACAACTTTATCGCTGGGCTTATAAGTCATCAAGAGGCCATCGCCTTTCAGAGTTTCACAGTTTGAACAGACTATTGTTTGATTACTCACTTTGAGAGTTAATCTTGGTTAACTTGGTGAAACTACGATCACCTATGAAATGATAAGCCACATTCGTTGTGTCCATGATGACATTTCCAGCAGGTAGGGTTAGATGAGGTAAGAGGATGACAGCATGAGTTTGGATGACACCATCTTTATGATACAGGAGCCTAAAGGAATAAAGAGAGAAAAGTAAGCCAGTGGAGTATACATCCCCATTGCCTTTTCTCTGAATACCAGTGCACCATGATGAGGTTTGTGCTGCTCCAACAAGCCTTCCTTTCCACAAGGGACTAACCTCTCGGAAACCAGAAACCACACTAACCTACTCCCTTTTTTAATACATGTACTTGTGTTAGCTACACAAGGCTAAATGCATTCTCTCATATATTCCCCAGGTGATATGAAAACACTTTTAGAAAGCTTCAGAAATGAATTATAATGGTATTATTTGACTAAAAATATAGGTAAGAAAGATTGAGATCATAAGCAACAATTAGGTGAAAAATAGTAAATAGAAATAAGATTCACAAGTTAAATATGTTAAAAGTGTCAAATTCTGGTACAAGGTATGAACTAAAATATAATGTGCTTTTAACTATAACAATAAAAGTTATAGGGTGGTGCTGTGGGTTTTAGCTAATATATATTCCTTGAGGAAAACATATCTGGCTTCACTTCTGATGCTGTAGGAGGAAGCTTAGGTATATGGGTGGGGTGGGAAAATGCACACTGCTGTGTAAGCATGAAACATGGTAAAGACCAGAGTGGCATCTCTGAGAAACCAAATGACGAGTAACAAAAGGCATAGATAGGATTGAAGGTGTGGCAGCTGACCATGTATATAACACATACGTTTTGTAACGTAAGGGTAGGGGCAAACACATTTTTCAAGATCCCTGGTTTACAGTGATGCTTTAGTTGAATAACTAAGGACAAGGTATTCTGAGCTAGTTACTGGAATCTTCCAGATTAAAAGTCACAAAGTTTCAAACCTGTAGCAGGTACAGAAAACTGAACATTTGTGCTGTCACAGCCTCAGTTTCAAAGACAATGTTATTTCAGCCATGTTTTTACCTTGTTCCTTTTCTGTCATCATACTGTCATAGAACTATTACTGGAATGTTCCTAAGTAAATTCTAGACATTTTTTGCATTAAAGTAGTTAAATGTACATATTAGTAAAATAATGGCATAAAACATTAGAAATATCTCTCTTAAGTATCATCGATATCCAAAAAGATCCTCCAAAAATCAGGTAAATGGTAAAATGTTGAAGTTTTCTGTTTATCATCAACAGATCTCAAGTAAAATTGTAAGGATACTTACTTTTGGTCACAGTCACATCTGTGTATTGTACTTAATTATCCTTTTGGGGGAAGAAATACTAAATGAGAAACTTTTTCTCAAATAATTGTCAAGAAAGCCTTGAATGATTTGAGCACCAGCAGATAGGTTATGAAGTACCTGTGCCTTTGTAAATGGACATAGGTAGCAGTAATGAAAGTTGCAATTTACGAAGACTTTATCCTTCAATGGGCAGCTGGGCTGATACGGATATCACCTAAGGAAATAGTTTGGATAGCCATAACAAATGGATGACATAGCCCAAATCAGTAAGTGTGAAGGACGCAAGGGAGAAACATAAACCAGACAAAAACACATTTCCAGGCCTAAATTTTTAAGCATTCTGTATTTTGTCATGTGTTAAACCGCAAATAGGCACCCACAGACCTGTGGTTCAACATGCTTTTGTTTCTAACCTAAACAAAGTTTGGAGCACTGTTCTGCAAACCAACCAGACCAGACAATGAGTTACATATGATATATATATGTATAAAACAAGTGTCAGACACTAATTGGAAAGCTATAGTTTGGAAGGAATTGATGTTGTAAGTGTCACATCAGAAGAGTAAGAAGAATTAAGCTACGAAAACACACTGATGCTTTACAGGTGCTAATTTCCTCCTGGTTACACTGCATTCTACAGAGATGCTGCAGAAAATGTGTGTACTTCTGATAGGATTTCCATCACAGTTCGCAGACAATTGGAGTTTCAGAAGGTCTGCAAGTGATTCCCCACCTTAGAAGTGAAAGTGCTTATTAAGTAGGAACAGATGAGAGATGCGAGCCAACTGCTCAGGGGAGAAGCCAGTCAACATTTCTGCAAAGGAAACCTCTCTTGACTAAAATAATTACCTCTACTAACTCATTTATGATCTTATTCTACGTTAAAATCATAAAGACAAAGGCGTTTAAAGCTTTCATTTTCAAGGTGGATTTTTCGCCTGCACAAGTTCGTTGGGCAAGAATTTTGTTTAGCGATTGAGAATGACTGACCCTGCTTCTGAAATCATTCTTCAAAATACATGTGGGCAAAATTCTTCATCATGATAACAACAACAGAAAAGTCATCTTCGTTTATTATTAACTCTATAAATATTGTTTGGTGACCCAGACAACCACAGTTACTCAATGTCAGCAGCACTGCACCCAATAAGCCATTGTTCCCAGTTGCAGAGGCCTGCAGAGGTCAGTATAGCAACACCAACAAGGCCCCAGATAGACCCAGGGATCATTGCTGGAAGAAGGCACTGGGACCACATGCTTATTGTTTACTTACACTTACTAGGAACAGAACACTAAAATAAAATGTGCAGTAATTAGGATACCACGTTTTGAGTAATTTTCCATTATAAAATGTAGATCCAAACAAAAGCAACAGTGGGCAAATACTTTTGTTTAAAAAAGGAGGCAGAGTGGAATGAGAGATGGAATTTACAGTTGAAATAATAGTGAGGGTGTATGATGTGAATTTACTTTTTGTGTATTGAAAGACAATGACTGTCCTGAGCTTGTGAATGAGTGATGAAACTCCTTGCACTGGTCGAGGACACCTGGTATCTGCTAACAAAAGCTCCCTAGTAACCTGGGCAAAGTTGGCACTTCCTAATTTTGTTTTATTTTTCATTGGTGCGTAAGTGACGTTCTTATTTCTTGTAGCATACCAAACAAATTAATGTAAAAATTACCTTCTAATACAACAGTTTGCATGCACAATTTAAAATTTCCTGTGTCTACTTTGAAGAGAATTACTTTACATTTGCACATGTAAGTGTTTACAAATGTGTGCACACATGTGTTCATTTTCTGACAAAAAACCCTTTTAAGTTTTTTTCTCCCAATCTAAAACTGTGAAAAACTGACATACTTTAGAAATTGCACTCTGATTTTCAGGATCTGCTTTCTCCATGATGACCTGTCAGTGACCTTAATCTTGACATTGAAGGACGACCATCTCCCAGGGTGAGAAGTAATACAACTTCAATATCTCCTCTGCTCCAGACATGTATAAAACAGACACTATAAACATATACTGTTGGTTTATTTTGGCTCCAGCTAAGCTGACACCATCAAACTCATTTAGTTTAGAACTTGCAGACATGGTGTCAGTATCAACTCTCTGCTGAAATCCAGAAGGTTAAAGAAAAGCTAGCTAAAACAGCATGGGGCTTTTTGCTGAGGCAGTAGTGTAGTTTCTCATGCTTTTAGAGTACTTAATGCCACAAGCAACACCATTTTTTGGTGTGGTTTAATATTGCTATGGGTAGGCAATATGCAAGTGTTTCCAAGGCAAATAGGCAGAACTAAACTGATTTGACAGGCAGCAGACTTTGAAAACAGAATGCATTTATCTACTTTTAAGTTCAAATATTCATTCTTTCCAAATATGGACTGGAAACACACATTCAAGAAAGTCAAGAAGCAAAGAATGAATTTTACCATCTACAAAGGAATATAATTTTTGCTCTTATATTTGCTGCAGTATTTATCTAAAAGTTTAGATTGTCCACTGAAGAGCTCAAGTTCTCTCTGCTGTACCACAATTCTTAATCCATGATTATAGCATGAGATTTTTAAAATTAGATTTAGAGAATTTTATCTTGTAACTTAAACAAGAAGTTAACAACATCTAGGAATACAGTGGGACTATTATGACACTATATTACACTGAAATACATGTGAATGTGGTTTGAGTCTCTCAAACTATTGTTGTGCAGCGTCAAGCAGCCTGAGCATGGTTTTCGTTCCTTACCTAGTTGAGAGCATCCATCTATTCACCTAGAAGGAAACACTGCACAGCTTCTCTTTGGCACACCTGAAGTCCCCTGCTCTTTGAGGGAAATAGTAAGTGAAACCGTTATACTGTGGCCATCAATCTTCTCAACAAGATGACTAGTGACTGACAAATGGACAGGTAGCAATATACATTTGTGGCTTTTGTGGATAGAGGGCCAATTCATGTTCTGAGGGATGGAGATATCTTACTACACAGAACAGTATAACTTAAAAAGTTATGAATGACTAATTTGTGAGTATTTCATTGAATATTTCTGAAGACAAACGACTTAAACTTTGAAAAATAAATCCATGGGTATGGGTGGTTTACGGCATAGGAAATCTGATAAGTATACCGAAGATGTTACATCCTCACATGGAAACTAGTCACTATGATAAAATGTCTGGTTAGTGAAAATGACTGGAGACTTGAGCTCAGCATCCAACTAGACTTGCTATAACTGGAGGGCTCCTTCCCAGAGGGAAGCTTATAGGCCGGTGACAACTGTGCTTAAGTCTGAAGAAAGGTGGTAATGAATCAGAGGTCAGAGTGGAGAACTGTCACAGAGTTGGCTTTGAAATGGTTGAGGGGGGAAACACAATAAAAAGAACACTGTTTTTCAACTGAAAAAACAATATATTTTTCATATGGTATGTTCTGATCATAGTAACCCTCCATTATCTCCCATCAGCTCCTCCACCCGCATCCAGGTAACTCCAAGCCTTCTTTATCTCTCTGTTTAGAAAACAAACAGGCAAATAAACAAACAAACAAAATAACAAAGGAAAAAAACATGAATACTACACATACACAAACACACACTATAAAAGAACAAATCTGGAAATTATATTATACAAGCAAAAGACAAGTAAGGTAAAAAAAATGTCTAAACAAAGCATTATGAGCCAAAAAAAAAATCTCCAAAACAAAAGCACCACTTCTGGGCATGAGGCCTGCCCTTAGGTGTGATTTGTGTACCAGTGAGACTCCATGGGAGAAGACTAATTTTTCTTTTGTAAGTGGTTGACAATTGAAAATACCCTATGGGTAAGGGATGGGGTCTACTTCTCCTCTCATCACTGGGACCCCATCCAGCCTGGACTTGTACAGACCCTGTGCATCTGCCTCAGTCTCTGAGTTCATATATGTGTCAATCTTGTATCTGGAAGGCCTTGTTTCCTTGGTGTATTCCATCCTCACTGGCTCTTAAAATCTTTCCACTTTTTCTTATGAATAGCTAGGATATATTCTTGAAGCTAGGAAGGAAAAAATGGGTCCTCTATACTTCCAGGAGGAGCATAGACTCCTGGACAAATTTTAAAAAAACATATGTGTGTGTGTGTGTGTGTAACACTGAAATAAACTATATACTGTACAGTTAAATATAGTAGATTGTATGATTTGTTTATCATATTATTTATATAATAAAATTCTGTTGCTGTAAGTTGCTAAACTCCAGCATTTTGTTTGGTGGTAGGAGGAAAACAGCAGAGCTTATCAGAAAAATGAAAGGCAACCCATAAGGATAACATTGAATAAGGTTGAGCATAAAACAATGTATACTGCTAAGGTTAAAAATAGAAGAGCACGCAATGCTAACTTTCAAGACCTGAAAGAAGAATCTTCTGAAATTATTTCAAGACCTGACTAATAATGTTTGCAAGTACACATGAACCACAAAATTATTACTGAAAAATATTATAAATTAAAAACAAACCTCCATGATACATGTGTTTTTTCCAGTCTCTCAATAAGAAAAGTAATCTTATTATCCTCAATTTCTTGATGACAAGGTGGAAGCTGGGCATTATGCTAAAATTACATGACTAACAAGAGCATACCTTGTATTAAACACAGGGAGTTTGGTTTCAGTGCTCATGCTACAAAACTTTCCTTCTGGAACAGTGTGGATAGATCAAAAAAGACATACAGGCAACAGTAAATCATTGACTCAGTAACAAAAAAGAAATGAAAAATGATAGCTGGGCAATAGTGGCATACGCCTTTAGTTCCAGCACTCGGGATGCAGAGGCAGGTGGATCTCTGTAAGTTCGAGACCAGGCTGGTCTACAAGAGCTAGCTTCAGGACAGCCTCCAAAGCCACAGAGAAACGCTGTCTCGAAAAACCAAACCAAACAAAAATGTAATAATATGTAAACTGCAATATCACTTTCTAAAATATCCCACCATTAGAAACAACAATAATAAAAATCATGAGGCAGAGAAGATTTGAACTGTTTGTGGTGGTGCCTGCTTTAATTAGAGGCAGAGGCAGGAGAATTACAGTGAGTTTGAGGAGCACTGGTGGCTAAATAGATCTTTTCTAAAAACTTGACACAAGCTAGAGTTGCTTAAAGGAGGGAATACCAGTTGAGAAAACACCTACGTAAGATCTAGCTGTAGGATATTTTCTTAATTAGTGAGTGATGTAAGAGTGCCCAGTCCATTGTGGTGCTGTCCCTGTGCTCTTGGCCTTCCCTTCTGTAAGAAAGCAGGCTGAGCAACCATGAGGAGGCAACCCAGTAAGCAGCTCTTCTGCATCAGCTCCTGCATCCAGGATCCTGCTCTGTTTTAGTTCCTGTCCTGATGTCCTTGAGTGAGCAACACTGACGTGAAAGAGTAAACCAAATATATCCTTTCATTTCAAGCTTGCTTTGGTCATGGTGTTTCATCACAGCAATAGTAACCCTAACTAGGACATCCTTGCTTGTTTAGAAACCCCAAATTGCTTAATTATAAGTGATTTGTTTGACAGACTCTAGATATCCCCTATGTGGAAGGAATTGGCAATAGGGTGGGAGGCTGGGGGGGATGGTGAGTGCAGGAGGAGAGGAGGGAGAGGGAACTGGGATTGACATGTAAAACAAGCTATTTAAAATTAAAATTAAAAAAAAAACTTCTCAAAAAAATAAGTGATTTGTTGGGCCTGGAGAGGTGGTTCAGTAGTTCAATCCCATTGGTGTTCTTTCAGGGGACTAGGTTTTGTTCCCAGCACCCACATGATGGCTCACCATCAGTGTAACTCCCGTTTCAGGCAATATGCCATATTTATTTGGCCTCTGTGAACCTGAGACTCACATAATACACATACTTAGATGAGGTAAACAATCACACCCATGAAATAAAATATTTTTTAAAGTAAAGTAATTGATTATTAAAATTTTATTTGAATTTTTGCTGTTTTTTCTAAAACCTTAAAGATAACTTACCATAGTAAACTTTAAATTTAAAATAGTAAAATGTATTCAGATATTTTCACTTTAATTTAAACATAATATTTTAATTAAATATAGGGTGGAGATTCAAATAACTTCCTCAGTGAAACTTTATGTGTTAAAATTACCAATGAAAGTGCAAAAATGATTTTAAGGTTTTTAGTAAGCAATGAAATGTTTATTTCTTAAATTAATTTGGTGAGCCTGTAATTTACACATCACAATGGCTTCCTCTCACCATACACAGCTTTGATCCTATGATATTCTGAACTGTGTAGCCATCACCAGTTTCTGAGTTTGTACTGTTTCATGACTACAAGGATAAGAAGTATTCCATTAGGCATTCTAGTCTTTCTTCTGTTAGAATCAGCTCCCTCTCTTCCTCTCTGTCTATTTTGGAGTGTTGCCTATGAATGGGGTAACCCGTCTGTGGCCTATGGAACAGACCTCAATTGCTTACCATAATTTTTTTCATTGTTTCCACATTATGTCATGGATCTTTGCTTATTTATTCATAAGGACAAATAACATTTTACTCTATAAACTTTCACATTTTATCTGGATGGTCTTTAGGACTTTTCCCAACTTTTTGTGCTGTTATAATAATACTGCATACACATCATTGTAGATGTCTGAGACAGAAATTTATACTCACTTCTCCTGAGTCTGTGACAAGGAGAACTGCTGACTACATAGGAGTCCTTGTTTAATATTATCTATATGCAAAACTACTTTCCAAAGATGCTGTGCAATCCCAGCAGCAATGCAGTAGAACCTATTTCTTCACAACCTTGACAAAACTTACAATTCCTCTTTCTAATGTTACTCAATTTAGTTTGTTGACTTGATGTTTCATTATGGCTTTGTTTTTCATTTTTGCTATGACTAATGATGCATATTTTATGGGACAAATCATGGTATACTTCCAATTTTTGTCCTGTAATCAAGTCCCCAAAAACATTTGAATTTGGATGTAAGACCTTTAGCACTTAAATATGGCATGGAGGTAGAGTCCCATGAATTGCATTAGTGTCCATATTAAACTAGGCCAGATATTTCCTTTTTTTTATCAATGCTAAGACTTAGGGAGAAAATGCTGTTCACATGGTTAAATGATCTACCAGCAAACTAGAAAAAAACACATCTGTATTTAATAATCACTCAATGCATGGTATTTTGTTATAGAAGCCTATCTTTTCATACACTTATTAATCATTCATGTATAGTTTTAAGAGAAACTGCTCTCTGTTTCTGTGAGTCCAACAGTTTTAGATTCCACACAGATGCAATGTAGATCATTATTCTTCCTGAGTTTGGCTTTCTTCTCCTAGTAATACCCTACATATTTATTCATATTTAGTAAATGACATACTGGCTTTCATTCTGTAGGTTAAAGAGTACTCTACTATGCTTATATACCAAATTTGTATATCTATGAATGTATTGATAGATGTTTAGGTTGAATGTTGTGAATATTGGAGCAATTAATATGGGTATGCCGACCTTTCTTTCATCTACTGATTTTGTTCTCATTTCTTATGTTCCTTACAGTGGATTGTGTTTGGTTGGCATCTTTGCCAAAAATTCATTGCATATAACTGCAAGCAATCTGTCTGTTTTACTTGCCATAGTATCTGTTTTTACAATATCATGTTGTTTTGCTCACCACAGTATCTTAATGTATTCCTGAAGTAGGAAGGGTGGCACCTCACACCAGATTGCATTTGCTATTCAAGGTCTTTTGTTATTCTCTTTGAGTTTTATAATTGATTTTCAAGTTCTGTGAAGAATGGCTATGGAACCTTGACGGGGGTTACATAGAATCCATAAATCACTCCATTTAAATTAAACATTTTAACAATACTAATTTTCCCTGTCATGAACATAGAATACCTTTCCATTTATTTATTTCTTCCCAAGTTTCTTTCATCAATGTTTCATGGTGCTCAGCATATGGACATTTCACTTTCTATGTTAAATTTTTTAAAAATATGAAACACTTCAACAATTTCTGTATTGTCCTTGGGCAAGGGCCAATTTTATGATATACATAAGCAGAATGACATACACAACTGGCTTTTATTACCAAATTTTAAGTTTTTTTGTTTCTCCTGGCTACAAACAGCTCATTAAATATATGATACGTAAATATACTCTCCCATTCTTTGTTTCTTTATTATATGCTCTAGCATTTTAACTTTTGTAAAATAATATTCATGTTTTTATCTGTCATTTATAGTTTTGATAACATATGTAAAGAAACATTTCTGGTGTGGAGTTATGAAGATATATTAGTAAGTTTGGGTTTTCATGCAAATAGTTCTCTGATATATTTTGGATGAATATATACTATGTAAATTAAAGGTGTAGTCTCAGTTGTTTGCATGTGGCAACTCAATACCATTCATTGAAAAGTCAGTTCTTTCCTCATAGAATGTGTTTATCATCTGCTGTTTTCCTTTGTTTAGTGAGTGCCCTGGTATTGTTTGGCAAAGCCTGTAGTTTTTCAGTCATTGTCTTCTCAGTAACTTTAAGGATCAACAGATGTATAGACTGCGGTGGATCTTGCTGCCAGTAAGTCCCTCAGGTTTTTCTAGGTGGTCCTCGATGTCTTTAGAGGTATGTGATATCCTCCCAGAAATTGTCTACAACAAGGTAAGCCTTTACTTCCTGTGGACATAACTAAAATCTGCAAGACGTGAGAGAAGAGGGTGTTTTGATCCCTTTCCTTGGCATGCACACAGCTGTGCACACACAGTCACACACTAGATTCCCAGGGATATGTCAGAGATGTTTAGAGCCCCCTGTAAAAATCAAGCTGCCGTTTTCTTTCAAGAGCTGCAGATACACTTGTTAATGCTTGCTATATTGCTGTTTCCTCTTAATTGAAACATTTCCTTCTGAAGTGAGAAAGGAGACTCTTAAGACTCAGGGAGTAACAAAACTTAGAATTCCCAGAGAGCCCGAAATCTATAAGATTCAGGAACTCCCTCCCCTAGGTTATGCAAGCAGAGCAGTGAAGAATGCTTAGGAAGAGAGAACCCATCTCATGTAGAGCTGCCTGTAAGTTGTGCAAGTGATTTCAGGGATGCAGATTTTGGAAGTCATCATCCACCCTGGAGTGGGTTTCTTAGAGAAGTTGCTGCCTTTACATCTCAGTGTTCCTGTGCGTAATTATCCACTCAACCTCCTGCAAATTATCCCAATAAATGAACTGGTTTTCTGAGCTGCATTGGAATGAAATTGTTTCTTTGGTCGTTCATTGGTATTGTACCAGGGGAGGACAGACGACTGTTTACATCCACCCGGGAAAAACCACATGGTGCTGCCTACCATTCCCACTTTTGAATGCTTTACTAGTAAATGATTGCCACCAATTACTTTCAACACATGACTAGAGATAGATTTAGTATTGCACAGCAAATACTAAGTCAGACCAAATAAAGCAGAAATGAACACCTGAGCTTTGAAGGGGCTACTGCATGATAGTGTTACTTAGGAATTGGACTTCTGGGAGTTTCCAAACCCGAGTGCACTCCCAGTGGCTCCTTGGTGGTTGAGCTCCACAGCTACTACTGTGAGACCATTGCTTTATTTAGACCAATGCAATTGAGGACAGGTAGATGGGAACAGAGCAATCTGAAATGCCATAAAATTTACAATTCTTACTAATATTTAGTCATATTTATGAACAAGTCTTTTTAGGATGTTATAAACCTTTAGTTAATTTCTTTTGATTAAGTTTCTGAAGAAGTTAATTGGCTTGCTTCTTTTTCTAGTTTTCTCCCTGTTTTCTAGTGGAACAGATTCTACTTTCTGCACTGTGCTTCTCGGGATTAACTTTTAATATACTCAAACTTACTTAAGCTCCATTTAGACTGTGACATTTAGCTATGCTGGAAATTACCTAATTTTAAACTCTTAAATTTCTGAAAAATTAAAATTTAAGATGAATCCCCAACATTTTGTCTTGTAGTGTATAGCTTTATTTTTACAGTCTTCTGATACGAAGTCACCAGCGCCCATTTGAAATCCACTTTTACATTAAATTAGCTTGAGGGGGCCATTTGAAAAAGAATTTAGATGGTCTCCTCTACTCCTTGTCTAGAGAGACCCAAGGACATGCAAGGGTCTTTCAACGTCTCTGTATAAGGAGGTCATAATTTCAATGCATGCATGTGAGATGTGAGATGACAGAAAAGTGTGTGAAGGAATCAGAGCAAAGAGGGAAGAAGGCGTCATTGAGGCAAGTGACTAGTGGTTACATGAAGGGGACAGGCATGAAGTATCCGATGGCATATGATCCAACGTCCTTTAAGCAAAAACAATGAATAAAAAATTGTTATTAATTACATTGGACAGGGAAAGCTGAGCTCTCCTCTAAATATTTAGCAAAATATCTCCAAATACAAGTGAGCAAAACAAAACTGAAAATGGTAAAGTGGAAGCCATTATATACACACTGCTAGCGTGCCCTCTGTGGATTGCCTAATCCGACCCAGTCTTTATTTTGTCATTTTGGTAAGATGTTTGTTTTTAATGACATGTTTTCAAACTCTTTTATAAGGACTTCTCTGATGAGTTGAAAATTCCATAAAACTTGAAGCCTAAGAAAAATATTATTAAATTTGGATTTTTGTTCTGAATGTTACTTTCATTAAAAAAAAAGTTTGACGGGAAGTCTGTATAGTTTGACCCAATGGTTGAAAATTTCTTTGAAAAGCTGCAAACATTAGATATAAGACATGTTTCTTTGTTTGATTTCATTGCATTTGTTAGTAATTATTTTGTGATATTTTATTGCATTTTACAATTATTTAGTATGTACATGTTGGGGAAGGGCCATTCATGTATCAGGGCATGTGTGTGAAAGTCATAGGACAATTCAGCTTCTTTCATCCAAGACTCAGGGGTGTACTCAGTCTTTGTGGCAGGTAGCTTTATTTGTCGAGCTATCTCCTTGCCTCAGAAAGAAGTGTCTCACTGCATTTGTATTGCAAATCAGTTTCATCTCCATTTATTATGACAATCATAGATTCATGTAAGCAAAGACTTTCACAATTAAATGTTCTAAGAGTTAAAATACTCATTTTGCTTTTCTTTGCTGGAGTCAGAGGTAGACTGCCTCCAGGAAGCAGCTTGTCCTTGCATTACTGAAGTCCCGGTTCAGTGAACCTAACAAAAAGACCACAGAGCATCAACAGAGCCACAGAGAATCCAAATTTTCTGATTCCTCCTCCAAACCATCAGCCGTAGAATAACTTAATCTTTATCTCCACAAGGAATACGGGTTAAAACATTTATAACTAACTTGGTAGAAAATATTCCCCTACCTTTTACATATAAAGTAACCATGTTCTGTTGTCTACAATTTTCTCTATGACATTTACAGTTTTCATCATAATATAAATCAGTTTAAGTTTGCCTTCTCACTGATGGATTTTACTATATGTAAATACTGTGCTACATGTGAGAGAGACATTAAACTGACTGGCTGTTAAATTTAAACTTGAAATTTGTTTCAATGAAACATACAGTCAAAGATATAAAATTCCTTGCTTCAGAGCCTCTAATAAATAACTATGCTTTCATTTTATACATTGTACCATTTATGACCATGAGTTATCTGTTATTATGTACCTTTTGACACTCTATGCGATCATAAAACTCATTCATTTACGGATTCCCATGACAGGTATAGTTCCCTCTGTCCCTTTACTTCTAATGAGTTTCCTTTGAACTTTGAATCTCATTGGGAAATTACTTCTAGATTCAAGTACTCATTTTTCCTTAAGCTTTCTTCATTCTTCAACTTTTCCCCAAAAGTTGCTTTTTCGGATTTGGGCTTGAATTACTTTCTTTTTGAATGATTTTACTTAAGTAATTTGGATATTGTCTTTCTGACTCATGTCATCTATCAAGCATCTTAAGTAACTACTGTCTAGATACTTGATTTTTTTTCTTAAAGAGTCAACATTCTGGCCTTCCCTGGAAAACCAATGGAGTAAAAATAAAATTCAATTCCTTTTCCTTTTTACAATATATGGTACCATTTTATGAAGAAAATTCCATGAAAAATTAAAATCAGGAAAACACTAGAGGGAAGTCTACATAACACTACGGGTCCGGTTCAGACAGTGCTTGGATGTGTTCAAATTGCTACAGTCTTTAAGTAGCAAGAATTTCAGCAATGTGCACAGGTTTTGACTAAGTGCACTAGTTTCCAGGTTACTTTAATGTTTGCATTTTGGTTTTAGTTAAGTTCTTATTTGGTGATGAGAGAGCCAGTGACAGAGGAATTGACTGAACTTTTCAACTTTTCACTGTTTATTTAGACACTGAATAGACACAGCCAAGAAGAAATCTCTCCAAAATCACCTCAAAGAATATTTTCTTCAACTGCATAAGATCATGAGAAAATAAAATCCGTCTGTTCTCAAATAACACTGTAAAGTTATAGAAGTAGAGTGAGGGGAAATCAGTTCAGCCATGGATTATCAAAACAACAGAAATGTAAACCAGGTATCAATTTATAATATTTGTTGAAGCACATTGACTCTGATTCAAACTGTCAGCTATGTTCTCTGTTATGGAAAGTAAAATACCAAACGTACTCAGTGTACAAAAGTCTAACAGTGAAAAGCACAAGCCTTCCTTTTACACTATTAAGGTAATATGAGCATATTTGATTGATGAATTTCAAATTGGTTGTTTTTGTCTGAAGTCAGGCTTGAGTCAACATGTTTTAAAAGTTTCATACAGCTTTTCCAGTGGAGCATGTATTTTGTTTTTGTAGAGACTGTTTTGAGATTCCATATAGTTTCTTCTGAGCACTGTGGGTTTCTCATTTTCATTTCATTTGAAGAGACTGATTAGGCTGCCATGATCTAGAACTTGGATAAAAGAAATGCATTCCTATTAAACATTCAAAATGCTTGTAATAAAAGAATTGAAGGAGGTTCCGATACAATGAGTTAAAGGGAGAGAAAAGAGAAATCTTTAGTAATGTATGAAAGATAGCTCAAGGTGCCAATAGAGAATAGTTTATCTCAGGAGGAATCTTCAGAGAAAGTCCATCCCTTGGGGTCTTGTCACTTAACCATGTCTAAGGTAGGCAGAAGTAATTTCCTTTGAACTGTTCTGACCAAGGGGGTGGCTTGTGGTCCCCGAGGTTCTAAGTTATCCCATGGATAAGAATCCATTTCTGCTTTCTGCATCTCTCATCTCACCACCCATCTATCAGGAGCTGGTTTGAAAGAGTGAAACAGAGACCTTACAAATGCCTGAAGACTAGAAGTTCTGTTCAGGGGGGAAAGAAATGAAGACGAGAATAAAGGAAATAAATCCCTAAATCCCTGCACATGCAAAAGATTTCTTATTTTTTCCCACTTCTAAAGAAGATGAGTCAAATAGGAGCCCATTCAAACCACATGAGTAAAAATGAAGATGTGTATTTTTCACATCCTTCAGAACAGCAGAGGGATGAAAATGAGGGCGAGTTCCCTATCGTCAAACACGCCCAGAAGAAGCAAACTTTGACTTAGCCAAGAGCCAAATAAGCTGCTCCTGAATAATCAGGTCTTGGTTGAAATCCATAGAGACATCCCTTTTATGTGTGTGAGGTGGACTTTTGATTTCATCTCTGGAACAAAGTTTGAAGTTATTTTGTGACTCTGGCATAGAAAATGAAGGGAGCCCTTGTAATGGATGACTCGTGAAGGTTCAGTGTGAGTGTGTGTTTAACTCCCTCATGTGCATTACACCTTAAATAATTCCTGTTCAAGACTCACAAGGTTTTCCTCTGCTTAAGTGAAAGATAACTGTATGGAAAGCAATCTAAAGCCATCTTACCAGGAAACTCTAGCCCTAACACTTGTATCTTTAAGTGCATACCTTGGAAGAAATAGAATTTTCTGGACCTCTCTCTCCTGCTTCTGGAACATTAAATGCACAGATCTTATAATAGTTTATATGTAAATAGACTTTGAATACATAACAGAAGAAAGAGGGCAAAATTTAGATCCTGTTTTTGAAATCCACCGAGGTTTAAGCCTAGGTCTTATCCTACTGTATAATATGAAATGTTTCAAAGAAAGCAAAAACATTGGTTCTCCATAAATATGAGATACACTTAGAAACTTATGTTGCCAAAAACATTGACTCCTCACAGCATCTCAAAAGTTTACTGAAGGCATAAGCAAACTTGAGACCTCTGCCTTCATTTTTCAGCTGTCTCCTTTGCTCTGGGAAAATTACTTGCTTACGTCTGAAACTACACATGCTAATCACTCAAGTATTTATATGGTCTACATACATACTTTACCAAGGGTTCTTAAGTACACATATCTCTTACTCTCTTTCCAGTTCTTTCTATGTTTTAACGTAGGCTCATATAACTACCCTAAAGACAAACAAAGTTATAAGTTCCTTTATCTGTCTCCTTTCTCAATATTCATGTTCAGTATTTCCCCATTCTGTGCTTTCGAACATTTCTCAACTCTGTAACTAGTGTGTTGGGGAAGGTGGCTGAGCCTAGACCGTTGACAAGGCAAAACCCAGAAGTTTTGCCCCCTGAAATCCAAAAATATAAACTCTGACACCAGAATGCTAAATCTAATTTCTCCTTTTCCCTTCCCGTGGATTGACTAATGACTACAATCTTTATGTGAATTAAAATGTATTGTGGTAAATAGTTCTCTATAGACAACTCCATGCATCTCACCTGGTTGGGGTATGGCTACATAATAGAGCATTTGTCTAGCATGCATTATTGGCCTTTTACTCTATCCCTAGGATTACAAACACTTTTGAAAACACCCTACAGATTCCAAATGCTTAAACTTTCCTCTCTCCCATTTTCTCAAAGCATTTTCAGGCTTTCTTTTGTTAGAGAGATCAACCTCTCTGCACGTGTCCTTTAAGAATCCAGAGAGCTTCAGACTGTCCCAGGTCAAGCCCCTCATGATCTGCAATAAGATTCTAAAAAGCACATCTCAATAAATTAAGACACTCTAAGAATGATATGTGAAAAATAACAATAAGGAAAATCCCTAATAAAGTCCTAAAATGCACTCTCAGGGTGTACACCTAGTATCAAAATCAGGGCTACAGCATTTTATATCTCTAAGACTTTCTAATGAAGAAAGATGTTAAATTGTAGAAACTTGGTACTATACTATGTGAGGAGAATAGCTCTCAAAGTTCATTACTTTGTAGAAAATTTGATCTCCCAGAACATTTGTTTACATTTGTGTAGTAAAGATACAAATTTCACCATTTATGAAGATAAGATATTGCCTAATCTGTCAAAAAAGTAAATGTAAAAGTAATATTAATAAAGGATTTCCTTTGTTATATAAAATATATTCTGCAAAATACACAGATAACCACTGAGTTCATTGGTAGAATTAATAAATTTCAACTAAAGTATGTATGGGAGGGCCCTTTGCATGAAAGTGTGATGCTTTTAATTGAATGGCTTGACCTTAGCAATGGAAATAAAAATGCTCGCTGAGCTATAGAGACACAATGGACCCTAACCACAAATAGGCATGATGATATCTGAAAGGATAAAAATAACAGGTCAACACAAATTTTGGTATATTAGTGGTGGGATTTCACTTGAGATTATAATGAAAGCTCCAAGCTTTAATAAGAGAATCCTCTAATCGATAATTTATTGCAAAGAAGATATTGTTTAAAAATTATAAGTGCAGCAATCCATACGAGGCCTTATCTAGTTTCCTACTTTCTTTGTTGCTTTTTATCAGAAGGTAGGAATATGTCAGGAGATACTTCCCTATTAGTTTTAGAAACAACTGTGCCCTTTTCACTATTGGAAGACCCAGGTGATTGTACTACAGCCTTCAGCCATTGTCCAAACAGGAAGTGCCACCCCCATTTTCCTAGCAGAAATTCTATCCATGAACACATAAAACCAAAGAAAACAGGACCAACAAAAGATCAAAACAGTCATGACCCATCCCGACTTCCATGACAGTGTAAATTTTTTTTTGTAATTTTAAAAGTACAGTGGTTTATTTTTGGTTAAAATTATGCAACCTTCAAACATCTGAGTAAATAAATGAGGAACTACTAAGAAATATCTTGTGAGTTTTCAGTAGTTATAAAATAAAATAGCTTTAAGCTTTAGAATGTTCTACTCAGTTGGAGACTCCCATGTCTTTGTGATATTCTAGTGGCAATTTCTATTCTAAGTGTCAAAAACAACTCTGCTCTTCGGAGCAAGTGCAGTAGTGTTCTCTCCTTTTAATATTCTAATCGTGAGGTGTGAAGTGAAACGGTTGCACGGCGTAATGGTGGCAGAGAAGTAGAGTGTCAATGAGACGGGGAAGGTGACAGACTCGGAATGGGTCCCCGAGGTGCTCTTCAAGTGTACTGGATAAAGATTCCCCCGGGAAAATTTTCTCATTAGTTCTCAGACACAGTTCAGTAATTCAATAGCACTGGGTTACCATTAGTCATGAGACCAAAATATGTTACATTCCATGGTTTAGTTCCTTTATTTGTATATGTCATTCCCAGACTGAAAATTACGAGCCCCACTCTCATGCAAGGCAGCCAGCAGGTTGTTTACCTATTGGAGCTTTGGACATGGAGGCAGGCTATGGAGACTTTTCTTTATATGTGAAAAATATTTAAAATATAGAGATAATCAGAGACATTCATATGCAAGTGTCATTCTTTATATCTGAGCTATTAAATGCATGTATACTTCACAATTCCATAAGAAAACAGTATCAGTCATAGTTTTAAAGATCAGTTTCTAAAAGCATTACAATTATGAAACTTATGAAACTTATTGTCATTGTTTAAAAGAGACTTTTTTTTTAAACTCATAACATTCTAGAAAAACATTCTCTGGTTTGGAGGTTATCAAATTATTTTCCCTAAAACTAGAAAACACTGAATGTTTTATATTCACTATATAAGTGAATATAAAATTGTGATATTTTATAATTGGGGAAGATCAAAAGACCCCGTAAGTTAAGAAATTTCTACTGACTAATTTAGCATAGATGGTAAACACATATGTTTTATTTTTCACTGTCATAAATATATGTACCCTTTTCTATGCCTTAAATATTAACTGCAGTCCCAATTTCACATTTTGGATAATGTTGTCCTCTTACTTGTTAAGTGTTGAAGAAAAGAGTGTTCACCTGAGTTGGTCATTTTAACCCCCCTGATTAAAATGAGAATGCAAGAATGAAATCTATGCAAATGAAGATTAGCTCCAGTATTAACAGACTATTGTAGATTTTTGTGTTCCATAAGACAATTCACAGTGTTTTACCTTGCAGACAAAATGGTCATTCTCATGCTTAAAATTTAACTATTGAAAAGAAATTGCAAAAGCCCCATTTGCTTAGTGACATATCCTGAAGGAATATATCTGCAGTGTGTATCCACCATACACTGACAAGCTGAGAGAGCCCCAGTCTTCAGGACTGAGAAATACTTGCTCTTACAAGCACACCAGGAACAATTAGAATTCTTTTTTTCTTGTTAGAAATCAGATTATGGCCTAGGAAAGACAACTAGAGCAAATGAACAATAATCAATATCTCATAGACATATACTCTCACCACAACAGTAATGATTGGGATTCTCACTGAACCAATGAGTCTTGTGCTCCTGTGCTGCCCATAGAGTTATGGTTGAGTTATGTATCGTAAATATTTATAAGTGTTTCATATTAAAGACATTGTCAGTTGAGGCTATGCTGCTTCATCCCCTGTCATCCAAGTGATCAAGGGGGCCGATTCAAATGCTTTCTTGTCGGGATACTTTTCTTCTGCAGGGTACTCAATTCCCCAAACACAACAAAATACAAATGAATGGAGAGTGCCAATGGGACAGGACTGCCAAGAGCTGGCGAGGGTTTTAAGGACGTTGTTGACTATATTCTAAATTAGCAAAGTCATGAATTCCATTTCCCAAATGATAATCTTTCCAGGTCCTGCAGATGCCCAGTGAAAGGAGAGAGTCTCCTCTTCTGCCGCACCCCCCCCACCATGTTATTCTATAGTGGGAGTTAAATGAGCTTTTCTGAGGATGCAGTAGATGCCCCCTTTAGTCATCAGACCTATGCTCACAAAAGCCAAGCTAACAATGGAAACTATATTTGAATTAATGAGAAAATGACATGAATTAGCAACTGTTTGGTATTATTGAGAAATGTAACTGTACATTCTTTTTTTTTTTTTTTTTTTTTTTGGTTTTTACGAGACAGGGTTTCTCTGTATTGTTTCGGAGGCTATCGGTCCAGCCCGGCCTCGAACTCACAGAGATCCGCCTGCCTCTGCCTCCCAAGTGCTGGGATTAAAGGCGTGCGCCACCACCGCCTGGCGTAACTGTACATTCTTAAATACTTAGGATTAGTTGATATTATTTTCATCAAGTCGAATCGGTACAGAAGTTTTGCTAGCCTTAAAATTCTTTGCCATTATCTCTTAAAACTGCATTTCAAATATGTCTTGTCATGACAAGAAGTATCATTTGGAATGGGTTATATACAACCTAAACTTGCAATTGAAAAAAAAATCATGGTTGGTAGTAGTTTACTCTGTCATGTTTCTGATGATAGGCTTTTCTGGTCTCTATTTGGAGATTTAGAATCTTTTCAAAGCAACAGAAACAGATGATCCCTGAAATCACAGCTCGTTGGTGCAAAACTCCAGGTAAAAGCAAACAAAACTATGTACCCACTACATATATTAATCTGAACATTATTGAAAAAAAAGAAAGCATTTAACATTATGCTGTAAAATGTTGCTTTTTTTTACATTTGCTTATAATGGAGCATGTGCAAGAATAAAAATCCATGTTAAGAGTTAGCAAAACAGTTCAGGACCACTTTTCATATAGTAGTCAGATCCTCTGGAAGGATGCCTTATAAGCAGCAAGGCAGTGATTTTTCAAGATGTTGCTGTAAGTGACATACTGACAATGTCCCAGTCTTCCTGTGTATTTCTGCCTTGCTTTTCTGGCTCTATATGGAATAGAACTTAACGATCTTCTTAAAAAGTTTGGGAATGTCCTCTTTTATCACTGGAGCACTCTGAGTTTCTCAGAGAAACTTACATTGACACTTAAAAGCAGACGGACCAGAAGCCACACACACACACACACGCACACACACACACACACACACACACACTCACACACACACGTACACACTCATGCACTCACATGCATGCACAAGCAGATGCACAGGTTCATGAGTCAGGGACCACTCAGCAGATGTGCTCCTGTGTGGGCATCACGTCACTTTTTCTGAAACACTGAAGGCATGGCTTTCAAGTAGTTTTACATTTCAGATCAGCTTAGTCCACATTTAATCTAGACATGTTGGTTTAACACCAAGCCACTCCAGACCTTTGAAAGTTCAGTGGCCGCAATATAAAACTCTCCCTTTTGTTGCACCAATAAATTGAGGCATGCAGTATAATTCTGTGCTATCATGGGAATCTCTGTAAAGTGAAACAAAAACTTTAACGAAGATGCTGGCCCTGGTGCACACTGACAGTCAGCTGTAGCGAGAGTGCTCAGGAAATGAAGAAAGCACCTGGGCAGACATGTGCAGCGTATGGGAGTAAGTGGAGAACAAACAGGGTTTCCACCACAGTTGCACATCTCTTTGCTTTTCTTTCTTTTAGTAGTTTTTTTTATTTTTATTTTTATTTTATTTTTGCTATGGGTCACTTCACGCACTACTAGAGTCACTGAGGCTGAATCCCTTATCCAGGAGGACCACTTTTGTAACTGAGTTATTTATTTCTTTTTTTTCTTTCTATTTTTTATTTTTTAAACTAAGCAGCCAAAAGCGAGAGGCACTTGACTCCTCCAGCAAGTATCTCAGTTCCTTTCATATCGTCAATAGCCCAGTGATAGCACTGTTCTTTTGACAGCTAAAAGCAGATGTGTGGGTTAAGTATGAGAGCAATTCAAATGTCCATAGTAAACTGCAGGGGGGCAGAGAGAGCTCAGAGAGCAGCAGCTTTAAAGTAATTGACTAATACAGTAAGGATATTAAAGTCATTTAGTGCCAAAAGGGAACACACTGATCCCTGACCCTCAGCCACTTTGGAGTAATCTAGTATTCAATCCAGCGTGTAATGACTGCCAGGCCTGTCAATCCTCCAGGCTCTCCAGTCAAATGCCTGTGGCTACTATTGGCTTATGGTAAAAGGACAGAAATGCAAGGAAATGCCTCTCAATCAGCCTCAATGTGATAATGTTATTGCTCCAATGTATTCTATATTGTCCCTGCATAGTTTAATCTGGTGAGACCCATGTCAAAAATTGCCCTTGCTCCCCAGAGGTCTTTACTCAACCTTTTAGCAACACAAGTGTATTTCAAAGGAAAGGGGGCAACTTGATGAATTATTTCCAGATTATACATATAATGATTTATATAAAATAAGAGGTCAACTGTAGCTTAAAGGCTATCCGTCAAAGGTAGAAATTAGAAATGTGCTAGTTATCTGATTTGCTCTCCTCTTGTTCCAGTAGGTAAAATGTTTTACTATAAAAAATATTGACACAGACATGACACAGACATTTATTTACATGGCTTATTCATATCCAATAAGGTGCCAAAAAGGGTTTTAATAGGGGAAGATGTCAGAGAGGAAAAAAAAAACAATTTAGTTATCTCTGCCATTTTGAGCCCACAAGAGTTGACCAACTTCTGGGAAGCTTGTAATTTAAATGGGGTGTTTTGCATTTGTAAGATATAATTTTTGCTACAGGCTGAGGAAAAAAACCTGACAATGTAAGAAGTTGCCATTTTTTATTTTGATTTTGCTAATGAAGCCAGTAAAAACCGACCTATCTAGTCTCGAAAGTTGAAGAGTCAAAATGTAATAATGGTTATTCAAACCTCATTGTAATGTCTTACAAAGACTCTGTATTTCTTAGTTATCCTCTCATTGGCTTCGTGGAATCTGATCCATAGAACCTTTGGGAAGAGGGCTCTGCAGTGAAAGGAACACACCACTATTTATAGAGAACATTAAGGTTCCGTAGGAGGCAGCGTTTTCCTACTCCTCTTATGCAGGAGTGTGGCCAGGTCTCCATAAGGAAGGTTTTACATAAAACCAGGAATAAAGTGATCTTCTATTTGCTCAAGAGGTTGAAATAATTTTGGCTTAAAAAAACAAATGACCTTCATCATCCTTCTGCCTGACCTTTTGTTCCTTAACTCAGAAAAAAAAAGAAGAAAAGAAATGAACCAAAGCAAGGTAGTGTTCTAAAAATCAGTTTTTTATATTAGCTGTGTTTTCTATGTAAAGCAATCTGTATTTTATATGTATTTTAATATTAATCATTATTATTATTTTTAGATAAAGGATAAGCAATGGGAAAATCTTACTTTAAAGCTCAATAAATCCCAAGACCTTGGGGCAGAGAAAGTGCAGGAAGAGTCCCATTAGGATATCTCATGGGATTTTTACATCAGTTCCCACGACAAGCTGTTTCACCACAGGCTGTTGTTTTCAAGGGTAGCTCAAATACCACATGATGGGATCCGGTATGCTATTAACACAAACTATTATTACCTATTACCTATTTCATATATATATTTATGTGCGACCTTTGTCACCTAGAGCATTGATACTCTTCATTAAGAATGGACCTTGATAGAATGAGAGAAAAAGTCAGACAGCCAGAGCTTTTTCTCTTTCTCTGTCTAATTATCTTTTTAACGTTTTTCAACCTTACCTAGGAAGTGAAACAGAGAGGAAAACCAAATGGGTCAAAAGCATCACAGGACTTCAAACCAGCTCATGATTAATTCTTTTACTCTTGCTATGCCCTGGCATCAAAAAAACCAGACCATTCCAGGTGAGGGCATATTTTATACAAGATTCGAAAATTCAGTGTCATTTGTTCCTGCACAAAAGCAATGTATCTTTAAAGTAAGCACCCAATCATGCAGTCCAAATGAAAAAAATTAGTTTTCTGGCCATAGTTCATATAGCAAGTGTCCTTGATAAGTCACAATCTTGTTCCTTCCTATCATACCTTTACAGAAATCAGCAAGTTGCTTCTCTCCCTTTGTATAGCAGCGTGGTCTTGCTGACAGGTGTTAAATATATATTTAGTCTTCTGTAGAACAAATGTAGAGAGCATCATTCTGCTTGGATTAATTAAGTAGTTTCTCCTTTAGCTTCAGGAGAATTAAGGGCACATGTGTCATTCCTTATGGTCAATATGTGGTTGGAAAGGAATTTATTCCTTTCAACAAATATGGAACCTGAGTCCTGCACATGGCACTAAGCCAAGATCTGATGGAGTTTAAAGAAGAATAAGATGTGATCCTTAATTTTAAAAAGCTTATAGACCCATGGCAGAGGTGAAACACTAAACAAATAACTATTGTGCAGAGTTGAGAGGGGGAAGGGTGACTGAACTTATTAGGCACTCACAGCTAGTCTGTAGGTCTATATAATTAACAGACATAGGTACATTACAGCTAATATTTTTTATTTGTTAAGCTGTCTTTCCTAACACCCAGGAAAGTCACCTTCTGATGAAGTCAGTGTGGTATTGGAAACATATGCTTTGTTGTATATATTATCCCAGCAAGCACACATCTTGTACAATAGGTACAGTGTTGCCAAAATTCCCCACACTATGGAAGCACTGAGAAATTGAAATCCTTCTTTTAATTTTAAGGGAATATAGGATTTCAAGGGTTAACTATTCCATGTTCTATAAACAAAGCAACCTTTCTGTGGGCTCTTCTCTAATTAAATTGACCTGTAGGTCTATGGCATCACCAACAATGTTGTTCCTTATTCTCATCTGAATATAGGAGTTTAATAATATTGAATGCATTTATTCCCTTCAGGTCTTCTGTTTTCCTTAGAGGTTATCACCCAGAACAAACTGCAGGGAACAAAGATAATATCACCAAGGTGCAAAGTGATGAGAAGACATCAGAATTATTAGGCAACATGGTACATAGTTTATTTGTATTCATCCTAACTTTAAATATTTTAATTACAAAATTACAATGGTAGGGAAGAAGACGTCTATATGTGAAAGAGTAAATATTATTTTCTATGACTCTCATAAATAATGTTTCTTGCAAAAACTGAATCAGTCCTGTAAAAGGTTGGATGATTAGACTACAACTCATGGTTTAATTTCCATTTTCTAGCTTGTGGTCTTCCTGCTTCAGTCTCTAGGGTGTCTGGAGTATTGGGTTGCATGTGGGAGCCACTATGTGGCAAGATATTACCATAGCCATGCCTGGCTCTGACTCTTGATTGGAAGATCTGTTTGGTCTTTACTCTTCACTGGTATAGAATCATTTCCATTTCTAGCCTTTTCCTTTCCACATGGATGCCTGACAGATCCTTCATGGTTGTATGACTAGCATACTCCTTCTATTTGCATAGGATTCAATACATTACCATCATGTGACTTCAGGTAAATATTTAGGATTGTATTCTTTTTGGAGAATGTTATAAACAATGCTTCTCTGAAGATTACTCACGTGCATACGAGTTTATTTTGAGTGCATCCGCGAGGTAAGTTGCTAGAGCTTGCTCCATTGCATATGTTCAAACTGAAACAAAACAAAACAATATCAGTTCTCAAGACTGGTTTCACCAATTCTTTTATCAACAGTATATGAGAGTCACTGCTCTATAGCGTATTAGCAGTTGGCTGTTAAATGTTTTATTACTCTTAGCCATGCTAGATGGGGCACATACTAACATCTCATTGTGGTTTGGGGGGTAACATTGTCATGTACTAGGGATGATTTCTTTCATATTTATTGGATAATTGGATAGGGCTTGAATTGTCCAGCAATATACTCTGGTACCATTGATAACATGAAATGTGTTTTTTTCTGCTTTAAAGTGTTGAGAACTTTCTAAGTTTAAATTAGAAGAAATCACAGTATTATTATGTTGTATATCTCTCACAATTGATTTTGAACATAAATCTATATGAACTTTTGGTTGGCTTTTGTCTGTTTTATTTCTAGTTTGCCCTTTGATTTTTTTTCAGCTTTACAATTTAAAAAAATGTGTGACCAAATTCAGTGATCATTTTCTTTATGTTGTTTGTATAATTTTAAAACATATTCTTGGAAAATCTCATGTAGGTAGCTTGATTATATCCAACCACCACTCCTCCCTCAAATTCATCCCAGAACCCACTTCAATACATCTTCCAACTTCCTGACCTATTTGTTTGCTTGCTTAGGACTAATGGAGTCTAATTAATGCTGCCCATATATGCATGCTTGTGGAGTCATCCATATGAAATCCTACCAGTGGCCATTCCCCAGAAGAAAACTGTCTCTTTTCAGTTTGTCTGTACTTATTATGTCTTTCTCAATCACATCAACAAGAAGTAGTCTTCTTTACAAATTTTGTTGATACTTTTTCTAAAGATATTTTGTAATCTCAGTATCTTCCTTTACTGAGAATTGCTTTATTTTAATCCTTTGTTATTTCTAAATAACATTCAGGAGTAGACATCCAAGCCCCTGTACATATATATGTCTTCGGCTTTGACTCCTGATGAAACCCTCCTGCTTCTGGACCAATAGTTCTTCAGGATCTGGTGCATTTCAGCCCTGCATATGAAGGCATACAAGTGCTCCTGCTATGGGAGGAGCTGCCTCTCGCACTGTCCTGTGAGCAGTGCTATGGTACAGCTTTGCTCTCACAGAAGAATGTAGACGTACCCTGACCAGCTGTGGGGACCTTGTTTCTGCTTGCAGATGTAGAGATATACAGAAAACCTGATTGAATACTCTATGTAACTGTGACCCTTTTCCAAATGTTTTCCTTATGAAACAGTTGAATTATAAAACAAATAAACAAACAACTCACTTATTGGTCATGCCCCACCGACTAGTGATTACTTTTTTTATTCATAAATTTTCCACTCATTTTGGGGATGTCTGTATTGCTTGAAATTTATGACTTGCCAGATATTGTTTATGTTACATTATACTTAAACTTGGTTTAAAAATACTTTAGAAATTTTTATTCTTTTAGTAGTATTTTTGGTTAGCATTTACTTTATTAAATGAATTTTTGATAAATTTTTGTTGATTTCTCACCAAAGTCCATGAACATTAATGATATATTATTTATTGATTTTGAATAAAACTGTAATCTTTGAAGTATCAACTGTTACTGTTCAGTAAGATATTATTTTTTTCATTTCATCACATTTTATTTTTGTCTCTTACTTTGCTGTTTATTAGTTATTTTTTTATCCAGATTTAGTGAAGAGAACATAAGATGGTTATGGATATTTTGATATAAGATTTTCAGGTAGCAATTTTATACTTAATTTGATAACCAACTCACTACTAAATGTCATACAAGTATAGTTGTGATAGCTAAAAATAACCATTAGTTGATCCTGGTGATGAAGGCTTGTAATCCCAGATATTTTAGGTGGCTGGGGAAAGAAGGTCAAAAGTTCAAGTTCTTCCTGATCAAGACTATCCTGGACAATTTAGTGAGACCTTGTTTTAAAAAGCAAAAGCTGGATAGAAATTTGGGTCACTGGTAGAGCTTTTGCACAGCATATACAAACCTTTAAATTCAATCTGCAGAAATGCAAACACAACAATCAAGCAAACAAACATCCTGAGTCAGTATGCACGTGTGAGTAAATAATGTTGCTCTCTGTGTGTTAAAGGTGCACATGCTCAATTTAATGTTCTCAGTCTACCCAAAGTCAGCCTACATGCATACACAGTTCAAGGTATGCATCCAAGCATATCCCTGATTTTAAGATACAATATCAACCATATCATAATATTTAAGTACCTCAAGTAAAAAAATGAAAGTGACATGTTTTCTATGTTGTGGGAATTTATAATAAATTAATTATAAAGGTTAGTGAGCTATTGTTTTTCAATAATTTAAGCCTAAGCACCTGACATTGACCATTCCTTGTATTGTCTTCTTTTCCACAAGAACATACTGCATAATTCAACAACAATAGGGTTCTAGGGTGTTATGTACAACCTCAATGGTCACTCAAACAGTTAGAAAATATGCTCTGAGCAGTTAGGAGCTGTTTACTTAAAATATACTTATGAATCAGTGATGATTGAACTGAGTTTTAATTGACCATAAAAGAAAATCAGAGAAAAGAAAACTGCAGTGGACTGGAAATGATGAAGATGGCTTCATAAATTAAGTAAGATTTATAAAAAAGGCTTTTAGATTTAAGACACAGATGATACATAGCATTAGGGAAATAGAACGTTTGGAAGAGAACAAACTAGCAAGATAATATTGAGTTATGCTCAAGACCTTTGAAAGTATGAAGGGGCATGCATGTTGTTGGAGCTATCTCTTCTTTCCATTCCTCTTCAAGGACTCTAGTCACACCCCCTGCCCCACTGTAGGAAATGGGATACAACTTTAAAACACTGTCCACTTTCTGTTTGGGTTCAAGATTTAGTGCTGTGGTTCTCCTAAGCTACAGGAACATTACTGCTGCTTTGATTGACTTTTCAACCCACTCCATTCTTCTCAGAAATCGAAATGCTGGCATGCAAGCTGCCTAGAGGGCTGCATGTTTTGTTTTTTGTTTTTTTCAGTGAGCTGGTTCTAAAAGTCTAGCTTTCACCTTCACAATTCAAACCAAATAATTTTATGCTACCTAAGAAAGCTATGATTTCATCTGTAGTGTTCCTCCAGGCACATTTTATTCTGGTAGAGCCATATATAAACATTGTATAACGACAGTGCAGTCTTCTCAATGCTGGATTTTATATACAAACATACATATATTGCTAGACAATGCCTAAGCACAAAAGCAAAAGTCCATACATGCATGCTTCTTTATCATCTCAGAACAAAAATGCAAATGAATTTATTAGCCTAAGAGTGGCACCAAATGGAGATTTATGCACATACATTTAAAACACAGAACCCTTGAAAATAAAGCAGTTGCAGCCTATCAATTTTCCTCTTTGACAGTTTTTTAAATTCCCCTAAAAAAATGAAACAGCATGAATACCGTCAATATATCACAACAGCCGCATTAGGTTTTGTGATATACATCATAATATAAAGAGCACTATTAGAGCACAACCTGGGAGCCATTAAATCATTCTAAATCACTGTTACATTCCATTAGTGTCAATGGCAAAACCACATAATAGGCTTTATTACAAACTTCACCTTGGTAGGCCATTGTCTGTAATAACCACTTCTCTATGATGTGGTATCATACCCAGAAATCCAGGGAGATAATAAAGGCTCCCTTATTTCTTTTTTATTGGATGGGTAAAGTTAAATTTAGCTGTAAGTAAAAAAAAAACCTGAAGCTTTGTTCACTAACTGTGAGTTGCTGCTTTTTGGACAAAAAAGAAAAAAAGAAAGAAAAGAAAAGAAAAAGAAAAAAATTTAGTCAGACTGGCGAAGAACAGTCTGAAATAAATTTAAAACCTAGTGATGCTGGGGCCAGGGTGTGCTGGGCAGTGGCAGCAATTACGATGTCATTTCTGAGATGTGGTTTAGTCCATTTGCGCTCATCTTCTCACTTCTGTTCAGGGGCTGAGTATTGATTACAGAAACAGTGCAAGTTTCAAACCTGCCCTTTCTCTCATTCTCCCCTAGTCTGAGCTGTACCCTTTTAAAAGTCATCTGGGCACTTTGTTGATATGAGGCCGGTAAGGACTTCAGTTCCAACGGAGATCAATTTTCAGACAGATGAGGGAGAATTGTGTCCTAGGAGTCTGGGCCGCTCTCCTTTTTAAACACAGCCATACATTCGCATCTTTGGTGAAGCATCAGTTGCAATCCCTCCACTCTTTCTTGTCTACACCCACATATAAATTGCTCCCTACAAATATTTCTACGGTACACTAGAGGAACTGGGGGAAGGTTAAAAATAAGTGAATAACTGTGCTGCTCTTGAGATGACCAGTAATCTCAAAGGATGGAAGAAATTCAGTGTTTAACAGACTTCCCAACCCAAAGCCAAAAGCAATATATTCTTGCTGGGCCACTCATGAGTGATGACAAAATGTTACTAAATGTGGATTTTGACTAAATGATTGTGTTTCTGTTGTGTTTATCTGCCCTTGGAAGGTGATCTGTGAGTTAAGATTAATTCAGAGTCAGGATGGAGATCTCCCCTACGGCTTTGTTACAGTTTGGGTTCAGACTCAAAATAATAGTGTTACTAACTGTATCCCTAAGAAAGAGTTTATCTTCTCTTAGGAAGAGGAAAATAGGAAGGGATGAGGCAAGGGGAAGAAGTAATATGCCTTGTGGGTAATGGGATCCAAACATTTCAGAAGGATAAACAAAACAGGAGGAAGGTATAACACGGATGCAAGGTCCTAAGAAGATTATTGTCTTACGGGATAAAGGAATAATAATATTAGAAATCAAAAGTGTAAAGACAAAAGGTAGAAATCAATTTTAACTGTTGACATTGTGTACAGTGGCCTTCTGCAGTGAAACTTTTTTTTAGTATTTCAAAACTGATAGTGAAATTTGGGCAGACAAGGTGTCTCAGCCTGTAATAGGTCTGATCTCTGGGAACACACAGTGAAAGCATAGAATCGCCCCTCCTAGCACTGACGCTTGTGAACACATGTCAGCAAGTAAGTCAGTCATGTGGAACTTGCCTCTCTAAGTCACATTGGCAGCATTGCCGTGGAAGGTGTCTCTTCCTCCTAGTTTTCCTCGACTTCACTCTCTCCTATTCACTTGCTTTTTTGTCCTTGTCCGTTATGGTTCTCAGGCATCCTCACTTTTCCTTCCTCCCCTTCTTTTCCTCCACCCCTCCCCTCTTCTTTTAGCCTTCTGTTCTCCATTCTTCCTTCTTTCCTTCATGCTCCGTATTGGAAGGCTTTTACAGCTTTGGCTGATGCACCCTCTGTTTGCAAATAACATTGCAAGGAAATGTTAGCCAAGCGCTCTGGGGAAGGGAATTAAAAATCAATCCGGATGCGTTATGCTTTTTATTGGCATTTGAACAGAAAGCAAGTATAAGCTTGATTGGCCATCTTTGCCTCCCAAAGCAAGTTTTTCAGCTAAAGCCTCATTATGTACTTTCAAGGTATACTGTATTTCCCTTGTTTGCTATATGCCAGGTTAGGAATGCCATTGACGTTCATGAGGAAGAGAGGATCCCTGCTGGAAAACTCCTTCAGGGACACCATCTTCATCATTCCTTCCTTCCTTCCCTCCTTCCTTCCTTCCTCCCTCCCTCCCTCCCTCCCTCCCTCCCTCCCTCCCTCCCTCTCTCCGTCCCTCCCTCCCTTCGTTCCTTCTTTCCTTCTTTCTCTCTTTCTAATTTTCTCTTTTGACTTTTAGAGAAAAATCACGATTGAGGTCAAGGCTTAAATAGCTTGAAAAGCATACAGACCCCAAAATTACAACATTTAAAAATATTAGACACTTATAGGCTTGGGCTTTAATCTTCTGATGTAAAATGTTCATAGTTCAGATATTGTCATCGTAGAGTTGAAACTTAATGTTCCAGTAACAAACCAATACTAGAGTTTAAAAGAACTTGTTAGCAGGATAATCATCTGGCTTTGGTTTCTTCTCTTTTTAATGTGGGCTCAGGTGATATCCATACGTCTACCATAGTGGACTCACAAACAAATGTGGCCATGTCCACCTTTTATATAGGTACCTGGGATTTGTGGTCCGACCTCCTGCTTGCATAACTACTCTCTGAGGGAGTGGATGAAGTAATTATACTACAATCTCAACATCTAAAAGAAATAGGCTTGCTTATTTGTTTGCTCGTTTTTTTGGAAGATGACTTTAGAAAAAGTGTGTTGAATAACCGAATACAGTTTTATATTAACTTGTTTCTGTAGACAGTAATTATATTATATTGTTTTATGAAAAGAGGGCTCTTGTCTTTCATTTACCTAAATAAAATGTAGGATTAGTTTCTTTAAATACCAGAAAGGAAAAAAAAAAGCTTTTCGAACATGAAATTTCTTTCTTGGTGTAGTTAGTTCATGTGAGTTTCCTTGCAAACTTTTACACATGGATGAGGAAGATATTTACACACAGGGAAGGTTTCTGAAATTATGACACTTTCTTAGAAGACAGCTTTAGGATTTGATTCAGTTAATTCCTGAGAATATGTTAGAAAGCTGCTCTCTTTGCCAAAGATGTCACCCCATCACCTCAGGCAGGTCACCTTGAGCCACTCACAGTTCAGATAGCCAGGGGATATGAAGTTACAAGCACTGGTTACTAATTAAGACTTTCTTTTAAAGTTGGAATTAAAGTATAAGTGATAAAATTGCTATAAACATGTTGACATGAAAGACATACATGGTGTTATATTCTACAAACAAAGGAAATAGCTACAGCTATGTAAAATTTAGAATAAATACAGCAATCCATCTCTTCTACCTTCTTCACTAATGAAAACCCCATGAAACTGGGTTAGTTTCTGTTTTTAAGTTAACTGAAAAGTGTGATTTTTAAAAAGATAGCCTCATTTTAAAAATAAAGAAACAAAAAGGAAAAATACAAAAAAAATTGTTAAGGGCTTGCTACATGGCATGTAATTTATTGCTTACAATGTTTATTACTTTTAAATGTATTTATTTTCTTTATGGTTGGGTGTGAGGTTGAAAATGTATCATGGCACACATGAACAGGTCGGAGAACAACTTTTGGGAGTTGCTTCTATCTTCCTACCATATAAGTTCTGGTTGGGGAGGGGCCAAACTTAACTTTGTCAGGTTGATGCAAGTTTCTTTATTTGCTCTTCTGTCCCGTCTTGGGCAGTTTTTTCTTTCTTTCTCCTTCTTACTTTAAAATACTGTCATATTTAACCTGCCCAAAATTTTGTTAAATGATGCCAGTACTATATTCTAACATATTTAACTTATAAAATGAAGAACAAATTCTTTTTCTTGAGATCAGGAAGTAAGATATTAAAGTGGGGTGCTATAACTCAAGCTGAACACAGGAGAATAATTTGTTCACTCATTAATTTATTGACTCAACCAACTTTGTTAAGGGTCTTCAACAAATGCTTCTCAGGCTTCAAAGACAAGAACATGAGCACAGCTCAGTGCCAATTTCCAAGAGTTTACTGTTCTCTAACAGAGAGAGCTGTTTAGGTCTGAAAACTCAATCTACTGCAATAGAAGCTGTAAGAGAGCTGAATTCATGATGTTGTGTTGCTGGTTCTAGGGACTTGCATGAACTGTAAGGAGAAGTGAGGAAAACTTTTCTCAGAGAAATAAATGCTACCACTGAACCCCAAATAGGAAGCTAATTTGTTAGATCTTTGGGTGAGACAAATAGAACAGCCATCCCATAGAAGCACCCAAAGGAACAGAGACTGGCCAAAATTTTAGCCTGGTTTTCCCCATCCTACTGTGTATATCAAGTATATAGGAATCCAGGAGGTTAGAACTAAACAAAGCAAAGGTCTACAAGTGTTTGCACTTTTTCCACTCATTGTGTCCCTGGGGAAGTTACTATTGTGAAGAATAAAAGATATAAAATCGGGTAAGTGGTGACTCATAAGGTTTAAGTATCAAGCCCTGCAGACACATCAGTAAGATAAAACCATCTTGGGCAAGTGACTGTTAAATTCCATACTACAAGTTTTCTATTTTTTAGAAGTGTTTTGCTCTTTTACATTTTCATACTTATGTACTATGTATTTTTATCCTTTGCCCCTGCCTCACCATCCTTTCCCATCACCCTGTCTCTCCTATCAGACACCTCCACAATATCTTTATTAATTTGGTTTCTGTTTAGTTTTGCAGTCTGGTGGTGATCTGTGTGATTCTGAGTCTGGAACTACCTATCAGAGCCTGTTGGGGGCCATCTAAGGGTGTTAACAATGAGAGAGCATGCTTCCCCAATTTAAGAATCTGTCTGTCATCAATAATTGTCACTATTTGGTAGGGTCATGTGCATTCATTCTGCTTCTATAGATGACTGTTAGGAGGGTCCAACCTCTGTGGATGCTATACCGGTATGCACAGCTCCGAGGGTTTATGTTGCCCTGTTCATGTCCTGCTTAGAAGATAACATTGCAGCCTGGCGTTGGTGGCACACAACTTTAATCTGAACACTTGAGGCTCAGAGACAGGTGGATCTCTGTGAGTTTGAGGCTAGCCTGGTCTACAGAGAGAGTTCCAGGATAGCCAAAACTATGTGGAGAAACCCTGCCAAAAAAAGATAGCATTGCAAAACTATCATCTCGCCAGAACATTCTACAAGTTCTTAGGACAAGTACAGAACTTCAGTCCTGATTGATCTCCTTGCATCTCTAATTTGATGCAGCTGTTAATAGATGGATCAAATGTTTACAAAAGGCAAAGATTGCTCTCAGAACGTGTCAGTGCTGATAAAAATCACTAAAGTAATGTACATGACCAAAAAAATTGGTAATGTGAAAGAATAAAATAACCCCTGGTTATTTAACTAAGTCAGAAATAAGAAATATTCCCAAGTTGTTTCTGACAGATGATCTGAAGATTACGTCTTTTATAAATTTTAAGCATTAACCTATGTTTAAAACGTATGGCATTTTCTTGAATGAAGAACATTTAAAATTTTACCAATTATATGATGCTTTCACTTGTAAAATTTTAATTTAATCTATTACTTTGAGTAATGTTTTTTTTACAAATTTAAAGTTCCTGAGACAGAAAAAGTAGGAATTTTAATAGGCTCATTTTAAACATAGCAAATAAAGTTTCTAGTAGTCTTCAGTCTAGTTATATTATTGCAATTTAACTTTTCAGGTTAAAGTTCAGTAGGTTAAAACTTGAAGAATTTCTATGCACATCAGTTAGGACTGAGGTAGCACTCACAGGGTCTACACACATTCAAACCAGACAGGGTCCTAACCCAGAGATAAAAGTGAACATGGGATCTAAAACCTAAACCAGAACCTATCTGCAGCTGACACCTTCTAGAAAAGGAAAACTTGCTTCTCTCCAACAGAGTTTCACTGGTGTGTTAACTATTCCCCAGGACAGACCCAGGTTCAGGAGTAGTCTTCCAACACAGAACAGCTCAATGGTGTTTTTGGAGACTTTTATCTCACATTGTTTCTCTTGGGCATTTTTTGTTTTATGAGTCTTCTGCTTATGCAATTTGTTTTCAATTTTCCAGTTTTCATGTGTGTGTTACTTATTGTTGTCTGATTAATGAGAAAGAGATAGATAGATAGACAGATAGCAAGAGAGAGAGAGAGAAAGCATGGGTGAGTAGGGAGGTGGGGAGAAATTGTGTGATGCGGATATGATCAGAATATATTGTTTGAATTTTTTCAACAAAGAAGATGAAAAACTTACAGAGTATTTGCGGGCATATTTTAAATACTTTTCATCCTACAAAACATACAGAATAACTATTTTTGTGTATTACCTAATACTATAAAACATTTGAATTTTTTTTTGATACAGGGTCTCTCTGTGTAGCCCTGGCTGTCCTGGAACTTGCTCTATAGAGCAAGCTAACCTCAAACTCATATGGATCCACTTGACTCTGCCTCCTGAGTGCTGGAATTAAAGGTGTGCACCAACCGACCTCCCTAACACTTGAAATTTTAAATGATTTATTTTAATGATGTCTGTCATATAATATTTAAAGAATAATAAGACCATATGTTTAATAGCTTATATTATACATTATCTTACTTAACAATTAAATTTCAGGAGATTTCATTCATTTGTTTTTTAAATCAAAGGAGCATTTCAAAAATTATATGACCAATTATTTAGAAACTATATGTAGTGTATTTTAAAAATCCGTACATGGAAGTTTTTGATTACATAATGTGCAATATTATACAATAAATAAGTAATATGTTTTATCTTTAATTCAAAAAAGTGTTGAAAAGAAACACTTTGAGACATTGGTCCATACAGGGTTCATTTAAGTATTTATAAACCACCATCACACACCTGCTACAGTGTCACTGACTTTAAAAAAAATTGTCATAAATGACACGAGGCTTTCAAAATATAATTCAGCTAAAGCCAAAAAAGCATCACCAAACGATTTGTACTATCATAGCAAAAAAAAAACACAGTGAAAGATACAGCTTGAGACATGAAAAATGTTCACATGATAATTGATTGCGGAAAATAAAGTAATGGACAGAATGGGGCAGCATGTGCCAGGAACACAAGAGCCTCTTGGAAACTCAGATGATGGGAGACTTCTAGTTCATTGTTGGGAAATAGAAAATAAAGCAAGAAAGCAGGTAGTAAGTTGTGCTAAATGCTGGCAAGAATCCCAAAGCAAACAAAACTGGAATATAATATATAGAATTCCTTCTGGAGTGACTCTATGGATATGCAAGGAGAGCATTTGGGGGAAAATGACATTTAAGCAAAGTTCAAAAGTTTAGAAGGGTTTCTAGTTGTGAAAATACATCCATAAGAAATCATAAGTACAGGTGTCCTGAAGTGGGAACAGGTTTGGCTTGGTGACTAGGCACAGCCTTCTACAGGAAGTGGCAGGAAAGAGTAATCTGTCTCTGAAGGCCTGTATCCTAACATCATGTAAGGAGAGTAACCGAAACAACCATGAGCAACATTTAGTTTAAGAAGATCTTTTTGTCGCAAATGTAATAAACTTTAGAAGAGAATAGTTAATACAAGGAAGCCTTTAGAGCTGTTTCAGGAATCCAGTGAGCAGAGAGAGAACAATTCTAGGTGAAGATTTGAAACTAGGATAGAAAGATCTGTCCAGAGCCTACATGTGAACAAAAAGCAAAGTGCAAAACGGTCCAAGTTGAGTCTATTACTGTTTCTTTCCAGGCACAGACACTGAAGCAACTCTTGGTTTTATTTGTAGAATAAAAACAGCATTTTCAGGAGCATCCCAGCTTTTTACAGCCTGACAGAACAGGAGCATCACTCAAAGTTAAGGATATAAAAATTTGTTCCCCCAAATTTTGTATCGATTCACTAAGAACTGGTTCAAAAGGCCTATGTTAATCTTTGGATGGGGTTATAACGTTTAAATTTCAGTTGTAGAGCATTATGGGAGTTGTAGTTTCAAAATTACCCATATGAAGAAACAATCTAGAATTGTTTGATAGTAATATCCAGGCTTGCAAAATTTCATTTACTAGTAAAAAAAAATCATTTGCTACAGACAATTAATTGGAAGACATTCTAAAGGAGATGATGGTCTGTCTGTCTGTCTGTCTGTCTCTCTATAGCAGGAGGTGACACCAATTGCATTCTTAATTTCTAGGGTATAGCACTACAGTTAGCTGCTTCTTTCCTTCTCCTTCCACAAAACGCCGAGATGTAACAACAAGGGATCCAGCAAGAGTGATACTACTAGCAGGTAAATATTTACTACACATCCAGCCTCATCCTGAGCATTAGCAGCAGTGGTCACTGAACTTTCAATACGCACAAAGTATTCCCTGGGAAATCAGACTCTGCTCTGAGCCACAGTCAGAGTACAGTCCCTAATGCACAGGTATCTGAGGGATTTTTATAGATACATTTAATATGATAGCATATCAATACTGAATCATTGATTTATGTTTGGATAAGCAAAGAGAAATTTTAAAGAAGTCAAACCAAAGCAAATACATTTTCAAGTGAGAAAATAAGGAGAGTAATGTCCATCAAAAGCTTTGGTGACCCCTAAACAAGTAAAGAGTTTGTCTCCAAGAAGGCGGTGGTGGTGGGAAAAACTTGCCATTAGTGGGGAGATCAAATGCCAGTGTTTTTGCCTGGATAATTTTACACTTCATCCTTTCCATAGATCACAGAAGGGTATTTCACTTTTGAGTACATGTATCATGACGCTTTTTGTTGCTTATTGGTTATTTCCCTTGACAACTTGAACCTGGGAATTAAATAGCACTGACAACAACTATCTGTCAAAAAATAAAAATAAAAAGTGGAAATTAAAAAATAAGATTTGATGTATTTAGATTTCATTATAGAAGCACTAATAGTTGAAAAAATATGTACCTGTCAAGATTTCAACATCGCACTGGGGATGCAGGCAATACTGTTGTGATTTTAGAACCTGGGTGACAAATACACGTTTCAGTAGTAAAGACAAATCAAGGGTTTTCCCACACCCCCTCTTTTTTAATTCTTTTTTTCCTTCCAGCTTTGACAGTCATACATAACAATTTGAGACCTAAGTGCCACTTTGATGCACTGTTCCATTATTAAGTGGCACAGTCACTATAGGACAGATGACGGCCCAAACTCAAGGCACTGTGAATTAAATAGCACTGTGCCATAGAGAAGCCACGTGGCCCAAAGAATTCTGTAACATTTCTTAACATAATTAAAACTATGTTTCTGACTTTAAAAGTATATAATTTAAAATAATCTGGGGTAGTAAATTGTAAACCAGGAAAAAACAAAATATTTTTAGCAATATTGTTAAAGTTTGTAGAGATTACTTAAATACATTAGCCAACATTCCAAACCAATAATTACTAATTTTAGATATGTATGCTTGATAGGCATTGAGGAAGAAGAAAGAAGGAAGGAAGGAAGGAAGGAAGGAAGGGAGAAAGAAAGAAAGCAGAAGAGAAATGTAGACTATAAGTTCATGTGGTTTTTAATTAAAATAAAAAGTGTTTATTATACAACAGCAATTTTTTACCATATTAATAGAAAAGTATTCCAAGAGTATTTCTTTAAACCTAAAAAGTAAGAGTTTTTACTAAAGTAATATTGACTTTAAGTATTTAAATTAATTCTTTTGTCAATATCACTACAGTAAATCAATACCCCTAGAATTAAACAACAGCTTTTGTCAGAAGGCAGCTAATCTGAGTAATTTTCAGTTACAGCTCATTAATCAATCCATCACTACTGGGGAAAACATAAAAGCAAAGCAATGAGAATTCTGTAATAATATCAGGAAACAGAAGTTTAATATATCTATAGAGTTTCTTATCGTGATCCAGGGAATAAATCATTGAAAAGCTGCACTACTGTAACTCCTTAATGTATTTCTGTTAACAAAATCGAATAATCACTTCTGTAAAATCTACAAAATAAGAAACTTCAGTGCTTAATGCACTCTAGAGCATAACCACAAAGTGTGAATTTTCTTTACAAATATTCAAGGTAAAGGAATTATTGTCCAAATATTGATCGCTATATGTTCATAGCAAAAGGCAACAAGGTAAGTCTAGTGGCCTATAATTTCTGATATATTTGTTATCTCTTTGTGCTTCTGATTCATTCAAACTGATGAGTGCGATGAGAATTAGAAGGTGTGTGTTCAACACTCCAAATTGTATGCTTTCCTTCAATATCTTTCAGTAGTAGATAGACAAAGCTGAATTATTTTTCTTCTTTAATATTCAGTCCCACAAAGCAAGAAAAAAATGAAGAATAGAGAGACTCTTTCTATGTCATCTAGTGTGATGGTCTAGTGCTGTAGCCCTGTGAAAAACAGCCCAAAGTAAATATAATATTTCTGATGTACTTAAATGGAGTTGTTAAAGAAAAAGAGCAATTTCATCAGTTTCTCACTTTACACTTCTGAAGTGCTAAAGGAGTTTTTAAAAGAGAGAGAAAAAGTAATTATGGGAAATAAAATAAAAATTTTCTTAGTTACAATTCTGGCCCTTAGCTGATTGCAGTAAATTATAAATTATGCAGTCAATGTAGGCCAACAAAAGAAGACATCTTCAAATCTCAGGCAAAGGTAATTACTTAAGTCGGCTGAATGTTCCCTTTTCATAGAGTGTGATCTCAGTCTGACAGCTCACACTGACAGATGACCTTCTCCGCAACGTTCTTATCCTCCGGATCATGAGCGGTGTGCCTCTCTCCCTGAATATCTCTATATATTTGTGACACTAAGCTTTCAAATACAGCTATTGACAAATCAGAACATCAGTCTAAGCGCTGGTCTTCCCATCACTCACAATAAAGTAGCTATCACTTGCGGTGGTGTAGAGCAAGCACATCTCTGAAAAATGAGTTCTCACCAAGTGCTAATTTGACACAGCTCGCTTGCCTTTCCATAATTGCTCTGTCATTGTCAGTTGGCAGTTCGGGCTCATTCCTGGAAGCTGTGCCGTACAATTGGATACAATTACTCCCATTTACCACCACTATTATGCCACTGATGTTGCCCAGTCCGCATATTGACATGCCTCATTAAACCTGGATGCGGGCCATTAATGAACATTGTTAGCATTTCTCTTAAACTTTTTTGCCTCTAATAAACAGTCAGTGTTCCATGAAGGAGCACTGCCATCCTTGTGATATGATATTTATTATCTTATGGGGGAAGGGGACCCTGCAAATGGAAATTCTCCAGATGCCGAGAGAGCCAGATACACAGATAGATCAGCGGAGAAGAGCAGGGATCAGCAGGACCTTCCTCCATCAGGAGCATCCTACCATTAACCGAGTGACCTCTTCTATCCAAAAGAAGACAAGTAGAATAAACACCAACACCCCAGAGGTGCCCATAACACAGCAGGCTTCTCAAGGTTGCATCATTGCCAACACCTCTCCCTAACCCTCTCCCACCCCCAGGTGGTGCTATGTGCCATGATGAAGTTAATTTTGCTCTGGGTCTTCAATCCATTATGTCCAGCTAACTTCAACGCACATTTTTATTCAGAGATAATTATGTGTTGATCAGAGAAGTCAGTGGCTGTCACCCATATAGCAGGCACACCTGCAGTGTGACATAGGTGGTAACGATGGCATGCTCTTGAGCTGTCATGACACGGACAGGGACTTTATTATGTATATGTCATCATTTCTCTTAAGAAAATTATACTTTCCCACACAATGGCAGTAATGAACCCTTGCAACACTCCCATAAACTTCATATGCAGTTATATTCTTGACCTTCATTAAATACAGAATAAACATAAAGAAACAGCTATAAATACATGAGAAGCACCATGTCTCTAAGGGTTTATAAATAACTTTATTGCTCTAGGAAAGTACGAATTACCAAATAGGAAGTAGGCAGCCTTTGCATGTAAACTTAAAATATCTTAAGTGGAGAGAAATCTAGCTATTTATTTATTAGTTAACTTTTCTATAATTACAATAAAATATTTTCCAGCTGAAGCTAATTGTTGAAACAGTTGTTTAGCTATTAAGTGGTTTTACCCAATAAATTAACAATGAGTCTCAGTTGTGTTTTGAAATGTAATTGACACAAAAACTAACAGAAAATACTCATGTAGACAGTGATGATTTTTAATGATCATTGCATTAAACTTTAAAAAAATTTCTCCAAAACAATTGGTGTACACTAATCAAATTAACATGTATATGTCTTTAACCACAAAGACAGCAGAAATTGACAGGGTAATTTCCTTAGTTGGAAATTTGTCAATAATATATAGAATGAATATATGTATTTTTAAAATATAATACAATTGAGCTCAAGCTATATTTTCATTCTGGTAATTCTTTACATTAAAAATGATAAAGTTACACATCACAGATAATTCCAAATCTACATTTGTTTTAATTCCAAATCCTTTTATCTTTATTGGCTGTATAGTTTGGGAAATAATGTTGAGTATCAGTCTCTAAATCATGGCATATTTAGGGATAATTAGCCAGAATATATGACTAGGGGTATCTAGATGTGATTTCTGGACAGATTTTCAGTCTTCTTAGGATAAAGACAGATTCTTTCCAGTAGGCAAGAAATGAAATTTTGTGATTTCCCGAGACTATGAATCCAAACTCCCTCATCTTCTGTGGTCTGTACAAAAATTATGGAGAAGGCATTTCTTAGGCAGGTTAGAGAAGCTTTCAAATGAGAAGCAACATCTCATTTACTGCTCAGTCTTAGGACTTTGATACCACTTTAACCCTCTTTTTGAGAGAGTGTATCAAGGAACAGAGCCATCAAGTAGGCTTCTCACAGTCATAGGGCTCTCAACACATCACTAGTGGTCATAGCCTTAACCGGTGTTCTAAACTGTCACTCAAAAATTTTGGTTTTTAAAATGGCAAATTTATTTGATTGTTTGTTTCCAACACTTACCGTGGAAATGTTCTGTTAGGCCTATTAGAGCATGATTTATGAATGGGCTGCTTCCCCTGAGAACACCTAACTTATACTCCACTGTTTCCAGGATCTACAGTTGTTTGGCCTTTTTATGTGTCTACACAAAAACGATGGTTGAATAATTAAATTCATTCCCTACCCTTTATCCACAATATCACTTTCCATTCTTTCAGTCACTTGTGTCCTGAAAATATGTTGAAGAATATGAAAATAAGATTTGTAAGTTTTAAATAGCATGCTGCTCTGAACACATGAACAAAACATGTTCAGTTCTGTTTCAAAACATATATTTAATTTCTCCTCAGTAAGCCTATGCTTTCTTACAATCATTCATTCAATCAATCAATCAATCAATACCTATATATTATCTATCTTTTATAGACTGTCTGTCTATTTACTTGTGTATATATTGTGCTGTAGATCAAATTCAGAGCCTCACACGTGCTAGTCAAGTGCTCCTTCAACTCACTCTCATCCCTAGTCTCCCTGTGCTTTAGAAATTACCCACCGGTGAGTTAGTTAATTAGTTAATTGCCATCTGATTAGTTGCTTATAAAACTTGATATTTTTACTTGTGGAAATAAAGTCAATAAAAGTTTGTAACTAAAAGTATAATGCTTGATTATTTTTGGATAGAGTTTTGTTCTTTGGTAAAGGGAAGCTATTGTGGTTTGAATTATCTCAAGTAAATGTCGGTTAATATAAATCTTGTAGTATTATAGGACATTATTGAACTTGTTATTAATTTAATTACTATTAATCTCAAAACTGCCCTACTTTCCCCTGATGTTCAAAGCTTGTGGGAATGGAAGAGGGGTGGTGGTGAGACGTGACCAGCCTGCTAGGGTTTCATTTTAATGAAGGGGAAGGACAATCTGATCTGTTACATTCATGTTCTTGTTTGAATATCATAAATGTGAGAGATGAATTGCACTGAGCATCTGCCTAGTATTTCATGGGCAGAAGAGAGGCCACTGGAGCAGAGAAAACTATATGGTCTGTTAATGTGGAAAACCATACCTGGCTGAGTCGAGACACACTGAGAAATGGCCAAGGAATAGGTTTCACTTGCTTCAAATCTTCTTTCTTAAATAATTAGAAAGTTTTCTTTCATGTGTATGTTGTTATTTTGAAGGAAGTGTTTTCTTCTTTCCTTCAATATGATTGCGTGTTTGTTTATGTTACTAAGCAATCCAACCCAGAAACACACATGCTAGGCAATTGCGCTACCACTGAGGAATACCCCCAAACAGAATGCGGTATTTTAGTATTAGATTCTTTCATTCAAAAACTACTTAGTAAGTACCAAACACTAATCCAGTACCAAACCTTGTGAACGCAATAAGAAAAAGATGACACAAACTTCTGTCCACAAGTGGCTTGCATTCTGGTATTTAGACAACAAATAGACAAATAAATATATTACCTTATTTATGATAGGATGGTAAAAAATTTAAAATCCAACCACAGAGGGACTGTGGGAAGAATTGGGAGTTTCCAGGCTTAAAGAGAGTATCATCAGGAGCTCCACCGAGATGCTGACATTGGAGATAATGGGAGTAATGTACAGACAGATATTCAAGAAGCTAGTGTGCCCAGCTAAACACTGAACTGAACTCCTGGAACCCAGTGGCAGAGAGAGAGGAGTGATGAGCAAAGGGGTAAAGACCGGGCTGGTGAAACCCACAGAAACAGATGACCTGAACAAGGGGGGAGCTCTTGGACCCCAAGCTGATGGCTGAGAGGCCAGCGTGGGACTAATCCAGACCCCCTGAAAGTTGGTGTCAGTGTGGAGGGCTGGGCAACCTATGGGGCCTTGGGTAGTAGACCAGTATTTATCCTAGGCATACAAATGGACTTTGGGTGTCCATCCCACAATGAGGGATGCTCTCTCAGCCTGGACTCTTGGGGGAGGACCTAGGCCCTGTCCTGGATGAAATGGCAGACTCTGGAGATCCCCCCATGGAGGGCCTCACCCTCCCTGGGGAACAGAGTGGGGATTGGGTGGGGGCATGGAGGGCTAGAGTGGCCTGGGGGAAGGAGGGGAGGGAGAGGGGGCTGGGATTGACATGTGAAGCAATTTTGTTTCTAATTTAAATTGAAACTTTAAAAAAAGAATCTAGTGTGCCACAAAGAAGGAATGACTGTGAAGAGCAAGGGGAAGAAACATGACCCCCACGTGTGTGGAACAGCCAGGAAACCGGTGGGACTGGGAACCGAAGGAAATGAATCAGAAGAGGGCAACTGGCGAACAACTAGCTGTAACCACATGTTCTCAGGGCAAAGTCTTTGGTTATTGGTTCTATTTTACATACTTTTTACGGAGGGTAAGACTTTGAGACAGGGATTCATATAGCTCAAATGGGCCTCAGTCTCCTTATTTAGTGAAGCTAACCTTGAACTTCTGATCCTCTTGCCTGTACCTCTGAAGGGCTGGGCTTACAGTATGCAATCAGTCTGCTAGTTTTGCAGCAATTTTTGAGCTACACTCAGACCACAGCCCTATCACCTCGGGCAGAAGCTTGAATCAGAAAGAGGCAGTTAGATCATTACTCGGATTCTAGGAGAAGCAATGCCAATAGAGGCAAAGTCCAACAAAAGTTTTCTCTTTCTGATGACAGCAAGCTAGAGTAGGACTATGCATCAATCTGTTCAGTGTTACTGTATTATACATGTCCCTAAACGCCATGCATAGATCAGCAATGGTTTGTGAATTCATATTTTCCTTCAGAGACTAATTTAGCTGGCAGAGTTAAAGACATTTGAGACTAATTTTGCATAATTTCTGTTTTCTTATAGCATATTGAGCAGAAAATATCTGTGAAGCGAGAGAAAATGTTAACAAACACATTATGTCTATTACTCTCGCACTACTCATTTCTTAAATATGAAAGAAACGTATTCATCTTACTGTACTAACTGGTTTGAATTTTGCCAACTTGCCAATTTGTTGCCTTTTATAGTCTATGTGGCTAATACAGTAAATTAACTGTTATGGTATATCTTAACAATCATAATGCAACATTTACATTTTGTTTAATAAGTATATGCATTTTGGATCATTGTTAAATGAGCATCATTAGTTACCTCTGATTTTTCATAGTTCGCATATACTGTATTGCTCTATATTTTTGATTTAGTTTAGTGTGGGGATATATACTAAAGCTCATATACTGTGGTCAAAGGTTCGCTCCTTCTACAGCACTGGTACCCAGAATGAACACAGGTTGTTAGGCTTAACAGTTTCCTTAACACATTGAGCCATCCAAGCAACAAGACTGAGCAGCAGTGAGGTGAGAGTTTTTCTCTCCCTCCCAACACTAGCAATTAAACCCAGGGCCTTGTGCATGTCATGCAAGCACTCTATTCTTCAGCTGTGTCCCCTTTCTCCTTTTTATAGTCCTTAAAATATTTAAACCTTTGCTGCAGTGAATAAATGATCAAAATAGCTGGTAATATAAACATTCTTATGAACCTATTGATGTACCATATAATGGAATAAGTGAATGATGTAGATGTCACAAGGCAAAGGCATGTAGAGTTCTGGTGTGACTGCTTGCTGGTCATATTTTGTTCTATATTTATAAATTGATGGGAAGATCTTGGCACACCAATTAAATGTTTTTCCATTCATTAAGAGAAGTAATCACGATGTACATTCTAAGTATATGGATAAAATGGTTTCACCACAATGATAATCACAATTAAAAAACACAACTGTAGAATGCATCTGAAATGCATAAAATCTTTTTTTATTGCAAGGGCATTCTTTAATCTCTTATTATTGTTTGTGCACATGTGTCTGCATGCTGTTTGTTTGTGTGAGGAAGGAACACATGACAAGTTGCACGTTTGGAGTTCAGAGAGACTTTGTCAGCTCAGTTCTCTTATGGATGCTGGGACTGAAGCTAGGTTGCAAAGGCTTGTGTGGGAAGCCCCATTCACCTGCTGAGCCATCTTGCCAGCCCAACAAAAACATTTGTGGCTGTAAGACTCCTGTTAATAACTTACAAATTCATCTCTGTAGAGGATGAAATACTTCCAAGCTTAGTTCTACCCTATCAATGAAGACTAAGGGGAATCATTCTTAAAAGTCAGCACATTTGATCTCCAGCCAGGGAAGCAGGTAGACTAACTGCAGAGCTTCCTTTCTCCCTCTGCTCCTCCAAATCCAATTCCTCAGCTCTGTAGAAGATGACCTGCTATGGCCACCCTCCCTGCCTGTCCCCATCTCCAGGGGACCACATAGAGTTTCTTCTCTAACCTTTCCTCCCCAAATCTATCGTGATATCCCAGGCCCCAACTTCAGCAGGCTACTCCGGCCAGGAAAACAGGGAGCCTGACTCTGCTCTTCAACTCTTCCTTCTCTCTTTCAAACCCCATCCCCCACTCTCACTTGGCTCCTGCTCTTCTCTGCTCCCATCTCCAGGGGATAACAAAGATCTTCTCCTCCAACTTTCCTCCCCAGTCATCCTGCTATCACAGGCCCCAATTCCAGCAGGCATTCTCTGGGAACCTGCCAGCCAGCCTGCCAAAGAAGCAAGGAGGTCAGCAAAGCAGAGGCACAGTCAGAGAAAATCCTCCTAAAGCAGATGGGAACAAATACAGAGTTCCACAGCCAGATATTGTGCAGAGTGAGAACTTTGGAACTTTCAGCCCTAAATGAGATGGCTCCACCAAAATTCTCTCTCAAGGGTCAGGGAACACCAAAGAGAGGTGAAAGACTGAAAAGGTCAGAGGGGATGGAGGACACCAAGAAAACAAGGCTGTAATTTTATGATCAGGGCCTGCACTGGTCTGCACAAGATGGGGTCTTAGTATTGAAAGGATCCATCCCTGCCCCAGAAACTATCTATAATTGATAAGTAGTTGCAAATGGAAAATTTAGTTTCCTCCAAGGAAGTCTCACTGGGGAAACAAAGATAGACTGAATGTCCACCAGTAGACAGAAAATGGAAAAGGTAATCAATAGCATCTTTGGAGGTCCCTTGTCTCACATGTCATAACATGTTTCCTTTTTTAATCTTATCTTATTATTTCTCATTTTTGCTATTATATATATATATATTTACCTATATTCATTACACACACACACACACACACACACACACACACACTTTAACCCTACAGATCTTTTGAGTATATATTATGGTTTCCAGTTTAATGATTTTATGGGATTCCTGAGTATGAGAAAGACTGAGTCTTCTCTTTAACTCTTTCCTTCTGTTTGTGTGTTCTGTCTAATTCTGATGTGTTAGTATTATATTATAAATTATATTAAATCTTATTTTATTTTATTATTAGCCCTTTGAAGCCTGTTTATTTTCTAATAAGAAACAGGAAGGGGATGAATCATGGTGGGAGAGTAGGGGGAGAGGATGTGAGAAGATCAGCGCAAGGGGAAACCATAGTCAGGATATATTATGTGAGAAAAAAATCTATTTTCAATAAGAGGAGGGGAAAGAACCCTGAATATAGAACAGGGAAAAAGTGACTTATTTTTGCAGATACAATCTAAATAGAATTCATGTTTTCCTTGCTTTAATGACCAGGCTAGGTTTACTCAAAAATTGTCACTAAAATTGTTACATTCATATTTCTGCTATGGAAAGAGATATATGTAAATTCGAACGTTAACTTAACATGCATGTCAAGGATGAATAAGAAGTTGTGACATGAACTCACATAGACCAAATTTGCTTGCCTCTAAGTAAAACTCAACACTTTTGTCACTTGATTCACTTTTCTTTATGACAAATAGCTTGCATGAGAAATTTCCATTATTCTTTACACATTTCTTATTTCTGTGCAGTTATAGACAATTACATACTATTCCCTTCATTTTATGGCAACAAGTGAATGGTTTTTATCATTTTCAACAAAAAAGATGCTAAAAACATACCAGAATCAAATGCATCTAATGTACTGTCTTGGTCTGGATGAGATGGCAGGATGTTAGTCCTAAAGCTTCATGACAAGACTCATGACCCACATCAGGAGAACAGAACCTGTTCTTGCAAGTGTCCCAAGACTTCCACATGCTGTGTGCAACACCCCCAGCACACTAAATAAATGTAATTAAAATAATATCATAACAACTGCAATACTTGTGGGAAGAAGTAACATAAGTGAAATCCGTACTGATCGAAATTTCTCAATGTGTCACATTTACATGAGAAAATGAAAACTAATTTCAGAATTTTACATTACATATTAAAGGAAAGTTAGCATGTATAGGCTGGCAAGATGAATAAGTAGGTAAAGTACTTCCTGCCTTCAAGCCTGATCAATCCTTGGGTCTGATGTGGTAGAGAGAACTGGCTCCTAAAAATTCACCTCTGAGGTCAACACACCAGTTGTGTACACACACACACACACACACACACAGAGGCACACATACACACACACTAAAATATCTTGGGGACAGGGGAGATGACTTGGTAGTTAAGGGCACTTGCGGCTTTGGCAGAGGATTTAGGTTTGATTCCCGGCACCCATGTGGCAGCTCACAACCATCTGTAACTCCAGTTCTAGGCCATCCAACATCCTCTTCTTGCCTCTTCCTGCACCACTAGGGCAATATACACATGCAAATACTAATAGATAAAATAAAAGTAAATAAATCTCCAAAAAATTAAAAGTTAGTATATCCAAACTCAAGGATAGAAATTTAGAATACAATGATTAAGAAGCCAATTGGATATGTAGTCCAAAATTAAAAGCAAGGAAATAAACCCAAAAGCAGGGAAATAAAATGTGAACAAATGTTAGAAGAGGAATGATGGAGACCTGCACGACCGGAGAAAGGGAAGCAGGTGTTGGTGCCCTCTCTCCCAACTTCAGGTTGTCACTGCTGAAAAAGCCTTTGCAAAACCATTTGTGTCAAATATCTCCCACCTGTGTCCTTTCTGCT